>NC_137025.1:18311935-18746935 GCF_032717465.1 Coenobita brevimanus
TGTATATCTTTGCTGAATGAACCACAGTTGAAGATGTCGGCGTCCACAGTTTGTAGTAGTAGTAGCAATGAAGTAGGGTAGTAGTAGTAGTAGTAGTAGTAGTTGTTGTTGTTGTTGTTGTTGCCTCTTTATTGGACGTAATTCACAAATTGAAGACTGTAGTTTCCCTCCTGCCATCCACCATCCTCCATACGGGTCAGTTGCAAATATCAGTGTTCAGAGAGCGTTAAATATACTGTATCTACTGTACGAACCATTTAGAAGGTCGCCATTACAAGAGGCAGTTGCAGATATAAGTGTTCAGAGTCTTTATGTTTTGTCATTGTGCGAGCTGTGACGAAAAGTACCGGTGGTGGTAGTCAGTTCGAAATACAGTGTTCAGAGTTACAGTAGAGTTCAAAGATGCTCACAGCACAGGCCGTTATAAAAAGCACTATGTAAGCCCGAATGTTAGGGTTCTGAGAGCGAAATGTGTGTCTCTGTACGAGCCATTATGAAAAGTACTGTTCGGGCCAGGGCAAGGTGTCAATGTTGAGAGTGGAGGAAAAACACGAAAACATACAGAAAGTGCTATGAGATTAGGTTGGAGATCTGAGGCCCGAGTAAGTCAGTCTCTCTCTCCCTCTCTCACTCTCTCTCGTGTGTTTGTGAGGGAGAATGGGCAGAAGGGTAATGGGGTCAGTAGGTGGATGGGGGTTGGGGGATGAAGTAAGTGAAACGTGGAGGGTGTTGGGCGTAGTTTTGCGCAAGTCTTTACCTTGGTTGTGTGTGTGTGTGTGTGTGTGTGTGTGTGTGTGTGTGTATATAGTTTTGCGTGTGTTTTGTGCGTAGTTTTTTTCTTTAGTGTGTGTGTTGGGCGTAGTTTTGCGTGCATGTTTTGAGCTTAGTTTTGTGTGTGTGTGTGTGTGTGTGTGTGTGTGTGTGTGTGTGTGTGTGTGACCTAGATAAGGGGTTAGGATTAATATGGATAAGAAATAAAGGGGGGGCGTGATGGGGGGTGTAACAGATGCAGGTCGGGAAGGAGAGAGAAGAGAAAGGTGGAGACGGAATTTAAAAAAAAGGAGGGGGAGGCAGACGGTGAAGAAGAAAATATAGATGCAACACAGGAAAAGGGAGGAGGGAAGGAAGAGCAGAGAAGCAAGGTTGAGTAGGGTAGGAAAAATATTTGCGAAGGAGAGGAGGAAGGAAGGTAAAAATATCAAGGAAGGAAGGAATGGAGGATATAGCCGAAGGGAAGAAAAGAATGAAAGAGCCGAAGGGAAGGAAAGAAGGAAAAAACTGAAGGGAAGGAAGGAAGGAATATTAGGGAAGGAAGGAAATATGTCAAGAATCAAGGAAGGAAGGAATATTAATGAAAGATATGAAAGAAATGTTTAAGGAAAATTCTGAGGAAGGAAGGGTGGAGGAAGGTTAGGAAGGAAAAGAGAAGGAAGGAGGGAGGGCGGGAGGAACTGGAGGAGGAGAGAGGGGAAGGAAAAAGGAGAGAGGGAGGGAGGGAGAGCGAGAGGCAGAGAAGCAGAAGGAAGGAGGGAGGAGAGGGAAGGAATGAGGTTCGTGGGGGGAAGGAAAGAAAGAAGGTAGGGAAGGGGAAGGGGTGGAGGGCGAGGTGCTAGGAGGAAAGAGGAGTGAGGGAGTTAAAAAAGGGAAGTGCGGGAGGAGGAGGGGAAGGGAAGGCAGGACGGCAGGGGTGAAGAGTGGCAGAGTGAAGGAGCGCGTGAAAGAAGGAAGTATGGAAGAGGAGAGTATGGAAGGAGGGGAGAGGAAAGGAAGGAATGAAAGAGGAAGGAAACAACAACAGAATGGAGAAGGGAAGGAGGCAGGAAGGAAGGAGAGAGAGAGAGAGAGAGAGGACAAGGAGGGAGGGAAAGAGGACAGACCAGGAAGGTAGGAGGTAAGGGAGAGGGAATGAAGGAAAGATGAAAGAAGGGAGAGGAAGGGAGTGATGTAACGAGGGAGAGGAGGAGGGAGGGAGGCCCCAGAAAGGGAGGAAGGAAGGTGGGATTGGGAAGAGGGGGAGATGTGAGGGAAGGAAGGAATATTGTAGAGAGGGGGGAAGATGAGAGAGGGAAGGAATGAAGGAAGATTTGAGAGAAGGAAGGAGGGAAAGTGAAAGAGAGAGAGTAAAGTGAAGGAGGAGGGGCCAGGAAGGAAGCAGGGAGGAGGGAAGGAAAGTGGGGAGAGGGAGGAAAGTAGGGAGGGGGAGGTGTGGTGGAGGGGGTTACAATCAATACAGAACGGAACAGTCTGTGCTGCCACCCCCCATCTCTCTCTCTCTCTCTCTCTGCACTCCAGTCTTAACCTCTTCTTCATTCCATCTTTTTCTCTTCCCGTTCCTCTTCCCCTCCCTCTCTTCCTCGTGTTTCCCCTCCTTCATTCCTCTGCTTCCTCCTGTTTCTCCATCTTTTCCTCTTCCTCTTCCTTCCTCTTTTCTTCTCCCTCATTTCTCCCTCCCTACTTGCCTCCCTTTTTCTCCCCGCTCCTTTTTACTCCTCCCTCCCTCCTTCCCCAATTTCCACTCTCTCCTTCGCTCGCTTTTTTCCACGTCTTCCCTCTCTCCTGCCCTTCCTCCCTCCCACTTGCTGCTCCTCCCTCCCACTTGCTGCTCCTCCCTCCCACTTGCTGCTCCTCCCTCACCCTCCCTCCCTCCCTCCGTTTCTTCCAACATCTCTCTCCTCCCCTCCCTTCATCGGTCTCCTCCCTTCCCTCCTTTCCTCCGTCTCTCTCCTCCCTTCCCTCCTTTCCTCCGTCTCTCTCCTCCCCTCCTTTCCTCCCTCTCCCTCCCTTCTTCCTTGACTCCCTCTCCCTCCTCCCCTCCCTTCCTCTCTTTTCTTTCCTTCCCTCCCTCTCTCTCCTCCCCTCCCTTCCTCTCCCTCCTCCCCTCCCTTCCTCTCTCTCCTCCCCTCCCTTCCTCTCTCTCCCCTCCCTTCCTCTCTCTCCCCTCCCTTCTCTCTTCCTCCCTCCTTTCCTCTCACCCTCTCTCCCTTCCTCTCACTCCCTCCCTCCCTCCCTCTCTCTCTCCTCCCCTCCCTCCCTCCCTCCGGTACCCCTCTTGGTTCATTCATTCCCTCCCACTCACTCAAGACCCTTTAATTCATTCATTCCATACCTCTCTCTCTCTCCCTTCCTTCCTTCCTTCCTTTCCTCCGCCTTCCTTCTTTCCGCCCTGTTATCAATACTTTCTCATTTTCTCACTCCTCCACATAATTCATCTTGGTTCCCTTCCAACATATTTCGTGCACTAGGTCTTTGTCTCACGCCTCCCTTCCTTCCTTCCTCCTTTCCATCCTTCTTTCCTTCCTTCCATCCTTCCTTCCTTCCTTCCATCCTTCCTCCCTTCCTTCCTTCCTTTATTACTTACAGTTCTTTCTTCCTTCTTACTTTTTTCCTTTTCCATCCTTTCTTCATTAGTCCTTTCTTTTTTCGATCTTTCCTCCCTTCCCCTTTTTTCTCATATCTTTCCTTCCTTCCTTAATTCCCTTCTTCCTTCCTTCCTTAATTCCCTTCTTCCTTCCTTCCTTCCTTAATTCCCTTCTTCCTTCCTTCCTTCCTTAATTCCCTTCTTCCTTCCTTCCTTCCTTAATTCCCTTCTTCCTTCCTTCCTTCCTTAATTCCCTTCTTCCTTCCTTCCTTCCTTAATTCCCTTCTTCCTTCCTTCCTTCCTTAATTCCCTTCTTCCTTCCTTCCTTCCTTAATTCCCTTCTTCCTTCCTTCCTTCCTTAATTCCCTTCTTCCTTCCTTCCTTCCTTAATTCCCTTCTTCCTTCCTTCCTTCCTTAATTCCCTTCTTCCTTCCTTCCTTCCTTAATTCCCTTCTTCCTTCCTTCCTTCCTTAATTCCCTTCTTCCTTCCTTCCTTCCTTAATTCCCTTCTTCCTTCCTTCCTTCCTTAATTCCCTTCTTTCTTCCTTCCATCCTTAATTCCCTTCTTTCTTCCTTCCTTCCTTAATTCCCTTCTTTCTTCCTTCCTTCCTTCCCTCCATCCTTTCGCTCTTTCTTCTTCGTCAGTGCTAGTGTGAGGCAGGGATGATGTGGAGATAGAGATGTGTAAGAAGAGTGGCACAGTAAGATTCATCAGTATGAGGTAGGTCAGTGTAGGGTAGGCCAGGTCAGTATAAGGTTGGTCGGGTAGGGTAGGCCAGGTCAGTATAAGGTAGGTAACGTAGGGTAGGGTAGGTCAGTATAAGGTAGGGTAGGTCAGTTTAAGGTAGGTAATGTAGGGTAGGGCAGGTCAGTATAAGGTAGGTAATGTAAGGCAGGTCAGTATAAGGTAGGTAATGTAAGGCAGGTCAGTATAAGGTAGGTAATGTAGGGCAGGTCAGTATAAGGTAGGTCAGTGTAGGGTAGGGTAGGGCAGTATAAGGTAGGTGACGTAGGGTAGGGTGTCAGTATAAGGTAGGTCAGTGTAGGGTAGGGTAGGTCAGTACAAGGTAGGTCATGTTGGGTAGGCCAGGTCAGTATAAGGTAGGTCAGTGTAGGGTAGGGCAGGTCAGTATAAGGTAGGTAAAATAGAGTAGGGCAGGTCAGTATAAGGTAGGGCAGTGTAGGGTAGGGCAGGTCAGTATAAGGTAGGTAAAGTAGAGTAGGGCAGGTCAGTATAAGGTAGATTAGTATAGGGTAGATTAGTATACAGTGGCTTTGTGTAGGGTAGATAGGGTGGGTGTGTAAAGGGTAGATAGGGTGGGTGTGTAAAGGGTAGATAGGGTGGGTGTGTAAAGGGTAGATAGGGTGGGTGTGTAAAGGGTAGATAGGGTGGATGTGTAAAGGGTAGATAGGGTGGGTGTGTAAAGGGTAGATAGGGTGGGTAGATAGATGGGACAATATAGGGTTTTATAACGTAGGGTAAGGCTGGATGTACAGTTGGATGCAAAAGTTAGTGAGGTTAGTACAGGCGGCTGCAGAAGTATTGGTACACACAAGTTTGAGGAGGTAGGCTGGAAGGGTAGTTCTCGTTGGGTGCTGGTGTAGAGAGAGAGAGAGAGAGGCATGCACACACTAGTCCAGTCTCTCTCTCTCTCTCTCGTATGGTCCTGTCATGAAGTCTAAGTCCTTACATTCATCCTTCTTCCTTTCGTACTTCTTTCCTTCCTTCCTTCCCTCCTTCCTTCCTTCCCTCCTTCCATCCTTCCTTCTTTCCTTCCTTCCGTCCTTCCTTCTTTCCTTCCTTCTTTCCTTCCTTCCGTCCTTCCTTCTTTCCTTCCTTCTTTCCTTCCTTCCTTCCCTCTTGCCCTTCTTCCTTCCTTCCCTCATCCTCTGTCTCCCTCTCAGCTTTCTTGCGGTAGTCTCCCCTGGTCTGTGCTTAGGCTATATTTTAAAGGGGAACAAAGGGATACTCCTACCGGCTGCTGCACACACCCATATGACAGAGAGAGAGAGAGACAGAGACAGACAGACAGACAGAAACGCATACACAAAAAGTCCAATCCAATCCAATTTTATCCTCTCTCTCTCTCTCACACACACACACACACACACACACACACACACACACACACACACACACACACACACACACACACACACACACACAGCTACACTATATCTCCGGAACACTAGTAATACAATAAGCGTTACAAGGCTGCCCTGCCCTGTAATCCTTATCCCACCCCACGTAAACACAGTGAAAGGAAGGAACCATCGATTAACAGGCCAGATTTGTTTGCCTAGATTTCGTAACACTTCTTCCTGGGCGATTTATTTCCCCACTGCACATTAATCTCTTGTATATCATCATCATCATCATCATCATCATCATCCAGACCTTTTTTCCACCAGGGGACGGGGTCAGGTTAGTAAGTTGAGGTCACAATTTGTTTTAAAGAAATAGACTGCGTACTGACATACAAGGCATATGATGGTACCCGATAGATAAACTGTTAGGCAGATAGATAAAGAGGGGAAGTGATAAGAGGAAGTTTATGCATACGTGCCTAAAACTTTTCACATCCTGCCTCTGTTCTCTGCAAATTTCCGCTTATCATTTCTCATCATTCGCTCACTTTTTATTTTCCCTCAAGTGCTGTAAATCAAGCACCACACTCTCCCCATTCTGTTTTTCACATGTGCTTTAAGTTAAGAAATGTTTATCATGTTCCATCCAGACGTCCAAACATTTATATTAATCTTTCATACCGGTATTTTTTTTTTCTTCGTGAGTACTGTAAATTGATAAAAAATGTATACTGTGTTTCATCCACAAGTCCAACGACGTTAGTCAACTTTTCGTGTGACATTGATCATACTTCACAAACTTTGCTAATGTGAAATAATAATAATAATAATAATAATAATAATAATAATAAAAAGCAAAGATATATATTTACCAAAAGTGCAGAGAGAGAGAGAGAGAGAGAGAGGTTACTTGATGTTGCGTAGATTACTTTATTTGGATATTATTAGAATTGCAAAGTAAAGTTAGGTTAGGAGTGGGCAAAGTAAAGTTAGGTAAGGAGTGGGCAAGGTAAAGTTAGGTAAGGAGTGGGCAAGGTAAAGTTAGGTAAGGAGTGGGCAAGGTAAAGTTAGGTTGGGAGTGGGCAAAATAAAGTTAGGTTAGGAGTGGGCAAAGTAAAGTTAGGTTAGGAGTGGGCAAAGTGAAGTTAGGTAAGGAGTGGGCAAAGTAAAGTTAGGTAAGGAGTGGGCAAAGTAAAGTTAGGTAAGGAGTGGGCAAAGTAAAGTTAGGTTAGGAGTGGGCAAAGTAAAGTTAGGTTAGGAGTGGGCAAAGTAAAGTTAGGTTAGGAGTGGGCAAAGTAAAGTTAGGTTAGGAGTGGGCAAAGTAAAGTTAGGTTAGGAGTGGGCAAGGTAAAGTTAGGTTAGGAGTGGGCAAGGTAAAGTTAGTTTAGGAGTGGGCAAAGTAAAGTTAGGTTAGGAGTGGGCAAAGTAAAGTTAGGTTAGGAGTGGGCAAGGTAAAGTTAGGTTAGGAGTGGGCAAAGTAAAGTTAGGTTAGGAGTGGGCAAAGTAAAGGTAGGTTAGGAGTGGGCAAGGTAAAGTTAGGTTAGGAGTGGGCAAAGTAAAGTTAGGTTAGGAGTGGGCAAAGTAAAGGTAGGTTAGGAGTGGGCAAAGTAAAGTTAGGTTAGGAGTGGGCAAAGTAAAGTTAGGTTAGGAGTGGGCAAGGTAAAGTTAGGTTAGGAGTGGGCAAAGTAAAGTTAGGTTAGGAGTGGGCAAGGTAAAGGTAGGTTAGATGAGTTAAAGTAGGACGAGTTGAGATGGAGTTGGTAAAGTGAAATTGGAAGGATTAATTAAAAAGTATGAACGGGTATTGCATTAACTTGGTATGTACAGAGTGAATAGATATTTTTGAACACTTTGCCACCTTGTTATAGCCTCATCACTTTAACTTGGTGTAGAATTGCCACCTCCCCATCTTGCATGCTGAGTCGTAACAACAGATTAACACGAATATGATGCAACTAAGAAAAAAGGTGCTGTGGCAAGGATATGGAGCCGTAGCACTGTGTTTTCCCGCCATTGAGCTACGTGACATAACCTGCAGAAGGACGAAAACCTAGACCAAGTGACAGTGAACGGGGTATAGTAACCAGTCACCTCAGCATAATTTCTCTCCACCTTCATAACAAAACTAGAATAATGTTTAGTTACCTTAGATTACCGGTACATTAGTTATAAGTGAATGAGAAAAGAAATAAGGTAGCGTTAATTTTGAAGGTTGGTTGGTTGGGTTTTAATACAGATTAGATAAAGTTCAAGTGTGTGTTGTTATGTAAGGCAAAGTTCAATAGAAATATGAAGCTAATCTAGGTTTATTAAAGAGGGTGGTGGATGATATTGTCACTAACATAACAAAACGGGTTAATTTATTTAGGTTAGATTGGAGTCGACGAGTTTAGGTTTAAACAGAAGAGGTGTAGGATAGATTAGGACCGATAGTTAAATGGTTAGTTTGGTTATGTTGTAAGATAGAATAAAGTAAATATTGATAAGTAGTAGTAAATAGTAAGACTGAAGTAGTGTAGTGTGCAGGTGTAGTGAAGAGGGTGGGTGTTAATGAAGAGTGAGTCAGGGTGTTAGTAAGCCACACCACCATATTATCCTTTGCCTTCAACTTCATCACGAAACGGTGTATAGCGTACCTGCACAAGTTAACCCACGCAGGCAGGGAGGGGCAGGAGGAGAAGAGGCAGGGGAGGAAGAAAGGAATGGAGAGAGAGAGAGAGAAATGGGGAGGGAAGGGAGGTAGAGAGGGAGGGAGTGAGAGAAGTACAAGTGGCAGGGAGGGAGGAAGATAGAGGAGGGAGGGAGGGAAGTATGGAAGGGAGAGATTGAGGGAGAGACGACAGGGAGGGAGAAGTGGGAAAGGAAGGGATGGAGATAGAATGGTTGAAGAAGAAGTAGGGAAGGGAGGGAGGGAGAGTAGTAGATGAGGCAAGGAGGGAGAAAGGATTGGGGGAAGGAGCCAAGGAAGGAGAGAGAGAGAGAGAGAGGATAGGTGTGGTTAAGAGGGAACGTTCTCCTCTCTTCCCAAGCCTTCCCCTCCTCCTTTCAAGTACTATTGTTTACGTGAGGGTGAAGGAGAGTAGGGTGGGGCGGGGGAGAGAGAGAGGCAGGGAGGGAAAGATGAAGTGATAGAGAGAGAGAGAGAGAGAGAGAGTTAAAAAATGAAGTAAAGATGGTCGGAGAATGCATAAGTGAGGGAGGAAAGAAGTCAAGAGGAAGGAAGGGAGGAAAGAGACGGCAAGAGGAAGTGAAAGTGAAGAGATAAAAGTGAGAGAGTTAAGGTAAGAAAGATGATGATAGAAAGACACTGGAAAGGAATTAAGGAATGACTTAGAGAGAGAGAGAGAGTCAGCTTTTTTTATCCTCGGTTCAGCGTCTACCTCTCCACTTACTCGAGGAAGAGGGAGGCAGGTAGAGAGGCGTGGAGGGGATGAGAGTCAGAGAGATATGTGTGAGAGAAGTAGAGAGAAGAGGAAAGGAATGAGGGACTGAGGGACGGCATGAGGTGAGGGGGAGGCTGTATGTGAAGAGAGAGGAGAGTGAAAGTTATAGAGGAACGAAAGAGACATTTGAGGAATGAAACGAAGGTAAGTGAAGAGAGTGGGGGAGAGGGAGATACTAGAGGAAAGGTAGAGAGGTAGGAAGGTAAACGAAGAGAGGGAGGGGGGTGCAGTTACAGAAGAAAAACGAGGAGAGGAAGAGATGGTATTTGAGGAGAGGGAGGGAGGTTGGTGAGAGGACAAAAAGGAAGAAATATAGAAATAGAGGATAAGAGTGAGTACGGAAGAAGACGGGAGAGAGGGAGGGAGTTACGGCATGAGAGGCAATGAGAAGGGAGGAGAGTACCGGTACTTGATATGAGTGAAGAGACGAGGGAATATATATATATATATATATATATATATATATATATATATATATATATATATATATATATATATATATATACATATATATATATATATATATATATATATATATATATATATATATATATATATATATATATATATACTGGAGAGAGAGAGAGAGAGAGAGAGAGGGGGGGGGCAGTAGTGTGGGAGGGGAGAAGAGTAGAGGTATGAGAGAAGTATATTTCATCCCATCTCTTGATGCCAGGAGGAAGAACTAAGTTCGTAACTTTCCTGAAGATAACGGAAAGCTAGTCCCTAGTTGATCACATTTGTAAGTTGTATGTCAGGGCCAAGTATTACATGTGAGTGGCGGGGGAAAAATTTGACTAAGGAAAGATAATAATCCATGGTTGATCAGATAGGTATATGACCGACTGAAAACAGCAGTTTAGGTTGTGTGTTGCATTAGAGAGCTAAACAGAAAATTGGCAGGTGTTTTGTTCGTATGGTGCCGTAGTGTCAACCCTGAAGGGAGACGTGCAAGCAGAGGACGTACGGTATAAATTGTCTTTCTTGAAGGAGGCAGTGAAAACTACATCCATCCCTCCAGTTTGAAGTACATCGGCAAAGATCATGTGGAGGCAGCAAGCATGAACCAGAATCTAAAAGACGTCATCGGAGTGAAAGGTTTCAATACACCACGAAGCCGACCTCGCACACCCAGGCAGTAGGCGATTCTGGGTGGCATAGGAGACTTCGTTGCGTCTCTTCATTAGCGATTTCGTTCGTTTATTATGCATTAGCTTCCTCTCCTGTGTTATTTACGTCGATTTATTGTCCACATAGAGTGCATTAGTGAGATACAAGGGGATACCGAAGTGTAATGTGTAGAAGTCGGTCAGAAATATTTGCTACGAGATCTCCAAAGCCACTTCTAATACAAGCCTTTGGTGGGATTTTGAAAGGTGTTTACGATGGGTTCCCTATCCTGTATCAATTAGTTTTTTGTAGGATGGTCAGCGACATTAGAATATTTCCGTCCTGTGTTCTGTCGTCAAAAAAATAAATAAAATGAATAAATAAAAATGGTTACGAGAGGAAACTTATCCTAGCTCAGGACCAGCTGTTATCTGTTGTGGATGGAAGGACGAAGACATAAAAGGGGGAGAACTTTCCACGTCTCCAGTTCATACAAATACAAATTACAATCAGGACAGGGACATGATCGTAAGTGCTTGAGATGTTTGCTGTTGAAGTCAAGGAGCTTTAGTGTATCCATTTTAACTAGGCGGTGATCTTCGTCTTTCACCCATTCTCATAACTCGACAGATACGCCAATACTTCGGCTCAGCATTCTTTCCACAGGACTTTTTTGTGACAGTAGCAGTATATTCTAGTTTTCTTGTTGCAGATCAGCATTCAAGATGGAGAGATGGCCATTTTACTCTTAGTTAAAGTGAACCGTATAGCTGCGTGGAAGAATGTGACCGGAAAAATATGAGGAGAATTTGTAGGGAGATTTGTCGGGAAATTGTAGGGAAATATGTAGGAAAATTTGAATGTTGTTTTAGATTTTCTTCATACCACTAGACAGTTACTCGATTCAGAAAAACTGTCATACTGAAGGTGTTAATTGACGCTTCATCTAACCTTTCCAGTTTGAGTAATCTATAGGGTAGCCCAGGCTAAATAAAGCCGTCATGGGATGGCAAGAATATATTAAAAAAAAAAAAAAAGACGGCCCTGGGTGGAAGTGGTTAGCATGTATTTTTCCAGATTAACCACGAGTCAAGAAATTAAGAAAGCATGAGATATAGGACTAGTAGTATAGTTTGGGAAATTAAAGCCTCTGACAGTACACCAGCTAGAATTAAAGAAGAAAGAAGTCATCTGAGTCAAGCAAGTAATATATCCAGTATAGTAACAAGAGCATGATCAGAATCGCGAAAAACAGTGATTTAAAAAATGCTATAACTGTAGTAGGACGCCCGTGACGGAACCCATACTAACTGTCAGAGAAAGTGTTAAAATTAGGTGCTATGTATTCTGGTGAAGACAGGAATTGGATGCGTAAATGTTGAATGGTAGTGTGGGTCGTAGCTGTGCCGCTGGTTGTGGTAGTGCTGGTTATTTTGGCGATTTTTAGTGTTGGTGGTAATGGTTATGTTGCTGTTGGTACGATGGTAATTGCAGTCAGGGACGTGCACAGAAAAGGCTGAAAGCTACTCTAGTCCGTGCTCTTTTGGCCTGCCGGTTACATAGTGCCCTTTCAGATTGTCCCCAGAACAGCCGTGAACTACTGATCACTGACTGTGCTGCTTTCATTTAGGCTATCAGAGTGTATATAAAAAGTGTTTGTTTATTTCACCAGGCTACTGTTCCATTAGATGTCATCATGACATCGTCGTCAGGTAGTTCGGTTAGTGACCGGCACGGTGTATGGTGTTTTTTTATTTATTTATTCTTTATTTGTTTTTTTTTTAAGCCAGAGTCTGTGCCACTCCTACGCGTATGCATGTCACTGATTACAGTTATATGAGAATATTTGTGGTGGTGGCAGTATGAATTTTAGTACCGTCGGTTTGTTTTCCCCAGATATAGCTGGTCCATTGACACAACTTGAATGCTTAGTCATGAGTACATTATGTTCGATAGGCGTTAGTTATGGACCAGGCATGAGGCTCCTTGGACCTTAGGCAAATCCACCCTCCAGTCCCATTCACCATCAACTGGGCTGAAAGGAATGAGGGATCTTCGTCAGGCTAGAACAAACGTGCTTCATGGGTGGTGGTGGTGGTGGTGGTGGTAGTGGTGTTCATGTTGGTAGTTACGGTGCCGATATTTATGGTAATGGTGCTGTCGGTTGTGTCAGTGGTGGTGCAAGTGGTGGTGGTGGGACTGATAGTAATGACAATAGTAACGAGGGTAGTTTTGACAGTGGTAGTAAGATTAATTTCCATAGTGGTAGTAGTGGCAGTAAGAGTGGTAGTGGTGGTGGTACTGTTGCTAATGGTAATGGTAACTAATTTTGGTAGTGGTAGTGGTGGTATCGATGGTACTTCGGGTAATTGTGTTTGTTTAAAGAGGCTGTTGGTGGTATGCCTTCTCCTGTGGCTGCAAAAGTTTTCACCCTATTAGCCTACACCGGTGACGTATTAGCACTCACAGACATAGCCATTACAGTACACACACACACACACACACACACACACACACACACACACACACACACCTTGGCCTCGCAATTCCTCCTTTTCCAGTTATTTCACGTAGTTCACAGTCAGTCATCCTTCCCAGACCACTTCCCGTGACTCTCACCTTATTGTATATAGTGTTAATCTAATGTTACAGCTCAGTATTCAAGGTGGAGAGGTGGCAGGTTTTGACCAAGATAGAATAAAAAGAGTATAGTAGTAGTTAGAAGTTGTAGTGGTGGTGGTGGTAGTGGTGGTGGTTGTGGTGGTAGTGATGGTGGTGGTAGTGGTGGTGGTGGTGGTGGTAGTGGTGGTGGTGGTGGTGGTAGTGGTGGTGGTAGTGATGGTGGTGGTGGTTGCCTCAGAAAACAAGACTGTGGTGGAGTGATGGCTGTTGCTTTGTGGTAGTCATGGTTGTGTGTGTGCATGCCGGCTTGCGTGTAGGTGTGTGCGTCACTGAGCATGTTATTGTGTGTGTGTGTGTGTGTGTGTGTGTGTGTGTGTGTGTGTGTGTGTAAGTTTAACGTGTATGTGTTTATGTATACATTTGATGTATGTGTGTGTGCATGCGCGCCCTTGCGTGCGAGAGTGCTTGTGTAGCCTGTGTGTGTGCGTGTCTGTGCGTGCGTGTGTGCGCTTGCGTTCCTGCGTGCCTGTGTGTATGTGTGTGTGTGTGTAAATTTAGCGTCTGCATGTGTCTATGTATAGATTGTGTGTGTGTGTGTGTGTGTGTGTGTGTGTGTGTGTGTGTGTGTGGCTGCAGGCTAGTATTGATTCACGAAGGGGTGTATCCTGTCCTACTAGTGTCCTTCCGACTCACAGAATTACTCTTCTTTCTGTCACATGCACCGATTTTACTCTCTCTCTCTCTCTCTCGTGACCCTCATCCATCTCTGTCTTTCCCTGTCTCATCTTTCCCTCCCTCCCCTTTCTCCCTCCCCCCTCCATCCCTCACTTGCCTCCATTTCCCGTAGTTCTTCCCTCCTTCCACTCCTCCTCTATTTTTTTCTTTTTTTTTTCCTCTATTCTTTAATGCTTCCCACTTTCCTTGCATCTTCCCCCTCTCTCTCTCTCTCTCTCTCTCTCTCTCTTCTTTCCCCTCCATTCTCTCTTTCCTCACTTTTCTTTCCTCCCCTGTCTCTCTCCTTTCCTTACCGTTCTCTTTTTCCTCCCTTTTTCCTCTCCTTCCCTCGCTTTTTCCTCCCCTCTCTCCCTTTTCCCTCCCCTCTCTCCCTTTTCCCTCTCCTTTCCTCCATTCCCCTCCCCTCCCTCCCTTTTCCTCCCCATTCTCTCTCCTGTCTGTCATTCCTCCAGCTTTAGTTTCTGCCACGTCATCAAACCCCCTCCCCCTCAGTTTCCCTACTCCCCCTCCCCTTTCCTCCCCTCCCCTCCCCTTCCCCTCTCCACTCTCTCCTTCCCCTCTCTAATCTCCTCTCTCCTCCCCCACTCTGCTCTCCTCTCTCCTCCCCCACTCCGCTTTCCCCTCCCTCTTTCCTCCCCCACTCCGCTCTCCCCTCCCTCTCTCCTCCCCCACTCCGCTTTCCCCTCCTTTCCTCCCCCACTCCGCTCTCCCCTCCCTCTCTCCTTTCCTACTCTCCCTCCCCTCCTATCCCCTTCTCGTTCACCCTCCCTCATCCCTTCCACGCGCCTTCATCCCATCTACCCACTCTCCCTCACTTCCACCCTCCCTCATCCCGTACACCCCCCTCATCCCTCACACCCTCCTTCTCTCTCTCTCTCTCTCTCATATATATATATATATATATATATATATATATATATATATATATATACTGTATAATGTATACATTGTCGGTTTTCTGTCTGTCAACTCCATTTTTTCCTCCATCCTCTGATCCTTGCCACTCCTTTCATCCTTCCGTTCTTCCCGTGAGACTCCGCCCACACCCATGACGTCATAATCCCTCCCTCCCTTCCCTCCTCCTGTTGTCCCACCGTCCATGCCACGCCCCCTCCGTCACTCCCTGTCGTCTCTGCGTCTCGGACGCAAAATTGGTATTTATTTATTTTTGTGTTTCCTGGAATACGTTGTGTTATTTTTAGGACAGTTTACGCTCATTGTGGCGACGCCGAATGTGAGCTGCTGCAGCTGATATACACTTTGGTTGTGGTCACCGATGCTGGGAGGGACGCCTTCATATGGTGGCACTGACAGACTAGCGGTACAGCTGCTACTTTGCACAAACGTCCTTCAACTCCTCTGTCCTCCGAAAGGAGGATGGTTAGTGTAGGAGGGCAACTTCAGCTTGTAGTCCATCGGGTTTGCATTCAGATGAACTTTTAATTGCAACAACAGTAGCAAGAACAACTGCCACAACCATTGCTACTACTATTACTACGACATTGCTCCCAGTACAGTCATGGAGGGGGCCAGAGTAACAAACCGTGCTAAGCTAAAATGGTGTATGAGTTGTCTCCCTGCTCCCAGACTGACGCGTACAACTTCCAGCATTCCACAGCAGAACTAGAGTGATTATTGGTGTGAAAAATATGAAAAAAGCAATAATTCCAGATGGTGATCGCTAAGGATTCTTGGGTTTATCTTGGCATAAAAATTACCATCTCTCCATCATGAGTGCTGAGTTGTAGCAGCAGATTAGCACTGGTAGAGATGTGTTGTGGAAAGATATCCTAGTGTGTGTGTGTGTGTGTGTGTGTGTGTGTGTGTGTGTGTGTGTGGGTGTGTTTTGTTGAGCTCTGTGAAATAATCAGCTTAAGGTTGAAAATCTAGGTCAGATGAAGGTGAACGGGGTGTATTTTTAGCCCTGAAATATAAAACGGCTCGTTATAACTTTGCAAATTTTCGTGTCACTCCATTTTTACGATCTAATTATGGAGGGAATACACGGCTGACTATTATTAGTTGGAGAGGATAGTAGCGGTCCTCTCTCTCTCTCTCTCTCTCTCTCTCCACTGCATCAGACGCGGCCGACTTGCATCTGCGTGATTGGCATTAATTCATATAAGCTAAATTTGTAGATAATAACTATGAAAGCACGCATATCTAAGGCGCAAGGCGAAGGACTAGATATTAACTTCAATCAGGGGACGTAATTATTATTATTTATCTTCATTTTATTTGACTCAGGTAAGAGAAGGAAGGAAGGAAGGAATGCTTAAGAACTACCACCACCACAGAAGGGCTGTATGGTGCTACGGTGGGTTTAGCACTGAGGGAGAGGAAAGTAACCGCAGAGGGAAGTCGTTAAAGTAAAGGTTAATCAAACGAGGTTCTTGATGGCAGAGTCGACGTTGATAGAGATGACATTGGCAGAGTCGACATTGTGTCGACGTTGATAGAGTCGATGTTGGCAGAGTCAGTGTTTGCAGAGTCAAAGCATGTGGGAGACCCTGTCTACTGTAGAGGGCTGTGGGATTCCCAGCCCCCGCCACCCCCATTATTTTAGTTGTCTCTTCCGACACGCAGGGAATACGAGGGTAGTATTCTACTTCCCTTGTACCTAGAGGGTAGTATTCTACTTCCCTTGTACCTAGAGGGTAGTATTCTACTTCCCTTGTACCTAGAGGGTAGTATTCTGCATCCCTTGTATCTAGGGGATCCCCCTACCCCAGGGGGTCTCAGCTAAGGGAGGATTTGATAACATGGCTGACAATAATGAGTGTGAGGATTATGGCAGCCATTTTTTATTTTTCAGCTTGTTTTTGCTGACGTAGCTGTTTTCCTGCCTATTAACGAAAGCATTTTTCCGCTCAGGTCTGATGTTATTTTCCCGCCTGTTTTTATTGGCATAGCAGTCCTCTCCTCATTTCGTTTACCTGGCTGTTTTTCACGCTGTTTTCTTTCCCATCTGTTTTTGTTGACGTAGCCAGTTTCCCACTTGCGTTTGTTGACGTCCATAAACCCTCTCCCCCGTTTTTGTTGACGTCCATAACCCCCTCCCCCGTTTTTGTTGACGTTTCCAGACCCCCCTTCCCCGTTTTTGTCGACGTCCATAACTCCCTCCCCCATTTTTGTTGACGTGTCCAGACCCCCCCCCTCCCCCGCTTTTATTGACGCTGCCCCAAACATGGCCGACCTGACTACATGACTGGTAAATGGATTAAGATAAGCTGTAATAGCTTTAAGCACAGGTGATCCGGTGCGTTACGTGAGGGATTAAATATTACCATTCTGTAGACGTAAGGGATAAAATATTGACTTTCTTTTTCTTTTTACTGTTTTAGATGGCACTGGTAATTTGATAGCCCTTCCTTACCTGTTTATTCTCCCATACACTAAATAAGGAGTAATAGATAAAACAAATCGCCAGGGAAGAGTTGCCAAGAAGCCATCACTGCCACATAGAATATGCTGCCCTCACTCTCAGCCGAATAAGATCGTTTGGCGTTAGGTACAATAGTTATGCTGACCGTGAGAGGTAATGGTGACGGTATTTGCACTCAGGTCCCTAACACCCCCTTCTTAACGCTTTATTTTCCTACTGTCCATTACTGTTGTCGTTGTAGCCTCTTATATCTTTAATGGCGACACAGATTGCACAACACACAAGCATACATTAACCAGGCAGAAACAAATAAACAACTAATAACATAATACTGTGGAGCTGATTAACCCGGGACCGTAGAGCTGAAGCTTTGGATATTAACACGATACAGTAGAACAGGATAGGATATTAACACGATGCTCTAGAACAGGATAGTATATTAACACGATGCTCTAGAACAGGATAGTATATTAACACGATGCTCTAGAACAGGATAGTATATTAACACGATGCTCTAGAACAGGATAGTATATTAACACGATGCTCTAGAACAGGATAGTATATTAACACGATGCTCTAGAACAGGATAGTATATTAACACGATGCTATAGAACAGGATAGTATATTAACACGATGCTATAGAACAGGATAGTATATTAACACGATACAGTAGAACAGGATAGTATATTAACACGATGCTATAGAACAGGATAGTATATTAACACGATGCTCTAGAACAGGATAGTATATTAACACGATGCTCTGGAACAGGATAGTATATTAACACGATGCTATAGAACAGGATAGTATATTAACACGATGCTATAGAACAGGATAGTATATTAACACGATGCTATAGAACAGGATAGGATATTAACACGATACAGTAGAACAGGATAGGATATTAACACGATGCTATAGAACAGGATAGGATATTAACACGATGCTCTAGAACAAGATAGTATATTAACACGATGCTCTAGAACAGGATAGGATATTAACACGATGCTCTAGAACAGGATAGGATATTAACACGATGCTCTAGAACAGGATAGTATATTAACACGATGCTCTAGAACAGGATAGGATATTAACACGATGCTCTAGAACAGGATAGGATATTAACACGATGCTCTAGAACAGAATGGGATATTAGCACGATACTTTAGGACAGGATAGGATATTAACACGATGCTCTAGAACAGAATGGGATATTAGCACGATACTTTAGGACAGGCTAGGATATTAACACGATGCTCTAGAACAGAATGGGATATTAACACGATACTTTAGGACAGGCTAGGATATTAACACGATGCTCTAGAACAGGATAGGATATTAACACGATGCTCTAGAACAGGATAGGATATTAACACGATGCTCTAGAACAGAATGGGATATTAACACGATACTTTAGGACAGGCTAGGATATTAACACGATACTGGAGAACAGGATAGGATATTAACAAGGCATTCTAGAACCGAACTCCTGTGACATATTTTCCATTTTATCCTTGCAGTCCCCAAACGATATATCCTAATTTTATTCGACTTAGCTGGGTCTCTTACAGTGGAAGGGTTGTTCAGGGCTGTCACACTCCAGTTCGAAAAATCCCACCCAAGTTTAATTAAATCCACTGCTGGTACACATAAAATTCCTTGAAGAATACGTCATCGAGTTGAAGGGGTTAACGTGAGAGATTCTACAGTCGAGGCGAAGGCTTCCAGAACCGAGGTTGACTGTGGCGTGTGTGTGAGGGTGAGGGTGAGGGCGGTTAGGTGGCTGGCTCTCCCTTCCCCACCCTCTTAAAGCTACTGTCTGCTTGAAGAGCCACCCAGATGCTGCCGAATTTGGCTTATCACTGACTTGTCTTAATATTATCTCTTATTTCTGAATCTCTGGCAATATTAGCAGTACTAGTTTGTGCCTGAGGGTTAATATCATGTGAAGAGTATTCCAAGTTCCAACACTTCAGTTCAGTCTGTGTTATTACTGGCCTAGCTGAACTCGTATGTTTGGTAGTGGCAGTAGTGGAAAGTTAGTACAGGGAGTGTTAGTTCCTGTAGAAGTTTGGAGACATTGATATTAGTGGTAGTCCATGCTTTAGGGCTAATATTGATCATTTTTGCAAATCGGTTATCATCATCAGTCTAATCTGTCCTGTCACTGGCTTACTTGATCCTGAAAGTCGATCTCCAGCAGTAGTAGTAGAGGGTTGCTATGGCGCCAGTTCCTGCTTGAGACTTAGTACTGATGGTCGTGTGGGAAGTATTGAACGGGTGCCTAATCAGTACGAGGATTCTGTTGTGTTCATAGTAAGTACAGATGATTTGGTTCAGCTGAGGAGGGCCCCCTGGTAGTGAAGGGGTTATTGAAGTCTATATAACCCCTCCATTTGAAATCTTTCGATGTGATGGCAAGGACCAATCGGAATAAAATAATCGTGGTGAAATGAAAAGGAAAGTTGTCAGTATAGGAAAAATAGGAGTATAAGTTTATGGATCGGGATTAATATTATATTCTTTCCGCAGTAACTCGGAGCATATTTGTTTGCAGCTTATTTCACGTAGCTCAGTGGCAGAGAAGACGAGTTATGCATCCTTTGCATGACTCTTCTCCGTGACTAGCAACATATTCTAGTGTTAATCGTGTATTACAATTCAGTGCTGACGATGTAGAGAAGACAATTTTACACCAGGGTTAAGTGAAGTGAGTACGAGTATAGCAGTAGTTGTAGATATTAACAGTTTTGTACAAAGGGTGCACCGGGATGTTTGGTTTGATTTATTTTCAAAGTTTTGTATATATATATATATCAGGAGTTGGAGGTATAACGAGTGAATATGGGTGGGGTACACTGGATTACACTGTAGGTCAGTGCTCCGCAGCCGGTACGGTATGTCGCCAAAAGCTTCCTGATGTGCCACGGAACACTACCCCTCCCCCTCTTAGTATAATTACAGGAAATTAATATTACTGTTATATAAATTAACATAATAAGAAATATGTTAGTGCTGAAATAAATAACCGGGTGTTTGAGTGCTATTAAGAATTATTGCAACATCAAACTTAAATTCAGTGAAATACCTTTACACATTTTGGGTAGTGCTGAAGATTACCCAACTATCTCCGAGAGTGCTGTTGACGTTATAGTGTCATTTACAACGTATTTGTGTTACCCAGGCTTTTCAGCATCAACACTTAAAGCATAAAGAACAAAAAAGATCATATCTGTTAAGACCCCATATAAGGAACATCGTGTGGGTCTTTGTGTAATAGAACTAGACGCACTTGTGTTCCTCAAAACATGCTCAGGTTTATCATTAGTTGTCAGTGAGACTAACACACACACACACACACACACACACATATATATGTATATATATATATATATTATATACCGGTACATACTGTATATTGGGAAAAATATTTAGTATTACCGTATTATTATAGAAGACTTAAGTGAAAATGTTTTACTTGGCACTGGATATATCGATTTAAAATATATATATATTTTCAGTTAACCCTGTTTGGTAAAAATGCCTGAGTTTATCTTAAGGAAAGAAAACTATTTTGAGAAGTTATCACCTGTGAAGTAAGCAAATGCATAAATACTGCATGCACTCAAAACACACTTTATTTCATAGTTTTCAGATGCTTTCTAAAAATTCAGTACGTTACTGTAAATACACGGTACTACGCACCCAGCAGTTGTGGTTTCCTTTCCTGATTTGTTCGCAGAAGTACAAATAACTCTGCAGTGCTGACACATGCCAAAGATTTATTAGGTGTGACAGAAAAGTTGAACAAATTAAACAGTGTGTCGTGTAGCAGAAGCGCTGGCGGAGCACTGCTGTAGGGGATACAGCCTATCTGGGAACATTAGTGGGGCCCTCCTTACTACTGCTACTACTACTACTACTACAACAACTACTGCTGCTGCTAATGGTGGTAGTAGTAGTAGCCTAGTAGTTAGTAATACTGGTGGTGGTGGTGGTATTAGTGGTAGGAGTAGTAGTAGTTTTTCAATTAACAGTAGTAATAGTAGTCACTGTATTAGCAGCAGCAATGGTAGTAATAGTAGTAGCAGTAGTAGTGATAGTAATATTGGTAGTAGTGGTGGCAGTAACTGTATTAATAGTAGCAGAAGTTGCTGTATTAGTAGTTGTAGCCTAGCTGTAGTGACCGTCGTAATATTCATCGATATACCAAGTTACGATATTTGCCTAGTGCAGTATAATTTGGTGCACGAGGATAATATCGATAATAGTGGTTATATTTGGTGTGATCAAATACACTGGGGGAGATACAAGCCAGCGCCTTTGTCGAGAGTGTTGTAATGACGCGAACGAGAACCAGGATTACGGGGTTTATATTAGCAAGACAGTATTGCGGGAAATACGTACAGTAGTACAGTAAAAGACCTGTAACCCGAATGGCAGGGGAACGAGGGTCTTTTGGACATTTTTTTTATTTTTTTATTGGGAGGGACCACTGAAAACAGAAATATGTACATGATCATTAAATAAACACTTAAAATGATATGGGTTATTGTTTTACTCACCAAAGTGCATAGAACTGTAGATGAATAGTTGCAGGCAGGTACATCCAAGGGCAAGTCCATGACAGATAAATCCTTTGCCAAAGCCCTGAAAAATTCGAAAAAGCCCAGAAAAAAAATTTAAAATTATCGCCATGGAAAATTCGGAATATAGGGATATTCGGATTATTGGTGGTCGGATATATGAGAGTAATGCTTTTTATTTTTATTTACCTTATGTCATCATCTGTTGAATGCCGAGCTGGTGTAACATTAGATGAACATGAGTATGATGCTAGTTATGAAAACATGCTGTGAAATGTATGTTTAGCCAAAGCATCGTATTTAAGTGCCATTCATTTTGCGTAAAATAAGCTGCCAAAGGACAAAAATCAGGGCCAAGATAAGGCGGAAAAAGTAGAGTTGCTATATTATGAGCAGTATTGTTAATTAAGACACTGTTGATGTAGCTGGAGAAGTGTTGCGAGGGTATTAGAAAGTTGAGGGATCGGGTTGGTGTTTCGTGGCTGGAGTTGACCGTGACCTGCCCCCATTGAATCACCAAAACAAACTCGGGATCAACAAACATGGGATTTGTGAGGGTAAATATAGAATGGAAGGGAGATATTTTTGGGCCAGAGCGAAGTGGAGTTAGACGCATTGAGAGAGAGGAAGGAGGGAGGAGAGCTAAGGTTGGCTCCGGGGCGAGAGTGGCTGGGTGGCTGTCGACCTAACCCACCCACCAAACCGCCGCGGTCGATATAGCCAGTCTCGCCCACCACTACCACCGCCCTTTGTCCCATCCACCTCTACGGCAGCCCTCCACGCTGTCCTAATGTCCGTGGGATCAGTTTACAAGGTAGCCATAATGACGCCTTGTGGTAGGATTTCCTTGGTGCGAGATGGGTTATACTGCCTCCATGTCATCCCTGCGGACAGAAGGAGCAGTTTGCCCTTATAACCGCTGGATATTTTTTTTTCCCCCTTGTGGAATGTGAAACATTATCATAGGGATATTTTCTCCTCTTTGTCAGTTTGGTTGTGCTGTTGAGGTTTATATATATATATATATATATATATATATATATATATATATATATATCTACCGGTAAATATATGAGAGAGAGATACAAACGCGACTACAATATGAAAACGGCGTAATTTATGGTATCGCAAGATGGGTATGCAAATAAATCGTAGCTTAATATTGGGAACAACTCCAGTATCACCACAGTCTTGATACTGAATATCGCATGTTAATAATACAGGTAGGTAAGGCATAAGGGATTGTGGCATAGTCATGGGGGCAACAACCTAGGTAATTCAAAATGTGGCAAGTTAACAATGCTGATGGGTTACGCATACGTTAATGCACTCCTGGGAGCAACAACCGTGAAGCTGGATGAATGGGCGAGTCAGGTTACCAAAAATAGACTCGGTCTTGACATCGACTTCCCGCCTTCAGACCTCTGCTTGCGGAAGTGTATGGAGACCCAGTATAGTAAATATTTTTAGCATTATAATTATCTTTAAGGTGACTTACGGAGATAAATGCGTGCTTGGAATTCATATTTCATCAGCAGTGGCATTGCCAGTGGAAGAGAGTATTACACCTTCCTACGTCCTTTAAGAGAAAGACACCTGTGGGTATGCAATGAGCACTGAGCATATCTTAGAGCTCAGTGGCGTTGAGCAGAACGGACATAACACTGAGGATGTCCTGTGATTGATCCTTCTCCTGCGTTTCCTGGCTACTGACCCATTCTACATTCTGGTACTAAAACAGTATACATTAACCTAACTCAAATACGTTATCATAAGTCGCATTTTCCACCGTCCATCAGTGGCAACGTTAACTCATTTCTCAACTTATCCTGTTGGTTTAACATGTGCAGAAAACGCCCCAGTCCCACTGCTGCCAGCTCGAGCTGCCAGAAGTTCCCTAGATTCACCTATAAAATTTCCCTGTTTAGCCCTTTATTTTCCTGTCAACTTTACATTCATATATACATATATATATATATATATATATATATATATATATATATATATATATATATATATATATATATATATATATATATATATATATATATATATATATATATATATATATATATATATATATATATATATATATATATATACACTATTATAATCTTGTCATCAGTGTAAACTTATTGTTCATTACATACCTTAAAAAGCCAGCTATTCTTGCTGAGAATCACTCGCATTATAAATGTCAGCTGTCATAAGCTCCAAGTGGAATGGTGTTATTTCAAAGTTGTAAGCAGATGAAGTTTCAAAAGTTTTCTTGGCATGAAGCATTTCATTTAATGCTTCGTGTTCAGTGAATTTCTAACTGTGGTTTTCATTAGGTTCACTTTAGAAAACACCCTTTCAACACCTGCACTTGACTGAGGCAAACACGGCAATTTTTTCATTAAATTTCCAACAAGTGGAAATATTTTCAGTCACCAATTTTTTGCCAGAATTTGTAAGCACTAATATCATGTGTTACATTCAGTTCTGATTTTGAGTAAACGCCACTCACTATCTCATTTATGTCATTTTCAGGCACCGGGTTTGGGAAATGAGCCGCTATACTGGGGCAATAGATGGGACAGTTTTCTTCAGTACATTTTGTGGGTCTAAAGCTTTGAGGTTGTGAACTTGTGAATACTGAGTCCTGCAGATACACACACACACACACCTGTGCTGGGATCGGCAATCCCTTCCCCCTCGTGACCTCTATTTCCTTACCCAACATTCCTTCCCTCTCCCTAAGGACTTCCCACTTCACCTGTCCCTTGTTTCTCTCCGTCCTTGTGCCATGATCTGTAATCTCTTTCCCCTGGACCTCACCTTCCTTACCCTGCCTGCCCCCCCTATCACCCTTAGCCAATACCTCACCCCCCCTGAAGCCTCCACTGCCTTCTGCTCTCTCTCTCTCAGAATCTTTCGAATTTCCCTAGATTTTGGTGTATTTTGATTTTTCTTCCCTGTTTCCCTGTAGTGACCTGAATTTCCCCAAAACAGGGAATTTCCCTGTATCTGGCAGCACTGCCCAGTCCCCCGTTACACTTCCAGTCGTAGGAGCTGAGAAAACTTGTGTCAGTAATCCCTCTACAATCCGATGTAATAGAGCCAAAGGCATGTCCGGAAAGTGGGCCCTTAGCTCCTTGACTGGTATTTAAGGACCCTAAACCAGCCTAACTTTGAAAGCCACCGAATTCCCAACCGGACATGCATAGCACCTATCTAAACCTATTTAATACCCTATTCACACCAATAATGGATATAAAGCATGAAATAAATGAAAAGAAACCAAAGATTGAGGAATTAGAAGTGACTGTACCTCAGCCAGGGTACTTACAGCACGTTTGTGGCCGGCTTTTCCAAGGTTTTGGCATTGGTGAAAATGCTCTTGAAGCATGTACAATGCAGTGTTGTGCTGCACTTAGTTCTTTGCACTGTGAGTTATACTTGTTTAACACTGCACTTTGATCTTGACTGCATGACGCCAGTTTCATCCACCAATTTGCTTTCCACAGTTAATCCTTTGCACTCTAAATTCTAATTTCTTAACACTGCACAACACTTTAAATTCCCGTGTGGTCTAGTGGCGAGGTATTGCAGTTTATTCACTGTTTATTCACAGAAAATGAGCACGTGTAGCTTCCATTGCGATAGGCATCTACTCGCCATCGAAGTTAGGCAGTAACTGTTGGAGTGTTGGTGACAGTGTTGCCACTCCCAGAAATGAGAAAAACCTAGACAGCTACCTCAAAATCACCTAGACGGGGCCAAAAAAACATAGATGAAAAATATAGAAAATTAACAATGTAAGCTTAGTATACACCGTACTATATACTATCAAAAAAGCAAATAAACTAAAAAATTACCTTCAGAAGTGACTTACTGGACAAAAACGGGATGTGGATCGTCAGTATCAGATTCGTCACTTAGTTGGCCAGGATGAAGAGTTAGCACCTCGTTCTTCTTGATTCTGTCCAGATGTCGCTGGTGACAGAGGCCACTTTTCAAGTCATTAATGAGACACGGATGGTTCCCATTCATAACATGGCACTTCTCGACGGGCTATTGCTTGCTTAGCATGGAGTCTGTTCGCAACTGTACTGTTATGCAACCTGTTTGTTTTCTTGTTCTTTATCATATTTATTTTTGAGAATACTCTCTCAACACATGCTGACGAGTGAGGCAAAGCCAGAAGTCCACACATAAATTTTGACAGTATATCAAACTTTGACATTATTTCTGTCTTTAACTTTGCTAAGTTCATGCCAGAAGGAAGTAGCTCTCCGAGATCCTTTGCATACAATAAATCATTCCACTGGTCTTGCAGTTTATCCAAGTCATGTGCATTCACAAGCATAGAGAAGGGATATGCAAGTTTAGCAATTGCCACATTTCCTTGGGGAGACTGTGTTAGTTTTGGGTCCAAAACTCGTAGAAGAGCTAATACACTTTCCTCTTCAAATGTGAATCTCTTTCTCATTTGCTGACACAGCTCAACCAAAAATTTCCTACAGTCGAAGAGGAATCTTTTCTTCACTTCATCTTGAAGTGGTTCCTTCATCAGTAATGTTTCACATCGACCACCAACATTTAGATTGTCCAGAGTTTTGAACTTCGATGAATCAGAAGGATTTATGTTGGCCAACTTCTCTGTTATCAGTATTTCATCTTTCATAAACATTCCCAATATATTTCGATATTCACTTGCAATTGTGGAGTAGACTATCAAGTCTGAAATATTCTGATTGGAACTCCACGTTCATTTTGTCAACCTTACTTAGAACATAATTTAGAAATAATAACGTGTTTTGTTCCTTTATTTTTCATCACTTTGTAATTTTCTGCTGCTCCATCGAGCTTCACTGACTCCGTTTTCATTTCTCCTTGAAAGAAAAGTAGCAAAGCATCCCACTGTTCTAAGATACGAGATATGACTTTGCCCCTAGAAAGCCATCGAGTCTGCGAGAGCTTTAACGTTCTGTGTTTTGGAGTATGAACGATATCTTGAATCAGTTGGAATTGATGTAGTCGTTTACTGCTACGAGAGAAGTAACATCAAATGTCTCTCAGGAACTGCTCTAAATATGAGGGTAACTGAGCACACGTGTGGCTTGCACACAGGGCAAAAGAATGACATATACACCCTAGAACAAAAACTGAGGGGACATCTTTTTTCAAAAGCGCCTGAAAACCACTGATACTGCCCAGCATGGCTGAACAGTTGTCACTGGCAAACCCGATAATGTTGCAGAGGGGTATGTTTTTCCCTTCAAGCAAGCCTTTCACAGCTTTGTACAGACTGTCAGCACTACCGTCATCGACGTCAACGATGTCTAGCAAAGCATCAGTTACTTTGGCCTTTTTACTGTCAAAAAATCTCACTACCACTGCGAGAATCTGTGACACTGACACGTCGGAACACTCATCGATAAGCAAAGAAAATTTATTTTCTTGGCAAATTTTTGCAATTTCATGGCTTTCCTCCCTCGCTATACTGTCTTGCATTACATATGAGGCCTTGGTCTTCTTAAGTGCCATTTTTTATGCGACATCACACTCAGGAAACATTTTTTTCAGTAGGGGTAACAAATGTTCTGCTTGTGAAAATGGCATGTCATGGTATGCCATATATGCTGTCAGCAGCAGTTCAGCGTTGTGCACTTTATCTTTCGGGTCTGGTTCTTTCAATAACTGTTGTAGCCTTCTTTGAAGCCATGTTTTTTGTATGCCTCGAAGAGGATTTGTGGCTAAGTAAGCGAGTTTTATTGCACCTTTTTAGCTTGCAATCACATACAGTACACAATGCACTAAATTTGTCTTTGGGATCAGGCTTGACCCAGCCTTTGAAATCCTCATCTGTCATCCACTCTTGTATGAATGCTTGTTTGTTCGAAAATTTAGTCATTTTTCGTGGTGGAGTGTTGTCTGCACTACAGCCTGGTTCCTCAGAGTCGGAGTTGCACATTTTGAAGCCTGGTAAAACACTAGAAACCACTATCCTTGCTAAATAATACTGCACTGGTGAGGCACCCGATCGCTGTCACTGTAACGTATGGACTGATGCAACGCATACCCACCACCCACCCACCCGGTCCAACCAACTCGTTTCCTGTTCCTACAGGTATCGTTCCCGTCAGACTCTCTGGCTTACGGTGAGGGCCCGGGCCCCGGGAGAGGGAAGATATAGGGAGAGTATGAACGAGCATTACATAACAAATAATTTCTGACTGGGTTACGAAGAAATTGACATCAATAACAAGGACAATAATCTAATATTTAACATTTGAGCCCTAACCTCCACAAAAAAAAACATAGATTAATGGTTTTTTTTTGTTAAAAAAAAAAAAAAACACCTAGACACCTAGGCCGACCCAAAATAACATAGATCTAGGTGGAAAAACATAGGAGTGGCATCACTGGTTGCTGACGGGGAATCAGAGTTGCCAGATCACAACGGCTACATTACCAAACTTCTCAGTTTTCATTACCAAATTTAACTTTTCATTACCAAATTCATAAAGCTAGCATTTATTCTTCACTAATTATATATACTAGTGGATATACATGTAATCACTCGTATAAATAACAGCATGTTCATTATTTTCACACTATGTTGGCTAGCAGATTAATCAGAAAGAGCAAACAATCCACCATCTCCATCCTGTGTATCCTCATACAGTACCCGCGTGTCCGACATGGTAATATTGTCATGCACAGGTCCCATTTTGGACCAAAAACGTGTTGGACAAACAACAGAGCTTATGGGGAAAAATGAATTATGTCAGCAACCCTAGGAAAAGTCACCCTAAATACCTACAATACTATATACCTATGCATATATTGGTATTACTGTAATTATAATAAATGGTACTGTACAGTACTATGAACGATAACTAACCTTTTAGGATAGTGTTGGTGGGCTTGCTGGGAATGGAAGGTGGATCTGAGGCTATAAGTAGTCCTACTGGGTCCCCAGAGGATGGCTGCTGGCGTCACTAGCGGGTAATGGCTGCTGCTCCTCGTCAGCCTCCCCCATAAATCCTTCAAAATCACACTCAGAATCACTATCCTCATCCACATCCATGGAAGGTCCTGCTTCTGCCTGTCCTAGCACTGTTCTCTCTTCCTTCTTTTGCTGGAAGATCTTGTCTTGTTTTTTTATTATGGTCCTCATGCTGGCATCATTCACGTCTTAGGCCTTGGTGATGTCCACATTCCTCTCGCCTTTCTTCTTCCTCTCAATGATTTCTAGCTTGGTGGCCTGAGGGAGGTGCCACCACTTCTTGGGGTTCTCAGAAAGCTTCCTAGGCATCGTGAGCAGGGTAAAATGCAGTAGCAAGGGCAGAAAATGCAGCAAGAAAAAACAATGTCCAATGTGAATTATGCGACTGAGTGGCGCTGTGGCGGGAGAAGTTTAAACAAAACATCACGTGAGAGCAGAAGCGTTTTTAACCCGCCCCGTCCCGACGACGTATGGGTACGTCACCACGATTTGCATTTGCCAGTCCCGGCGACGTACCAGTACGTCGTGCAATTGCAAGGTACCTAATTTGCACAATTTTCAATTTTCGCACGTGATTTTTCGTATGTATACATGGGACACCTTCCTCTATTCCTGTACAAGATACCAAGCAGGGACAATGCCTTACACTGCATAACCTCCCCCCTCCCCCCCTCACACCATTGTCTTGGCAAAGGACCTGTTACCAGTGACCTGGCTAGTAAAGTTATTCAGGGCCAGAGTGATTCCCCAATCGATGACAATGTGGAGGACAATGTTTACATAGCATTAGAAGAAGAAACAGCCAGAAATAATGATCAGGTTGTGTGGCAAAAATAGGTCAGGTATGGTGATTAGTTAGTGAGTGAAACAATGCTTATAATGCCTTTATTACTGCTTGAAAACCAATATACTGTCATACTACATATACATTCGTACCAAGTAAATAAATAAATACCGTTTATGAGTGGATAAAATAGTTACCCTCCCATAGAACTCGTTTTCTTTGGTGCCAGCATGTTAGAAAACCCACTCAGGTAAGGAGGAACTCCTACCTGGATTGGGCACTTTAAACCTCAGGTGAGCGATTTCTCTATGAATTTTCGATGTTTCTCACCAAAAGCGAAGGTTTTAGCCAAAAAAAAAAAAATCGAAAATACCTCGGGACTGGGGGATGTCGGAGGTGCGGAAAACCTCGGGACGTGACGGGTTAATCGGGCGACACCATGATCACGTCATGATAGCGGGCGGGGGAGGCTACTTGATCGGAAGTTTTTATTGGCTGTCAGCATCACGGGAACGTCCAGTATGACCGTGTTGGACCAGGGGTGATCGTGCTAGAGGCTACTCTGCAGATTTCGCCCACTTCTCGGAGCTTCGTCCATGTTATGCTAACGCACCCGTGTTACAGTAAGTAAATTGTATTAAATTGTACTAATTTTTTGCTCCGTGCTGGACACAAATCGTGCTGTACAAACGTGTGCTGGACGCGAGGGTACTGTACGTGTGAAAAAAAATGTTTGGTAATGCATTGTTCTGCATCATTACCAAACGAATTTTTCATTACCAAATTGGCCCACATTTGGTACGGTAATGAAAAATACCAAATGGCAACCCTGACCAGAGAGGGGGGAGGGGGGAGGAAGGGAAGGGTGAAGGGGCCATTGTGTAAACCAGCTGTTCGGGGCTGCACGGCAATTTCAAATTACGGGTGGGGAAAAAATTCGGATTTTAGGGGGATTTTTTTTTTTTTTTTTTTTTTTTGGGGGGGGGGGGGTCCAAAGGTCCAGGCCCACAATGTCCAATAAGTGGGGTGTCCAGAAAGTGGGCGTCCAGAAAGTACGGGGATTACTGTATATATATACACAGTACTGTATATATATATATATATATATATATATTTATACACTCTATCTATCTATCTATTGCCAGACGCCTCAATCCCGTTTGGGGTGGCCACAAACAAATCGTCTCCAAGTCGCCCTGTCCCCCCCCATTTCACTGCCCTGCTCCCAACTCACACCCCGCTCTCTCATATAGCTCTCCACCCCATCCCTCCATCTCATCCTCGGCCTCCCCCTCCCTCTTCTCCCCTCCACCTCACTCACATACACTCTCTTCGTCAATCTTTCACCCTCCATCCTCTCCACATGGCCAAACCACCTCAGTGTGTTCCTCATAACGCTTCCTATCACATCCACATCCACACCACAACGCTCCTTTATATCCTCATTCGTCAGCCTGTCTCTCCATGTGACTCCACAGGCTCCTCTTAAATAACTCATTTCCACTGCTCTCACTCTTGACTTGTGTCCTTCCAACAACATCCAAGCTTCACTTCCATACGTTAGAGTTGGTATCACAATACTGTCATGTAGTAACTTTTTCACTTCCATGCTCACTTCCCTGTTTCTTATCACTGCTTTCAAAGAACCAGCTACCTTTCTTCCCTGCTGTACCCTTTCAAGCACTTCACCCTCCAAACCTCCAACCTTACTCATCACACTACCCAAGTACTTAAACGTACTCACATTTTCCAATTCCTCACCATCCAACCTAACTGTACATTCACTGACTTCACCTCTCTCAAAGACCATCACTTTACTCTTCCCTACATTCACCTTTAGATTCCGATTCTTACACACTCTCCCGAACTCATCCACCAAGCCTTTCAGCTCCCCTTTGTCTTCACTCAACAACACAGTATCATCTGCAAACGACAGTACAGGGAGTTTCCAAACACTATCCTCTCTCACCAAGGCCACTCCAACATCCACTACCCTACCTTGTACCTCTTTTATTACCCCATCCATGTACAGATTGAACAACCATGGAGACATGACACATCCCTGTTTCAACCCAACTTTCAAAGAGAAAAATTCACTTAGTTCACCATCCACACTCACTGCAGCCTTCGCGCCATCATACATACTCTTCACAGTATTCAACAACTTCCCATCTACTCCATATATTCTTAACACTTTCCACAATCCATGTCTATCCACCCTGTCATATGCTTTCTCCAAATCCATGAAAGCCGCATACAACTTCTTTCCCTTCTCTAGAAAGTTTTCCACTAAAGATCTAAGAATGAATATCTGATCTACAAAACCTCTTCCCTTCCTAAAACCTCCCTGTTCTTCTCCAACTAATTTCTCTGTTCTTTCTCTAACTCTGTCAATAAGTATCGTATACACTTTTCCTATTATACTAAGAAGACAAATGCCCCTATGATTACCACACACTTCTTTTTCCCCTTTTCCTTTGTACAAGGGAATAATTATACCTGACTTCCAATCCTCCGAGACTCTACCTTCCTCCCAGGCGAAACTGCACATCTTCCACGTCCATTCTACTACTATCTCTCCCCCATGCTTCAGCATTTCACCACACACTCCATCAATTCCTGGGGCTTTCCCCAATTTAACTTTCTTCATTGCTTCCACAACACTCAATCCTCATAAATCACGTGTTGATAAATCGTGGATTCGTAAATCACGGCTAGGTGCCCGTCAGACTGCCTGCAACCTTAAATCACTGTTAAGTCACGAAAATCGCAGACCTAGGCACTCAAGTGGGCCTTCTCCGAGGAGAATCGTAAACCGCGGCACTCAAACTGAAAATTGCGACCCAACAACCAATCACCGCGCATCCCTGGTAGCATATGTGCATACTAATGCTGCCATGTTGTTGTTGTTCTTGTCCTGCCAGTCCGCACACTACAGACTGTCGCCGTGGAGTACAAGAGTTACCTGCCTTTTTTGTGCAACTTCCCCCCACCTCCTACCTGCCATGGCCCCTCCTGACCCCTCAATGAAGCGCTCTAAGCAGTATGGCGTCAAGAAGCTGCCGCAGTTGTTGTACAGTCAACGTCTGGAGCTCATTCGTCGTGTTGAGAGGAGAGAGAAGTTTTCAAAGCTGGCGAAAGAGTTTGGGAAGAACAAGTGCTGAGAGGTTCTAAGTTCTTCCCAAAACCACCCCACTCCATTCACTTAAGCAATTTCGTCATAGGAATAAAGTGAGATCCCTTAACATGGCTTATTTCTATTTAATACATGCGCTGAATATTCCTAAATTTGTATGTTTGTGTTTGATGGTGCCTAGATAGGTGTAGGTAGGGTGCTGTGGGGGCGGGTTGGCCAAAGTCCAGACCCAAATTAATTTTTCACATAAGAGTTAGGCTATTATTCATAAATCACGGAATTCGTAAATCGCGGCAGTGGTCCAGACCCAAATTGCCACGATTTATGAGGATTGAGTGTATATATATATATAAATACAGGAAAAGCTCAGGTTTGGTCAAACAGTTATGCATTAACATTACTCTGGTGCATGTATCGGATCATCATCATCATCATCCAGACATCATTTCCCGGGGCAGGGTAAGGAGTAGCAACATCCAGACAGCCCAAGTTTGCCCTGTCCAATGGGCCATGCTTCCTTTCACTCATCATTCAAGCATCCGGAATCCTGGCTTTAAATCATATGCCTAAACATTCACCACGTCCTGTAGCTTCATTAATGTGTCCAATAGAGTCAGTCTGAATGCTGTCACATTTAAAAGGGTGCCAAATCCCTGATCGTGCACTTCTCACAGTAGTCACCCAGACATCTAGATCTTGTCTGTCCCCAAGCCTCACCAACTTCCATACCTCTCTTCCTCATACACTCATCCACCATATCCCTCCATCTTCTGCTTGGCCTACCTCACCTCCTCCCTCCTTCCGACTCGCTCAGTTATACCTTTTTCATCACCCTATTGTTATCCATTCTCTCCATATGACCATACCATCTCAATACATTCTCTTCGATTCTGGTGTCCACAGACTTCCCTACTCACATCTTTCACGAATCACAGACTTCCTTACTCACATCTTTCACAAATCACATTATTTTGTATCCCATCCACTCTCTGTACTCCACATACATTCCTCCATGGCTCTCACTCATGACTTTTCATGATCGTGCCACACCATAGTCTCACATCCCTATGTTAAAGTTGACATTAATGCTCCTTCATGTAAGCCTCGTGCATCTGCAACACTCAAGCCTCTGTTTCTTATTAAGGCCTTTATTGCACCAGCTACTTTCCTTCCTTGTGTCACTCAACTTTCCACTTCTTTTGCACATTTTCCTCTCTTTTCTATCACTGTACCCAGGTATTTGAACTCCAGTCTGTCTCCATTCACTGTAACATCGCACTGGGAGTCACCTTTCCCTCAATAACCATCACTTTACTCTTTTCTACGTTTACTCTTAAGGCACGATACTCACTGACATCAGCAAAACTCTGCACTAGCCTACCAAGTTCTTGTACCGTGTTTACAGTTAGCACTGCATCATCAGCATACAACAAGTTTGAGATTCATTACCAACACCATCTTTCTCTCCATTACTCGTGGTTTTTACTTCTCTTATCACCACATCCATATATATATTGAACAACCATGGAGACATGACACAACTTTGATGCGTGCCCGCACCGATTGTGAACCATTCAATTAGATGTCCATTTACTCTTACACAAAAAGCTCTTGATGGCACCTAGCAGCTTACCATCTACATCGCACATGCGCAAAACCTTCCAAAGTCCTTCTCTGTCTATTTTGTCGTATACTTTTTCCAGTTCCATGAATGCCATAAACACCTTGTAGTCCTTCCCACAAGCCCTTTCCACTGTCTGTCTTACTGCAAATATTTGATCCACACATCCTTTGCCACTCCTAAAGCCACCCTATTCATCACTCACAAAAACTTCTGCTCTCTTTCTCTAATAATTCTTCCATATTCATTCCATACAACTCTCAGTAAACTTATTCCATGATAATAATTCTTGCACTCACTTCACCCACCTTTATTTTTGTACAGGGGTACAATAACTGCCTTTTTCCACTGCTGACATAGTTTCACACATCCATGCCTTCTTACATATTTCCAACAAGCACTTCATTCCTCTTTCTCCACTATACTAAATCATCTGTGCATACACCTTGTCAACCCCAGCTGCTTTCCCATTTTTCAGCCGCTTCACAGCATTCCTCACCTGTGCGAGTGTCTTGTTTCCTGGCACTGTATTCCTTCTCTGTACACCCTCAAAACCAGTCATGTTTACAGCCGCTCTGCTCTGTCTATTCCCATTTATCAGGCTTTCAAAATATTTTTTCCATCCGGTCCTTACTTCATCCCCATGGGTTAATAATCTACCGCTTACATCCTTCACACTGTCACATTTCTTTCCGCTGTCACTTCTACATTTCTACACCTCTTTGCAGAATAACTTCCTATTTTCAGAGTAATTTGCATTCATTTTTCTTCCTAGATCATTATTTGCCTCCTTTTTCCTCTTCACTAGTCTCTACGTGCTTCTTGCTGTCACTATATTCAGTTTTTATTTCAGTTGAACTCCTGTGCTGCAACCCCTCTAGCCACTTATTTCTCTTTTTCTTCACTGCTGTCTTAACCTCTTCATCCTACCATGCCATACCTTTCTTCTTTGTTGTTACTCTTGCCACGCCACACACTGCTTTAGCATTCCTACAGTATGTAGCTGATACAAACTGAAAATAAGATGTGCCAACTCATAACTCTGCATTTTCAGCACAAAATGGCGTAATTTTTATTACACTTGCATTATTTTGTTTTGTTTCTGAGTACTGGTAATGATTAGAATGTGGTATTACATTTTAAATAAAGTGAAATGTTGTTTTCATGGCCGTATTTGTATTTTGAAGGTAATTTTGATGTCAGTGGTGTCGGATTCCCACGGATGCCGAAAAGACTTGAAGCCAACCTTTGAAACTGTCTGTTGTTTACTTATACCTACCAAGCATTCCTGCATTTTTTTTTTTTCCCCCCTTGGAGTGATCTATCGTTCTGTGGATGTTTTAAACCTTGTAGCCGTGGATAAAAAGACGGTTACCAAAACTTGGAGCGGTCATATGGTTTTCTTGCAGTAACCAGGACCTCTGGAGTAGCTGGCAAATTCCTGTTCGGCTGATTAGACTTATTTTCTGTACCATTCTACAGATGCATCAGCTTTGCACTGTGTACAAATCTATTGGTTTATTTTGCATTCATTTGAAACGCACACAATTATATCTACACACAAGGAAGCATTTCAGTGATGATATTGCAAAATAAATAGAAGTTTCTGGGCGGTCAGCATTGTTGTCGAGACACTCAATTTTTATATTTTTTTCTTTGGTAATAGAGAGCTGAAGTGTAATGTCACGTAACCATGACAGTCACTGTGCTGGTTCTAAACAAACGCCTGACATTGCTGCCTTTTCAGTATCATCTCATGCTTCTCTCTCAGAGACGATCAGTATGTAAGTGCAAAAACCATTATAAATGCATTCATATATCAACCTTCTCTTAAGCCCCTGTCACACACAAGCGACTCGAGGGCCGACCGCGGTGCGACTCAAGGTCATAATGCATTTTTTCATCGATTGTCCCTTGATTCGATGACAAAGCCCAGACTCTCTAGGGCGCTCGTGAGCCGCTGGGACGAGTTGTCGGGCCTCACAATTTTTTAATGCACGCATTAAAAAATCGTGGCCATTTCACGACTTGCCAAAAGTTGTGTCACAGTTTTGTTGCAGTCAGGAGTGTCGCACGTCGGTCGTGAAGCAGTCTTAGCTCAATTGGATGTGTTGTGATGCAGTCGTTGCGTGTTGTGATGCTGTCACCGACAAAAAAAAAACGTTATGACTGCGTGTCCCTCATCAACTGACTAGACACAGGAGAGGTCCATGGTGATGCGCTGGGTGTCATTGGTGGTACAGATGTGATGCCCCACCCTGCACTGCGTGTCACTGGTGGTCCAGGTGTGATGCCCCACCCTGCACTGCGTGTCACTGGTGGTCCAGGTGTGATGCCCTGCCTCACGCTGGGTGTCATCGGTGGTCCAGGTATGATGCCCCGCCCCATGGGTCAGTTGTGGGGGGGTCGGGGTGCATTCCCCAAACGCGTCACGAAGTCATCTTGCGTTCGTGGGTGGTTGTGTCACGGTCGTGGCTGACAAAAATTTGTTAAATTTCAAATTTGAAGACTCGTAGCTCTGTCGCCTCGCAGTTGTCTTGTGATCTTGTCGCGTTCTTGAGGATGTCATGACCAGTTGTGAGGCAGTCCTGACGCGGTCGTTAGGCAGTCATGAGCAGAGCAGATTCGGGGTCAATCAGGAGGCGTGAGAGCCAACTAAGACATGCCTTTGAGTCATTTTTTGGTCGAACCTTGAATTGCTATGTGTGACGGGCTTTACTCGAATGGTGTAATAGGTGAAAGTTTAAGTATGGGTTTATAACCACAATATCATGTGCACACTGCCTCTCAGTATGGTAATTGGTGCTTATAAGTTATTGCTGCACTACAGAACCACTGTGCTGTGTAATATCGAGGGGCTATCCGCAGCATACATGTGACTCTGGCCGCCATATTGAAACACAGCACTTGTTGCCTCCATCATGGTCATGCAATTGGAACACTGTTCTTAGCTTGTTGTCTGTTTCACTGCTGCGTACATGAGCTGCGCAGTGGACCATGGCACGATATTTTCCCGATTTATCGGCAGATTTCAAAAGGCACGTGCGTCAGGTGAGGTGCATAAATATGGCTGTCACTACATCAATGTCACCCTGGTCCCTGGCGGCAGGCACACAAACTACGCGTCGCTACCTATGAGAATGACCCTCTGTATGATAGAGCTCAGTGTACAGAACGCTATCTATATATCTATTGCCAGATGCCTTAATCCCATAAGAGGTGGCCACAAACAAATTGCCTCCATGTCGCCCTATCCCCTGCCATTTCATTGGCCCACTCCCAGCTCCCCCCCTCCCCCCCTGGTCATTTACCTCACCACTCCATCCCTCCATCTCATCAACTCTCCCTCTCTCTCCTTCCTTCCACCTCACTCATATATACTCCTCTCGTCTGTCTCTCACTCCATCTTCTCCACATGGCCAAACCACCTCAGTATGTTTCTCCTAACGCTTCCTATCACATCTGCACCACAAAGCTCTTTCACTTCCTCATTTGTCAGTCTGTCTCTCCATGTGACTCCACATGGCTCCTCTCAAATAACTCATGTAGCATGAATTTGAATATTGTGCACATCTGCTTTACTTGAAACTTTTGAAAAGGTAATGACCACCGGATAATGGAGAGATAGACTTTTTTTTTTTTTTAAAGGTTGAAATTATTTTTGGAATGAGAAATACACCCTAGTACAGTATGTTTTAGTGTAAATTAAACTTTATTAAGATGTGTTTTGGGGGGAGCGGGGTGGCTCAGTTGCAGAGCGCTGGACTTGAGGGCCGAGAGTTTGCGCCCTGCTTAGGTAGCTGCCTTTGCTGGGAGGGGCAGTGCTCTGCTGTAACCCTTGCAGGGATATATGATCTATCTAGGTCTAGCTTGGGGGATTTATGCCTGAAGATATGTTTAAATACAAGTAGACCTTTAGGTTAGTTTTAAGGTGTATCAAAGAGAGGGTGGGGTCTGTCCCTCATAAAACAATTGTTGAGTTATAAATTCATGTTGGAACTTCACAACTGAAACCTTAGTAGTATCATTTTTGTGAAGACAACTATGTACACTGACTGATGAATTTACTTTCACAATATTCAGTAAGATATACGGTTAGTACAGAGATAATAGCAGGGCCCCATTCCCCCTCTGCCCCCATCCCACTCCCCCTCTGCCCCCATCCCACTCCCCCTCTGCCCCCACCCCACTCCCCCTCTGCCCCCACCCCACTCCCCCTCTGCCCCCACCCCACTCCCCCTCTGCCCCCACCCCACTCCCCCTCTCCCCCTACCGGCGGCATATGACCCTGGCAGTTGCGCCTCCGAGTTTTAATTATTTGCAAATCCTCTTCCCCACCCCCACTCCCTCTTCCCCACCCCCACTCCCTGTCCCCCACCCCCACACCCCCTCTCCCCCACCCCCACCCCCTCTCCCCCACCCCCTCTCCCCCCCTTCCCCACCCCTCTCCCTCCCTCCCCCACCCCCTCTCCCCCCCTCCCCCACCCCCTCTCCCCCCTCCCCCACTCCCCTTTTTCCCCATCCCACTCTTCCTCTCTCCCCCCACCCCACTCTTCCTCTCTCCCCCCACCCCACTCTTCCTCTCTCCCCCCACCCCACTCCTTTTCTCTCCCCCTGCCCCACTCCTTTTCTCTCCCCCTGCCCCACTTCCCCTCCCCCTGCCCCACTTCCCCTCCCACCCAAGGACCGGAAGGATGGACAGGCAGATAATCAGGCCAGTAACCTCCATCCCCCTCCCCACCATAAATCTGCTTTATATGTCACAGGAAAATTGATAATCGAGTGACTTGGTGGTGCATGAGAAGGATGGATGAAATAAATGTGGGCCAAGAGAAGGGCGAGATGTATTAGGGATGAGACAGTAGGGTGTTATGGTAGTGGGGGGATGGGGAAGGGGGATAATTTCTGAGAAGGGACAAAGGTGCTTGCATGTTCATTAATTGAAGTCATTTCATCAGTGCTGCAGAAATAGTAGTAAGATATAGATGAAGTATATTGAAAATTACAATAGCATTGTTGGATATTGGCACTGATAGCAGTAGTATAGTAAATACTGTGCTTTGTCATTCATACTAATTGAGAATTCCTTTTATATAAGTTCACAAATGTTTTTTATTGTACTCTATGATCTGGCTGACATGTCTTTGATAATGATTACATCCTCAAGACCAGTGTGAGATTGGCACTAAAGTGTGTAAAACAAAAAGGTAACATTATGTAATGAGTGCCATCTCAGTCTGGTGGGGTTTATTTACTGTTTACTAATTATGGTATTGGTATCAGGGATGTTTATGGTAAGCCCCTGTTATAGGTCCAGGATGTGTTTCTAAATACTGGGTATCATCTTTTTTTTTTTCATAGCTACAACCTTTGTTGCAAGTTGGGTCAGATTGGTATACAAACTTTGAGTATATAAGTAGCAATGGATATTTAGTGTACAATGTTTTTGTGATATATAATGGGCATCATTACAAATGATGACATAAAAGACTGCCATAGAAATGGAAGGTAGTATATTACTGTATTCAGTTCATAAATGCTAGCTGTATACTGTAAATTAGGACCATTGCTCTTGTGTATTAGGAAATGCTGGCCACTGGTTAGTCCAAGGACAGCTTAGGATGGAAGATAAAATGACCACATACATTTTAATTGGACCAGCTTGGGTGTTAGGATAGGGAAGAGGATGTTCCTGAAAGTTATCCATGGGACAATCTAGGGAATGGATTCACAGGGTGAGTATGACCCTGCCAGAGATGTAGCTAGGTTCAAATATCAGAGGGAAGAAGAAAATTTGCAGACCTTTATACACCACTGAAGGCTTGGAACTTTTCAATATGGAGGGCAGCAGGCAGCAAATGTTCTCATGATGACATAGGTTGCATTGGGAATACTTGGGGAGGGAAGAGGGGGAGGGGGTGCTTGTGAGATGGTTGAATGAACACATTAAAATAAAAAGTTTCACAGTTTTTATTAAATAATGACACTCCAAGATTCGACTATAGACACTAATGATTCGACTTCGAATGTGGGGTAGGGGGTACAAATATTGTACTCATAAGTTCTATGAAATTTCCTCACAATGATATCTGCACCAAAATCAGGTAAGCTGTTCGTTTCATTTCGTTTTCAAAGGCTCCAACATGCTTGCATGTGTTGGCCTTGGTCACCTAATGGCAGCTTTCCATGCTGCTTGATCTCTGGCAGCCTCCCTATTCAGTCCCTTATCCCTGGGATCACACTCGATGACCTCATCCCAGGCCTTTTTCGGTCTACCTCTTGCAACCCTACCCCTAACGACAACACTTCTCACTTTCTGCACCTAATTGTCATCCCCCATCCTCTCCACATGCCCAAACCATCTCAGTCTACCTCTCTTCATCACAACACCAATATGCTCCAGTTCCATCTTACCTGTTAACTCTGCCATTGTAAAGCTGTGTGAGAAATAATTAAGGTAGCAGATAAAGATGAACAGTGTCTGGTATGAATTTGTAAGGGAAAACTGTGTCTGGATAGATTTAATTCTTGGAGAAAAGTGGAAGAACGTGACTGAGGCACTTGGCACCATCCAGGCACCAGGATGGTGCCTAGCCATGCTCAGGCCAAGTTGCTCTCTGTCTCTCTCTCTCACTGTCTGTCTGTCTGTCTGTCTGTCTGTCTCTCTCTCTCTCTCTCTCTCTCTCTCTCTCTCAACACTTGACCTAGTGGTTGGAATGCCCGAGTCAGAGTGATGGCTGTACCAGTGTGAATGGGTTTGATTACCAAGAGGTGACTGAGGTCAGTGATCAGGCATATAATGTCACGTAAGCAAGTAGGTTGGTTATCATTCCTTAGATGTACTGGGCAGCAGTAGCCTAGCGATGGGTAATGTGGGATTAGCTGTTATTATTTTTCACAGTCCACTGAGTGAGCAAGGCACAGTGGCATTATTTTCATTTTCTGTAATCTGTAAACATTCATGGAGGCTCCTCCTGTGGAGTTGGGCTTCACAGTTTTGCTGTGCATATTACCAATATGTTTTTTTTTTTTTTTCCAACACTAGATTATTTTATTCAGCTTTTGGAAAGCTTTGAACAGGAGATGCTTGATATAGAATCCACCAGTCCCTTCACTACAATATCCCTGAAGTTCAGTTAAATTGTGCAGAGATGACAAGAATAAACTAAGAAGCACATCAATGAATTAAAGAAATGAAATATGTTCTTGTCCATTATTGGTTCAGTGGTACAGTATGTGCATTTCACTGTATATAATTTATCTGAGTAAAATATACCATTAATGCAAGCTTTCTTTTTTCTCTTTCATGCTCTCAAGATGCCGGTAAGGTCTATAGCCATCCAGTTGTTGCTTGTAGATTATAAGGAGGTAGTTTGTCAGCTGATAGTAGTTAGGGTATCGACATTTTTCAGTGCAGTATTAGAGGGAATTAACATGAGCAGAAAAGTAGCTGTTTATTACCATAACTGATAGTCACTTTTGTGTCGCAAGTCTTTTTATTAAGTTTAGATCCAGTATTTTGCTGTTGCTTATAAGGTAGAATTGTTTCACATTCTGCCTATAGTAATACTTTAGTCAATCTCTTCAGCAGCCAATACAGTCTCTATCACTTTTGTGTCATAAACTTTTTACCACTAGGCTGATTTTAAATTAATTTGGATAAGTGACAGCTTGGTCTCTGTAGAGCGTTTTGATATAACTGTAAAATATTTACATTCTGTAGCTGTATACAGTTATATCTAGTAGTACAGTTATTTCTGAAACCCTAATGTTAATAACCACATCAATTTTTGTGTGCAAGTTTTTGGTGTCTTTGCAAAATTTGATGTTGAAAGGCACAGTTTTAGGATTTTTTAATGCACTGTTTGTGCAGTCTCTATATTACTTAGTAGCTTATGTGTAGGAATGGTAGATGCATGGTTACTATGTCTTAGGTAACCATTAGTTCAAAGTCTGTGGTGGCCCTTAAGCACAATAGTGTATATTTTAAGTAATGAAGCAGATAATTTGGTCGCACTTACGGTGGTATTCTAAGTGGCTATGGAGATTCATGATATCTCATTGTTAATAATTTATTCTACACATTACTTACTCCTCATCAGTTTAACTGCACACCACTTGTATATAAAGAGCATACAGGAGAATGTTCAGATGTACTATGCAAATTAAATAGGTAAGGAAGAGGTGCTATAGAGCCTCCTGTGCCACCTAGAATACAGCTTCTGGTTTAAATGTTAGCAGTCCTGTACCGTATATTTTTTACTCAGCTGTCTTGTGCGATTCTGTAGAAGCCAAAGTAGTTACTATATTAATTTCAGCTTTAGGTTGTCAGTATAATGGAGCCAAAATTGCATGGCACTTGTTTATATAGCTTAGGCATCAACTGTTCATAATTGTGTACTTTGCTGATATTTTGTTTCTCAGTCATGTGTAATTGTTCTTTCTTGGCTTCACTTAAATATCAAATTGAACTAAACTTTTTTCATTCTGTTTGTGCGTGTTTTGTAGTGATACTTAACACCTACTCTGAGTAAAGCTTAATGCCTTAAAATCATCATCTTAACTTTCTCATTTCTTTATGTTGGGGATCTTTTAAGTTTACTTAGTCCCCCTTAATGTTTGTATCATAATGTACGATTAATCTCATTGAATTTCTTCTTGCCTCTTTCCTCCCTTACTTTTCTTTCTTTCTCCTTCTCTCTCTCCATCTTTCTTTCCCTCCAACTCTAAACTCAGGAACAAGACAACAACGCTGGGGTGAGTGAGGCTGGGTTGTGGTAGTTTGGTCCTGGTGGTGGCAGCTCAGGCTCAAAGTCTTGTCAGATGAGGAAACTTTCTAGCATCTTTTTTCTCACTGATGTATTCTGTATGGTGAAGTTTGCTATTCCTGGTTCCTTCATTTGGATGTCAATGAAGTTTACATTGATAACATACAAGAGTATTTTAACTAACCAGATAAAGAATTTAATTCGTAAGGAAGAAGTGCTAGGAAGCCTCGTTAATTGACAAGAATACAGGCCTTGGTTGTCCAGGCCCTCAGTCCCATCCTGCCAGAGACATCAGTACTAATGGTGGCATCCCTCTTTATAATGTTTATCATCCGTATTGACTGCTTTTCTCATTATCCCTTGATCCCTGCCTTATACCGGCCAGACCCCATGCCTGCCGCAGCAAGTGACTCCAGTTAAGTGATGCAGCCACTCACTACTTATGGTTAATTAGATGAATAAATTTGTGGTAACAAGTGCTATGTGTCATGTTATTATAATCTCCAGCACTCAGCTGGATGTAAGAGTACTGACATAATTGCAGGTAATAGTCACAGCTAGAATATTATTACAGTATTCATATCGCTGCAGGCAGAACTGTGATAATATCACAAAGAACAGCATTGTGCATTTGCTTAATTTTCAACCGAACTGAAGAGTTGTGGGAGTAGTTATAGTAACTTTATAAAGTTATAGATTGATTTATAATCAGGCTACCATGTATTTGTTATCAGAATTTTTTAAAGCTTGTGCAAACTTGACATTAAACTTTTTATTTCCTTCATGAGCACTGAATACCCAGGAGCAGTTGAAGTAATTTCAAAATAATCAGTGAAATGCTGTATTGGAGGAATTAAAATATGAATCAAAGACAATACACAATGCCACAGATGTTTTATAACCTTGAGAATATTATTAGTGCAGCTGTTGCCATTTGACTGGAGTCCCTTGTCCTAAGTTTTGTGTTTTGTCAGAACCCATCAGCATGTTGATACTCTCTTTTAATGACTGTGCAAGCCAGCAAATGAGGACTTTGTTTATGAGTGGCTGACAATAGTAACATTCTCTATATTTCTTTACAAGTATGGGTCTTCTACATGTTATAGGTGAATCCTTTACAAGTGCAGGTTGATGGGATTTAAATCATTTGCCCAACTGTATCTAAGGTATATATTATGTACTGTGTGCATCGATATAGCCATGAGTATTAGATACATGAATGAGATGAAATAACATTAATATCAATACAATGTGTAGTACCTTAGCAATAGTGTATTCTATGAAATGGATGCTTTTTCCTGGTCTTTAGTTACCTGTTGATATGATTTAACGTTACTTCAGCACAGTATCTAAACATAAGTACTGAAAGTGATTGATGAGTTACTGTACAATACAGATAATACGAGAGTTAATAAGCAAGGTTTTATGTAGACAGAAACTTGTTTTCCTTCATACAGGGGTGGTGAAAATACCCAAGAAAGTTGACTCAAACCATATTAATCAGGGGTACTGGCCTCATTATTTAGTACCTGTAAAGTTATACAGCACTTTGCTGTGTAACCATACCATGGCTAGTTTGAGCCTTCTTATCTCCTAATTGCTCTAAGATAAGGAAATTTAATCAATGGATTGTGGATGTATAACTTTACTGGCACTAAACCCTTTAAGTCAGCAAATCGAGGGTTTCATATGTGGGTGTTAGTTGATTAAAAAAAAAAAAAAAAAAAGTTAGAACCCTTTAATCCCAAAACATCTTTTTCTTCTGTTTTATTCTGGATGATCCCAGGTTTGATTTAGCTTAGGAGATAATCTTTGGTGGAAGGGGCCAGAAACAGCTCCCATTTAGCCTTTCAGCCCAAGTACATCATATTATATTCAATTTTGGCTGATGCTAAACAGCTCTTTTCAAATGTGGCGAGACATCCTCAGGCTGAAATGTAGAAATTGGAGACTTGGTTTCAGGAATGATTCTTCATTGTAACAATTTATGTTCAGCAAATTGGAGAATACTTTGTTTGATTCATTGGTGATTTAGCAATTTTTTCTGTTTTTGATGAACATAGACTTTATTATCATATTGTACAGTAATTTTTCAGGAAGTTACTGCAGTAGCCTACAGGGGAGGTTTGTGTAGGTCAGTGTTTGTCAATAATCTGAAATTTATTGCAACAACTGAGTTACATTATTTATTACAGTATTTCACTGTAATTGAGACAACAATAAAACTCTTTAACTCATTCTTTGTAATGTTGTTGGCTACTTCTGGATACATTTATTCAGGTCAAGAAGATCTGATTGTGGCAGAGGGGCCAATATATTAATGTACAGTTCAGTAATCCATTATACATTGAATGAAAGTCCCTAATATTCATAAGGTGCCATTCCAAATGAAGTGTTTGCTGATGTATAGTGTGTCATGTCAGTAATATGATGATATAGTTCATAGATGTTTTGATATATACAGTACACTACATTACTTCAGCTGCATTTAATGTAGGACCTAATTACTGGTACAGGTTTCCTGAACAGCTTATGTTGTAAAAGTAAGCAATAATTCAGCTTGCAGTACGTATGAACACAGAATATTTCAGACCTCTCTGAATTTTATATGCATATGTACTGTTATAAATACTTCATATGACTCAGAGCTCAATTATAATGCCGTTATACAGTATAAGAAATAATGGATGTTGAGTGTGTTATTTGTAGTAAGTGAGATCATCATGTCAGTGTGATGAAGGTTGGTACAGAGGTACAGGTAGTTGTGGGCTGGTCATGCTCGTGTTTGATTAAGGTAATGGAAAGAATGCTGTGTTGTCGTCATGTGAGGAGTCAGAGTTAGCCTTGTGTAAGTCGTTGTTGCCTGTGGGATGGTCTCTATTAGCCCCTTCAGTATGAGGACATTTTTAAATTTAATTCTTGATACCACAACATTATTTTGTTTGTGAAAAAGACGCTTGTGTTTAAAGTATTGAATGAAAGCCCTGTGCAATCCCTCCATTTTTAAAAGCCTCACTTAAGTTGAATAAAATAATCTAGCAACAGTAGGAATGGAATAAAAAGTGTGCCATTCAGCTGGACAAGTTACTGTATTTCCTTCTATGTGATGACATTTAGTATGTTGCTTTTTCTTGCTGCTACAAAATTATTTTATGGGCAGATCTCAATATAAGCCCTATATGTGTTTCAGAATATGACCAGTGTTTTGTTACAGTTGATACCATAAGTTGGAAGAACTGAGAGATTGGATTCATAGATGCCAGTAGAGCATTTTGCATTTTTTATGTCATGTACTATGATTCAACAGGTAAAAAAAAAAAAAAAAAAAAAAAAAAACTCTGAAAATGCAACTTATTGTAAGGGCTTTGGTTTATTCAACCTAGGAGAGTCCTCTGGAAATGAAAGGGTTAATGAAGGCTGTTTCTAGTTCCTCCAGTCTGAAAAGTCGCCCCTTAATAGGATGAAGCTGTCTAGAGATCGTAAGAATTAACTGAAAGGATGGTCTTGGACAGAAGTAGTTAAACCAGTACAGTGATGACATTCATATTATTCTTGGTTCGACCTGCCAGATTTAATAAAGTCTGAAAGTTTGGAGAGTTTTTGAATTGGAAGTGTTTGTGTAGCTTTCATTGACTGCATCCTAAGGAGGAAAAAGAATTGGAAGTGAATAGCAAAAATAAAATTTGAAATGTCTCAGTACTGAGGGGGTTAATCTTTAAACTGTGGTATAGTTACATATTTTGTGTGTTGCCACCAAGAATTTCAGTGGCATATACAACAGCAGACATAAATGTTGATCCCGTTCATAGCAATAAATAACGAGACATTTAGCAGTGGCTTTCAGAGCCTAGTAGTGTGCTCTTCTGAGCCAAACAAACCAGTTAGAATTATTTGTTAGTTTCTTAATTGTTCCACTAAATTGTGGAATGATATAATAATCTGCAGCTGTATACTACTATTTAATTCTGGTTGCAGCACACTTCTGAAAGATTTGTCTTAATTAATGTACAGTTGTCACTGGAGAAAGTAGAGAGTATAACCATACTAAGGTTGATAGTTCATATTTTTTTAGTAGGAAACTAAAGTTTCCAGTGATGACAGCCTAAGTCTAAAAAGGTTAAAATTGTGATACCACATTTTTTTTTTTTTTAAATCATGTACTATTAACACTGAAAGTGCAGAGGTGTGAGTAAACCTCTAATTTTTGATGGTCATTAAATTTTATAAACCACCTGTATATGTTATGGAGTTTAGTCAGTAATGTTAGGAAAAGGTCAGACATACTCTGAATCATCACATGCATCAGAAATTTTTGTCAGAATATTAGGGGTTGTCCACACTTCTGTCAGTTTTAATAAGTTGGTCCTCATGGTACAGATATTATCATTGCATCTGGGGTTACTGAGCCCTTCTTGCCCTAAGGTTTCTTGCCATCACCTTCACAGCATGGGGGAGAGGTAGTAGTAGAATGGATGTGGAAGATGTGCAGATTGGCCTGGGAGGAAGGTAAATTCCCGGAGGATTGGAAGTCAGGTATAATTATTCCCCAGTACAAAGGAAAAGGGGAAAAAGAGGTGTATGGTAATCATAGAAGCATTTGTCTTCTTAGTGTAATAGGAAAAGTATATGGTAGGATCCTTATTGACAGAGTTAGGGAAATAACAGAGGAATTAGTTGGAGAAGAACAGGGAGGTTTTAGGAAGGGAAGAGGTTGTGTAGATCAGATATTCATTTGTAGGTCTTTAGTGGAAAAGTTTCTAGACAACGGAAAGAGGTGTATGCAGCCTTCATGGATTTGGAGAAAGCATATGACAGGGTGGATAGACATGGATTGTGGAAAGTATTAAGAATAGATGGAGTAAATGGGAAGTTGTTGAATGCTGTGGAGAGTATGTATGATGGTGCTAAGGCTGCAGTGCATGTGGATAGTGAACTGAGTGAATTTATCTATCTGAAGGTTGGACTGCAACAGGGATGTGTCACATCTCCATGCTTGTTCAGTCTATATATGGTTGGGGTTATGAAGGAGGTACAAGGTAGGGCAGTGGATGTTGGAGCAGCCCTAATAAGAGAGGGCAGTGTTTGGAAACTCCCTGTATTGTTGTTTGCAGATGCTACTGTGTTGTTAAGACTAAGGGGAGCTGCAAGGCTTGGTGCATGAGTTTGGGAGAGTGTGTAAGAAATGGAATCTAAAGGTGAATTTAAGGAAGAGTAGAGTTATGGTCTTCGAGAGAAATGAAGTTACTGAATGTACAGTGAGGTTGGATGAGGAGGAAATGGAAAATATGAGTGCATTTAAGTACTTGGGTTGTGTGATGAGTAAGGATGGAAGTTAAGAGGGTGAAGTGCTTGAAAGGGTACAACAGGGAAGGAAGGTTGCTGGTTCCTTGAAAGCAGTGATAAGAAACAGGGAAGTGAGCATGGAAGTGAAAATATTACTGCATGACAGTATTGTGATACCAACAACTAACGTATGGAAGTGAAGCTTGGACCTTGTTGGAAGAACACAAGTCAAGAGTGAGAGCAGTGAAGATGAGTTATTTGAGAGGAGCATGCAGAGCCACATGGAGGGACAGACTGACAAATGAGGAAGTGAAGGAACATTGAGGTATGGATGTGGATGCGATAGGAAGCATTAGGAGAAACACATTGAGGTGGTTTGTCCATGTGGAGAGGATGGAGAGTGAGAGACTGATGAGGAGAGTGTATGTGAGTGAGGTGGAGGGGGGAAGAGGGAGAGAGAGAGAGAGGCCAATAATGAGATGGAGAGGTATATGAGAGAGGGGTGTGTGCTGGGAGCAGGGCATTGAAATGGTGGGACAGGGTGACATGGAGGCGATTTGTTTGTGGCCACCCCTTATGGGATGAAGGCGTCTGGCAATAGATAGATAGATAGACTTTCACAGTGGTAGATCTCCAATTATCCACATTGTACAGTATATGAAATTGTTCCTGACACTTTCTAGACTGATTGATTTCTGCATAATCTGTCATGGTTGCAGTTGGCTATTTTCATTTTATATCGCTTTGCTAGTGTTTACAAAGGATTCTGGTAAGAGATGGGATTAATAGAAAATGAAGTATTGTGGAAATGTTTGTATCAGCTCAGAATTGTCAAATAATTGGATAATTGGAATTTACTGTATTCTGCTATGTCTTTGTCTCATTTTTCCCTTCATCAGTGACTCACTATGCAGATGACACTTGCACCCCTGTTTTTTTGTCTGATTATCTTCTCTGTATACTACACTCTTTAACTTACATTTCTTCCTGTATTTTGATATGATTAAAAAACTGTTAAAGGTATTTGTTAAAATGATGCACTGTGTTACCATTTCTGATACGGTTTTATTTTTATAATGTCCCCCCCCCCTTTTTTTTTTTTTTTTTTTTTTTTTTTTTTTTATGATCCCAGGTGCATGTGAAAGGAAGTATGAAAAGTATACTTTTGTTAATAGTGTGCATTCTTATATTATTGCTGTTATACTGTTCTTTGCATGTCATTGGAATATATGGAGTGTGTGTGTTGGGGGGGGGGGAGAAGTAGATGGCAGTTTTTTATTAAAAGGTTTGGATGTGGGGAGTGCCAAGTTATATTGCATATTTGAACTGTATTTTGTAGTCAAAGCCTAAGTGAGCAGGTGGGGGAAAGGGTGCAGAAAGTGTTGCACAATAATTTTCCCATGAACCTATAGCCATGTGGAGAGAATGGAGAGTGAGAGATTGGCTTGGAGAGTGTATGTGAATAGAGTGGAAAGGGAAATGGAATGGAGACACGGAGAATGAAGCGGATGGATGGGGCAGCAAGAGATGTTGAATGTGGGTGGTGTGAGTTGAAGGGAGAGAAGCCTGATGGCAAAGGACTGTGATATGGAGGCATTTGTTTGTTGCCGCTGCCTCCAGGATTAAGGCATGTGTCTGCAAATAGATAGGTAGGTAATTAGAATCACTGATGTATTTTACATTTTTTGTTCTTTCTGCTAAAGCAAATTTATTAACATATTGTAATTTTCCCTAGTAACCCAGAACTGCTTTTGTAGGAGGAACAAGAGACATGGGAATACTCTATACTGTACTAATCTTTATCTTCCCTGGATAAAACATGTCACAAGTACAGCAGGGAATTAATTGGAAGTTTGCATATCCAGGCACTTGATTAGAAGAGAGAAGTAGGGACGAGAGTCAGTCAGCAGTTTTAGACTGCTTTTGTCTCACCAGCACACATGTCATTGACAATATACCTTCATGATTCCTCTTGATTCTGGCGTTATTACTGCTTACCCACAATGCTGGAACTGAGGTTTTCCTATATTAATTCTGATGAGGCTCTACCTACTGAGGTTTTCCTATATTAATTCTGATGAGGCTCTACCTACTGAGGTTTTCCTAAATTAATTCTGATGAGGCTCTACCTACTGAGGTTTTCCTATATTAATTCTGATGAGGCTCTACCTACTGAGGTTTTCCTATATTAATTCTGATGAGGCTCTACCAACTGAGGTTTTCCTATATTAATTCTGATGAGGCTCTACTTGGATATATGACAGGTTGCATCATCAGACCAAAGCTCAGCATATTACAGTAAAAATATCTGACAGTGAGAGATATAGATTGTAGTGTAGAGTACAGTACTGTATTTACTATAAAATGTACTGTAATACTTTTCATTAGCTGTTGAATTTTGTGATGTTAGTAGTTGTGGAGATGTGGTATACAGTATAACATACTTACCCAACTTCTCATTATGTTTGAAAATCAGCACAGGTTTGTTATGCATTATCTAACAAGTTCCTTTACTTTGGTCGGCAAATGTTTTTGCCTCACTGATCCAACTATGGACTCCCGAGGAATATAATTTAGGATGAGAATGTGTTATATATTCCCCATACAATTGAAATATTAATCATTTCAGTGCATAGGAGGTATGGTCATTTGTAATAAAGCTGTGGTTACTTGAGATCCCACATTTTATTTTAGTTTTGGGGAGACTGGAAATTACTTTTATCCAGGTACGTAGACAGCACTGTGTTAGTACTGTACTATTATTTTATTTTTCCTTTCGTAATTTACCTGAAAGGAATTTTGGCTTTGCATGCAGCATAGATATTGTCAGTACTAGTAAAATAACTCGAGAAGATTGTACATTATATTATTCATACATAATTGCCCCATAATTCTTAAAGTAGATCATAGCATAACCAGTTGGTGAGAAAAGTGTAGTATGACAGAGCACAGGCATTCAAAAATACCAGGTGTTGCTTCTGATGGCAGAGGAGGGAGACCACAAGTGTTTCCCTGCAATCTCAGTTACCCATTGGCTGCTTGGGAGACTGTGTTGTGTGTGATCAGAAGCAATCCGTAAACCTTCTCCCATGTCACATACACTATTGACCAACTAATACTGTATGTAGTAGTGTAGAAAGTAGAAAATAGCAGATAAGATTTCATTGCTCATTCAGTTTTATTTATGTGCATGTGTTACTGTTGTTCTTGTTTAAGTATAACAGTACAGTACCCTGGACAACCTGTACGTATATTCATAGATAGAACCTAGTGGTATATAGTATCATATACTGTAGTATGTTTCAGTTGCAATATGAGGTATGGTTTTGAAATAATGTTCAGTATTTCCATTTGAATTTGTGTGTTTTTTATGTACATCCTAAAAATGCAGTTGAACCTGGTGAGTAATACCATAGCCTTAACCTTCTCAGCCCTAACCTAACCTAACATCCTGACATAACCTACCCCTACCTAACATAGCATCACAACCTACCCATACTTAATGTAACAGAGCATAATGACCTACCCATACCTGACCTGACATAACCTTACCTAATAGTTCCTAACCTGCCCTGACATGACACTGACATAGACTAACCTAACCTGACATAACCTAACGGACCCAACCCTACCTTAACCTAACCAAACAAATCTTTCTCTGAAAAATCTGGTTTGGCTCATCATGTCATTCATCCAAGACTTTCAGCCAAACATGTATTGACACATACTGGGTAATGACATGTAGTAACCTGTCCAAGCTCAGCATTTAATTCAGTTCTTTGTGGTTTTCAAGAACCTTATTGTAAGATATAGTTTTAGGGTTACATAGGAGTCAGTGCAGTAATTTTTCTGTAAAATTATTTATTTAAAAAAAGGATGATGGAAGATTCCCCCTCCCAAAAGAAGAACTGTGTTCTATTCTCTCTTAATTTTTGTGAGTGCAGTTTTATTTTATTATTATTTTTTTACCATCGTGGATAAACTCTGGGTTTAGGCATCAGATAACAGATGGATGTAGATGAAAGATAAGTTTTAAAATAGAAAAGTACATGATCATGATTACTCACAGCCTCACTATGGTGCAAGCTTCCATGAGTTTTCCTGCACCTCATTACCCCACACTTCCAAGCACTCGTACAGTTGCATCATCTGTTGGTATTTTCTCCACACCTCATAACTTCGTGCTTCCAAATTTCTCACACAGTTTTACCATCTTTCAATAGATTTTTCCATAATTTATAACCCCATGTGCCTGATTTCTCACATACAGTAGTTACACTATTTCTTAATAGTTCCACCAAACCTTACAACCCATAATCCCAAGTTCAGCTGTATTACCAACCTATTTAGCGCTAGTTAGCCTTCCCTTTGACTCCTTAAAGCACAGCCACATCCCAGAAGCTGATGGAATTTTGGTCTTTCAGGAGAACATGGGGGATGGGTCGATGGAGCCGCGGTCGGACCTGCAGGAGCTCCAGTTCAAGGCCAACCAGGCGACAGATGAGACCCTCGAGTCCACCCGGCGGATGCTCTCTCTGTGTGAGGAGGTGAGGCATCATAGTTCATCCATCTTAACTTGCTAGAGGTTTCATTCTTGCAGCTTTTTACCTGCAGCTCAGTGGCAGAATAAGATAGGCCACTCTAAGGTGATTGATGCAGTCTAGTTTGGGATATGGCATTGACATTGTAGTTAGTTCAGTGTAACTTAACAGGAATTCTTATCCTATTGCAGAATATTTCATGCAACTCAGTGGTCAAGTAAGACAGTACTGTACTATTTACCATTCTTTTATGTAACTTGGTGGTAGAATTAGATGGTACTATGGCTCTCCATATTTTACATAACTCAGTGGTAGAATGAGACAGTACAATACAGTATTATTCCCCATTATCCTTTCCATCCTTTTGTGAATACTGTATACCATAATTTGTCTACTTTAATTTATCAAAGATTTCCATCCTTTTACAACTTAATCCATGGCAGAATTTGACAGTAACATGGCTCTTCACATTTTCCATAGCACATATTCGTGGCTAGCATTCACTACTTGTGCTTGTCTCTTGTTATAGTCCATCCTTCAAACTAGAAAGATGGCAGTTTTAGGTCATTACAGTACAGTGGGCAGAGTATAATCAAGTATTTTTATCGGTCTTGGTAAATATTTGTAATAACTGGCATTTTTCTTTTCATTGTATCCATCATTGTTGTCTTCTGTCCTTCCTTTTTGCCTTTTTATATGTTCATTGCATAGTTTTCTTCTCTTCATTCACCATTTCTTCCTTCCATCCCTTCTCTTAGCTCTTTATAGCTTTGTCTCAATTTTCTTTTCTCCATTCACTGTTGCCATCTTTCCATCCATCCATTTTTGTTCTTTATATTTTTGTTTTATTTTTTTCATCCATCCTTTTACCGTTTTTGTTTTCAGCCCTCCTATTTGTAGTTTATATCTGTTTCTTTCTTTGCTCCTACCTGCTTGCCTTCCCATCATGAATTATTCTTTCTTCCATTTCATCTTTTCCTATACTTCTGTCCTTCTTTTCTTATCTATATTCCTTCTGCCTATTCTCCCATTTCTTTCCTTCCTTCACGTCTTCCTCAGTTATTCGCCTCCTTTTTTAATTTTTCCCTTCTTTGCTCTCTTTGTTTGTATCTTGTTGCTCTCAGTCATCCAGTTAGTACTACATAGTTAACATAGTACAGTATTGTACTCATTGGATAGATTCTCTTTTTCTTTACCAACAGTATTCGTTTCTTTTTATTCACTTTTTTTCCCCATTTTGTCTCTCCCATGTACTGTTTCCTTATCATTCTCTCTCTCTCTCTCTCTCTCTCTCTCTCTCTCTCTCTCTCTCTCTCTCTCTCTCTCTCACTTCCTCCTGTATTTTCTTATCTTTCACCCACTCTTCCCTCTTGTCATCATTCACCTTCACTTCACTTCTTTTCCCTGCCTTCCATCTCTCTTCCTCTTCCTTCTACCCATTATCTTTTCCCTTTCTATCCTGTGTTTTCCTCTCCCTTCCTCCATACTGTATTTCACTCACTTTATCCATTTTCCTTTTTCTCACCTATCTTCTTCCTCCCTGCCATCATTCCCTTTGTTTCTCGTTCTTGCCCATCTTCCATTCCCTCTCCCTGTCATCCCATCTTCTGTCCCTTTAATATTCTTCACTCCTTGGTCATTTGTCACTCAGTTTTTCTTTTTCTCAATCTTTACCTCTATTTCATTCCCTCCCACTTTCCTTCCCTCTTTTCTCTACCTTCCTTCTCTCCCTTCCTCCCTACTTTTTTATTCACTCACTTTATCCCTTTTTCTTTTTCACGTATCTTCTACACAACTTCATTCCCTTTGTTTCTCCTTTCTGCCCATCTTCCTTCCCCCCCCTCCTCCCCATTGTTCCATCTTCCCTCCATATTGTTCCTCACACCTTGGCCATTTGTCACTCAGATTTTTTCCTGTTCTCAATCTTTCCTCCCTTTCATCCCCTCCAACTATTCTTATATCTCTTCCCCACCTTCTACCTTTCCCCTCCTTCCTTGCTGTCCCTCACTCCTCCCTTCCTTCTCACATGTGTTCCTCGCCCCTCCTCATGTTTTCTGGTTCTCCACTACTCTCGTCGTTTCTTCCACTTACCTGTCATCCTTTCCCATCCCTTATTATTCCTCTCCGCCAGTTTCTCATTTTTCATTATTTTCCCTCCCCATTTTTTTGTCCATAGAGTCATTTTTTCCTTCTCACACTCATTTCTTCAATTCTCTACTTCCCTTACTTTCCTCCTTTCCCCACCTCCCTTACTCTCCTCCTTTCCCCACCTCCCTTACTCTCCTCCTTTCCCCACCTCCCTTACTCTCCTCCTTTCCCCACCTCCCTTACTCTCCTCCTTTCCCCACCTCCCTTACTCTCCTCCTTTCCCCACCTCCCTTGCTTTCCTTCTTTCCTCACCTTCCTTACTTTCCACCTTTTCCCACCTCCCTTATTTTCTTCCTTTTCCCACCTCCCTTATTTTCCTCCTCTCCCTCTTCCCTTCCCTTCCTTCCTTTCTTCATCTCCCATCCTCTTGTCATCTTCCCTGCTCTGTTATTTCTATTTCCTTCCCTTCTCTCTTTCTCTTTCCCCCCTTCCCCTTCCATTGTTTTCCCCATCCTCACTCTAGGGCCACCTCATTCCACCCTCCTCTATTTGTCACTCACTCTTTTTTTTTTCTTTTTTTCTTTTCCCCACCCTGACACCTTTATCACACCTACATCCTCTCTTCCAGCCTCCCTCTCTCCCTCAGCTTCTCCCTCCTAGCCTGCTTTCTCATTAACTTCTTCATTCTGGTGATGTGTTTTATTGCTTTGTGCTTGCTATCTCCAGGCAGTTTATCTTATTTGGCCTTTGGAAGATGTCTTGTGGGGAAGGGGTAATTAAAGTTTGTATCTCCCCTCCCCCCCATTTTTTAAAGTCCGCCCTAAACTGAAAATTTGTCTGGAGGTTGCAAAATGCAGGATAGGAGATCTGTCATCAGTTTGAAGGAGTTAACATTACTACATTATCTCAATGAGTATGAGGAGGCATCCAAGTGCAAGTCATTATTTATTTTATTTTTATTATTATTAATTTATTAATTACAGTAATTAATTAATTAATTTATATTTATTACTGCACATCTGTAATCTAAGCCATACTCTATGCAGTGCAGGGTTTGAACAGATGTACATGAGATGGTAAATGAAAGTATATCTTTGTTAAATCATGTACTGTAATTGAAATATGATAAGTTTTTAATGTCAGTTTTGTGCTGAATACTTTCATGTTTAAAAGCTGATTTTAAAAAAATCAAAGTTATATTTGCAGTCCTTTATATGCTGTTTACTGTATTAGTTATTAGTGGCTAGTTTTATATTTTTCCTAAGGCAGTAGTAGCATTCTGAGAAGGCACAACAAAGCTTTGGCTGTAGAATCAGGGAATGGTGACCTGCCCTAACAAAACAGATAGTATGAAAAGTATGACAGATGTTAAAGTGGTTCTGTGTGTAATGTTGCACTCTAAGTATATTTTAAGTTTGCAGTGGTGTTACATATTTACTAATCAGAGTTGTTTTATTGCAGTGAAATATCTTTAATCAAACAGACCTACCATGAAATACTTGCATGATTATGGGTGTTTCCAGATAATTAATAGGACATGTAATACAGTATACTAATGGTTTATATACGGTAATTATATTGTCAGTTTTAATAAAAATAATAAGTTTGTATCATGTTAGTTTATGTTAGGAAGTTATTAATCCATAATTTTCATGTTGAAATATATTGCAGTTCAGTACAAGATATATTTTGATATACAGTAATCCCTCGATTATCCATCGTAATAGAGCTAAAGGCACGTCCGGGTAATGACTCTGTCTGGATAAAGGACTTCTCCCCTTGCCCTCATTCATACATAACCTAACTTTGAAAGCCAGTGTAAACAACCACTGCAGTACATTGTGCAACACTTGTTCCTGTTGTGTAACACTATCTGGTCAAGTGGACCTGTAAACCACAGCCAAGCAATTACCATGGTCAAGCAGACCCATCAACCACAGACAAGTAATTACCACTGCAGTGCCACACCAGCTACACAAGAAAAATGCAGTGGTCACACAAAATATAATGGTAACATGGAATAAAATCATGGTAAAATGGAATAAAATCATGGTTCAGTACAGCAAGCAAAAATAAAATCAACATCAGCACTCATGATTCGACCATCCCACATCAGTCTTACTCAGGATATCTTGCTTCTAAAGAGTCAGCACTACCCTTTTCCTTTTCCCTGATGGAGGGGTCATCATCACACCCTAGGAAGAAGTATGCAAGGAATAGCAGGGCCTGAAGCAGGTAGTGAACAACCACAAAAACCACCACGTGCACCGCCATAATAACTGTCTGAGAGGAGCTGTTTACTACACTGTCACTGGGCAGGAACTGGGAACAACCAAAGGGGTTTTCAGCGGACGCTGGGTGTACTACCCAGCCAGACAGGGCGGCGCCACCTGGCTGTTCTCACCTGGCTGGACGCGAAAATCTTCATGCAGCCATACTTTCCACCAGAACACATACATTTTGTCTGGACATCATGAAAAAATGTATGAATAATCATTTGGAACTGCCAGATCACAGTGTCCAGGTGATGAATTGTCCGGGTAATGGCCATCCGGATAATCGAGAGATTACTGTACAGTAGTGGCGTATGGGAGTTTCTCAGCAGATTGGCGAAGTGAAAATTGGCGTATGAAATGAAATTATGGATTATAGGTTGCCATGTTACAGACATTTATGGTACTAAACTTTCTCACTTACAGGTTATCTCTAGGTCAAGAGTCACAATACAGTATGGTATAAAAAATTAACCCTCCACATTCACAGGTTTTCCATATGTGTGTTTGGCCATTAGCAGAACACACTTTGAGTAAATAGATTTTAACATCTAATGATACTTTGGTGTAGAGCAAAGGGTTTTAGGCAATCACCTAGTTAAAATACGACTGCAGGGACTGTTTTTTCGGGGGATACCAATTATTTGTGGATGCTCGCCAACTGCAGCATCTTAAAAATGCATTCCCCATGAATATGGATTGTTGACTGTCCAAGTGATTTCTTCTGCCATTAAGTATAATACTAAACAGTTCTTGCATCCCAACTCTACGGCAGTGGTGGTACTAAACAGAAATCAGTAATTAGTACAATATGAACCTCAGATAAATGGGGTTAGTTTGAGTAGAATTCAGTCTTTAACAGTACAAAAAAAAAAAAAATGTTATCCAGGTTTACCAGCATTTTTGACTGTAGTGAAGGGGTTAACCATCCTTAAATCCATTCACTTTAACTTTGCCGAGATTTTTGTCTTTGTGCAACTTGTTTCATGTGGCTCAGTGACAGAAAAAGACACTGCTGCAGCTTTGCTTCATTTCCTTTGAACTTCTTTGTGACCATCACCATATTCTAGTGTTAAAATCTTATTACGACTCAGAGTTCAAGATGGAGTAGCAATTTTAGGCCAAGTTAAAGTGAAAAGAAAGAAATAGCCTCACACCATAATCTCTGATTTGTGTAAACCAATCTTCCTATCTCTTACATGCTACTAGTCCAAGGAAGCCGGGATCCGAACCCTGGTAGCTCTTGATGACCAGGGGGGTGAGTACAGAGTCGAAGGGGAACTTTATAAGGTCTAAGAGAAGTTCTTGTGGGGGGGGAGAGGAAGCATGTCTCGAATCCATTAATTCATCCCTCTTTCACCCCAGTACTGCCTTCTTTATTCATCCCTTCATGATTTAGTATTTTTTTATTATTATTATTATTATTTTTTTTTTTTAGCACCTCTTCCTTAGCAATTTATCGTGCTTGTTACACCTCATGCACCTTGGTTTCTTTCACAACACATACCGTCCTTCAGTGTAACTTCATTGTAAGATCTCTTGGAACGTTTATTCAAAGTTATTGGCTTCCTACAGGCAACATGGTTCACATCCAGTTCACCATGGGGTCACAACAACAGAAATAACATTTCCTTGTCTTATGATTGTGTCTTCAGACATAATTTGCACAAATAAATATGGTATAAGAGGATACTGATGTGAAATAAACTGGTAAGGAAGAACTGCCAAAGAGTTTCCTATCCCAGGAAGAATATGGCTTATATGGTCTTATTCTGTGTGGCATACGAGACTTTGTAGTACCTCTCCCATGGTATTTTATTTTGCACATTATTTCTTGCCAATCTTGTGTATGTTATCGTTTGCTGTTTTAGGAATGGAATCTTTTGCATCAATACCATACAAGAGCAAATGGAGGTGTAATGCACGGATTAAATTGCTAAGATGGAGATGTAATGAAATCTCCAAAACAACATAGAATATAACCCTTAGTCACACTGAATGTAAACAGTAAAAGAGTGAATGTAGTACAGGGTTTAGAAGAGGGGGGAAGAAAACAGAGGGATGGATGGAAGAAGCATATCTCTAACCCTTTTACCACCCTGCCATCCATCCACACCTTCCCATCATCTTGTGTATTATCCCTTAATGTTGAGAAGCTTTATAGAGCTGTAGGTGTGCATGTATTATGCACAGTGTTTGTCTCAGTTGTTTTCTTTCATTTGCTGCTGTTAGCGCTAGTCGTGTACTTGTGTTGGTTAAGGCATGTGAGGGTAGATGCTAACGAGGTTGTATAGGTTAAGTGTGCTACAGTACACATTAATGTAAAGTTAGGTAGCTCAGTGCTGGTGAATTTTATAAGGGACATATGAATTTGACTAATTTATGTTCTGTATCTCCTGGTAAGTCCACAAGAACAAGTATAGTACATAATGATTTACCATATTGTGATTAGTAACTCTGTTTGATAACATGCACTAATGTTTTGGTTATCATAAAGGCACTGTTTACTAACATTTATGCACATTTGCTAATGGGTTGGCCACTGCTGTGCTCTGCTCGGTACAGTATATGTAATGTTTGTTCTTGCCAGCATTATTGTAGACTAAGTGATACGGTAGGTTAAACTTATAAGAGTTATGGTTTGTTTTCATCTGAGGGAACTGGGTTTCTCCCGCAATTAGACTATCAGTTTTAGTGGAATGATATTTGACGAGCCTTTGTTATGAGGTATCGGTAAGTATAATTCTTCTTGGTTACCAGTCAAATCAGCCCTGTTCTTGTCATGACATTTGGCCATTGACTGAGCTGAAAGGGGTTAGGAATCTTTGTCAGGTCAGGTAAATGCACCATAGTCTTGAATCATGAGGGGCAGTGTACATTTTCCTTGAAGTAGTGCCATGTATGACTAGAAAAACTTTAATCAGTGAGTTAATGCAAGATGACTTGAAAGGGAGAGAATGTGAAAACTGGATAAGGCCATTCATGAAATACTGTACTGTATTTTGATATATGGGGTGGTGATGGAGGAAGTAGAGACAGAAGGCAATGTAAAGTAAATTTTAATAGGGGAGAAAAATGCCTGTCTTACTTCTCGTTCTTCTTATACACATACACTAACCATTTATAGAGTCACGTTTAATCATTTCAGACCTTTCCTATACACTACCACACAAACACATTCCTCTCCCACACCCCTCCCAACCACTCCCACAGTAACTCACACTTTTCTTTTAGTGCTGAGCTTTCATACATGTAGTGTTCCTGGCCAACTTCCACATTAAATTACACTCTCTCCTTCAGTATTAACATAACCCATACACCTTCCCACTCAACAAATGCTCTCCCTGCCCACTTTCCCACTAATCCCCACTCTTCCCAACTACTCCCATGCTAACCCACACCCTCTTTTGCTTTACTAAGCTGACCCATAATCTTCCTTGGAACTTTTATAGTAGCATTTATTTTCCCCACCAACTCCAGCATTAACCCACACCCTTTCCTTAGGCACTGATCTAACAAGTACTCCTTCCCACTGGTTCAGTAGTACTGTACATACCCTGCCTACCCACACCCACACTAACACACTCACATCCGCCCCACAGAGCAATGAGGCTGCAATCATGACGTTGGTTCTTCTCGACGGGCAGGGGGGTGAGTGGGCAGTAAGAGGGGGTGGGATAGAGTGCATGGGAGGGAGATAGAACTTAAGAAAAACAGGAAAGAGTTGTTCTGTTTATCCTAGAAGTGACTTGGTGATGGAGGGATTGTTCCTATTTATTCTTACTTGTTTAAAGGGATTTTTTTCCTTGAGTTGTTCTTACTTGGTCTTATTTTTGTTATAGTTGTTGTTGTCTGTAGTGTGCAGTTGATCCACATGTAAACTCCATGTGTCTGGTGAAAAAAGTAAACCAGTAAAAGACATAGCTGGATTCAAGGTGGTAACTAAATTTTTTCTTTATTTTCCAAGTTTTCAGGTGTGCTGTTTGTGTGACATTTTTTTAGTGTTTACTTCAGTCTGTTAATTTTGATGTGAATGTTATGGTTATCTCTGTTAATGTGTGCATTTCCAAACCATTTTGTTTAAGTCTTCAGGGATAATTAGTAGGTTCCAGTATGGGCATCTGGCAACTCATTTTTGTGTTGTACTTTTAAGATGTTGTTTTATTTAACTTGGGGATGTTATGTTTTAGACTTTTATTGCAAAGAAAGGTTCATGTTTATGTGCTCTCATTTAATTATTGTTTTATATGCATATTTGCATTTCAAGAATTTGTTTTGAGTGACATTTACGTGAACCTCCCTTCCCGTTCTCTTTCTCTCTTTCTTCTCTAGAGCCAAGATGCGGGAGCGAAAACCCTGTACATGTTGAAAGAGCAAGGGGGTAAGACAGCACTGTCCACAGGGTATTCAAAAGTCATTTAATGAGCAAGCATTAAGAAATGCAGTTGTGAGACACATCATACAGGTCACAGACAGCAATGCAGAGATTATGAAGTATATGAAGCATTCAAAGCTTGTGAAAGTTTTATTTTAAAGATAAAGTACTGTACTATAATTTATGATTTTTGAAAACCCAGTGTGATGTGCCACAAGTTTGTGCATTAACAGTGAGCGGCACGCGGTCACTAACACACTAACCGCACAAATTGACCAAGCTCCAGCTATCATTAACATAGTTAACTAGAGAAAATGAATATAAACAGTTATGATAAGATTCTTGTAAAAAAAAAACTACTATACCTAATGATGCAAGTACACTTTCCACAGTAAATTGCAATTCCTCTTATTCCTTGTTCTTGAGAAACTGCCAGACAGGGTTAAACTGTTTCATTTTCATACTTCCTGCTTCAAGCTGTTAAGGGAAGGTATATCACCTCATTGTTTTACCATTGCACACTATCAGCAAACCTGGCCCTGACTTTACCCCTTGTACTGTACCATGCTTTCCTTCCCACACTACCTCATACACGAGCAAAGGAGGCTGACTGGCACCTCTTTCATAACGATATATTTTGCATACTATACATTTCTGTTCATTTGTGTGTTATTTTTGTTGTATCAGTAATGATATACCTTGCATAAATTGCTTGAGCCTTAAGAGAGTAGTAATGTACCAAATACAGAAATAACTGGTATGGAAGAAGTGTTAGGGAACATCCTTAGCAGACAAGAATATGAGCCATAACATGCACACTTACACTGGGAAAGTGTACATGATGAACACACACAGGTGGTGCACAAGGACTGGCATTGAGTTTTTAGATCGGTTTATGTTAATGATCTAAAAGAACTATACCTTGATCATAAGGAAGATTAAGTCAGGAGTAATATTTGTCTCACATTGCCACATGATAACATGAATGGTAGTACCTGTACTGTATTTAGATTTAATTGGAGCAGTGTTTAAGGTTAATGAGCTCACTCCAAGGTATCAGTTATTTTATAATTAAGATAGTTTTTTACAGGCCTGTATTGTTACTGTTTAGTTTTGATGTACAGTATAGGCAGACTAATATGGATAATAATTATCTAACATAGTACAGCAAAACTTGTCAAATGCAGCACACAATAGACATTTTCAAGTAAGAAGTGTTGTATAAGATATGGTTCAGTGTTCAAGGTTGACTTTTGGTTGACCAGACAGAATGTTTAGTTCAAGAGTCAGTAAAACTTGAGGAGACATTATGCCAAAATTATGAGGTGGCGCAACAGATAAGCCTCGATTTATGACCAATTCACACTTACAGCAAAGGCCCCATAGAGCCTTCACAAGCACTTTCAAGTTGCAACCGATGACAGTCATAGTTGTAATGGCAAACCAGGCAGTGTTCCCAAGACTTGCTCACGTAACAAACCGATTGCGATGCCAGCAGTATGAATAATGGTATTGAATATCAGATTCATAATACTTTACAGCTATAATAAAGTGATGTTATTGATATATGAATGTGCTATTTATTGCTATATATTATTGTTTACAGTTTCTCTCTACTCTCATTACTTCAAAAATACATATGTCACACTGTATGATAGTTTGCTACCAAGGATGCACTCATTTCATCTCCAACCCAGGCCTACAGCCTGTTTTCTTTTTGCGATGCTAAAAGAATGTGCAGGCCCTGATTGTGATATGCAGGTTAATGTTTGTCATGACAGATTTATGCAGTTTAAAAACCATTTTTCCTTCCATAATGTCAAGGTGAGGGGTGAGGCTGCTAGTGCTGATGTGAATGTAGCTGAGGCATTTGTGGAGGAATTTTTTTTATTAATTTATTATTACTGCTGGTCCATTGTTATTTAAATTCTTCTCTATTTCTTGAGTAATAGTTATTTGCAGTGTTTATGCACATATTTAACTTTAAAAGTATTTGGATGTGTGTGACTTCGTAATATGTACTGTATATACTGTATATGTGGCATCAGACAGCGCTGTAGTGTATATGCATTTTAGCCTAATCAACTTATGACATATCCATCGGAACCTAACTCCATGTTAAGTTGAGGTCTATCCGTATATGCATTTGAATGAGAGGATTAAGTGGCTAGAATCAGAGGAATTGGTATAGGTTTAGGCACAGTGAGGGCTGAGGAGTTGTAATATACCCGTATAATAATTTGTTATGTTTGTGGCATGTTATGGTAGTGTATGTATTTGCACATGATGTTTAGTATCCAGTTACTCTGTACTATTTTCTTGCTTTTCAGAGTTGTATCATTTACATACTTTCTACAGTAGTTAACATGTAGTTACTGACATACCATGAAAAGAAGTACATTATGAATGTAGTGATGCTAACTAAATACACTTTGATAATTGAATGCATACCAAATATAGTCTGATAATACACACACACACACACACACACACACACACACACACACACACACACACACACACACACACACACACACACACACGGGATGGAGCAGATGTGTCACTGTGCTCTGCTCAGCTGCATCAAACACCTAAATGTATCTAAAAATAGTCATCCTCTGTACTAAGCCAATTATAGATGACTAGATCAGGTAGAAGTGAAAAAGTGCTGTCCAAGGAAAGTATATCAAATAGTTAGAGCCCTAAGGAATTTGCAGTGTTAGTAGTTGACAGGCGCCGCGGTGGGTGTAGAGGTGAACACAGTGAATTCCAGCACTGACGAAATGGAGATGCTAAACTGTAAGCAGAGTGTAGAAAGTATATTTCTATAAGATGGCCTACTTTTAAGAAGTGCAACCAGGTAAGAGGAAGGGAGACAGCAAAAAACAAAATGATGACCACAAAGACCTGGTGGAGCTGGTTTAAATTAGCAGAGAAATGATGACCACAAAGACCTGGTGGAGCTGGTTTAAATTAGCAGAGAAATGATGACCACAAAGACCTGGTGGAGCTGGTTTAAATTAGCAGAGAAAGTGAATAAATTGGTGGAAACTTTCAAACTGGAATTGGATGAAATAAGGAAGGAACTGTACCAGCAAAAGGAAAGTAATGAGGAACTGGTAAAGGAATTAAACAGAAAAGATGCAGCAGTAGGTGAACTTCAAGCTGAGGTAGACATTCTGAGGAAGAAAATGAACAAAATGGGAAATACCGTAGTCACCCATGAAAGAATTTTGGAGGAATACAGTAATGATAAAGACATAATAGGCAAGCAGGTAATCTGATGGAGCAAAGCAGAGAAACTGATGTGAAGATAACTCAGGCAAATGAAATGATGAGAAACTACACCGAGGTTGTACAAAATACTTGGACAGAAGTAGTCAAAACAAATCAAGATCTAAAAAACAAGGCTGAAGCAAAAGACATGACAAGAGAGGTGAAAGACATCATAAGGAAGAACCCAAGGCTGATAAAGGAAACAACCGGGATTAACAAATCCATAGTCATCACTGGTAAAGATAAAGAAATAAGGAATAGAATCACCAGAGATAACAAGGAAATGGTAAGTATAATGAACATATTAAAAGTAGTATCAGAGGAAATCTGTGAGAAAGATGTAAAGGAATTTCGGAGATAAGGGAAATATGAGAGTAACAAGTCAAAGTAACCCTCCGAAGTGTGAACTCTGTAGAAGAGGTATTAAAAAATGCCAACAAACTTAATGAGTCAGAGGAATACAAAGAAGTGTGGATAAAAAGGTGCCTAACTCAAGAGGAATGGAGATTACTAAAGAAAAAGAGGGAAGAAGCAAAAAGAAGAATGATGCAAGATCAGATGAAGAGAGAAGTAATTTTTTTTTTTTTTTTTTTACAAAGTAGTAGGGTTGCAAGTAAAAAAAAAATGGTACATAAACAGGTGGGACTAAATAAAAGCAAGAGAGCAGACTCAAACAGTGTGAAATATATGAACAATATGGCTAAGTTAATATACCCAGATGTAGATGGAATGGTATCCAGATAATTAGAGAGAAAAGACTATATCATAGAAAATGAGCCTCATATTATATGTCTTACAGAAACAAACTTAGCCCCAAGGATATCAAACGACTCTTTAAATTTGGTTGAGTACAATATTTGGTGAAGAGATAGAAATTTAAAAAAAGGAAGAGGAGTTATGATTCTGACAGAGAAAAGACTCTAAGTAAAAGAAATAGAAATAGACATACTCTTACATGTAGAATTAGTTGCAGTAGAGATAAGTATATCAAAAGGGATAATAATTGTGGCAAGTTTGTATATGCCACCCAAGACAAACACATGGGATAGAGGTGAATATGAAGACCTGGCAGAAAAAACAATTCAAAGAACCCTACTGTACAGAATGGAAGAAAAATCTGAAAGAATTATACTAACGGGAGATTTTAACACAAATATAAAGTGGAATACTCTAGATGTAAAAAGCCATGAAAGTTGTTGGGATCAAAAGCTCTTGGATCTTATACAGCAATTTTCTTTTAGCATCATGTAAACGAGAACACCAGAAAAAGAGGACCAGAAGACCCCTCATTATTAGATCTCATATTTACCAGGCAAAAAAATGAAATTAATGGTATAATCTGTCACCCCCCCATTCGACAAAAGCGACCATGCAGTACTACTGTAGATTACAATTTCAGGATAGCATATGATATGATTAGAGGTAATGGAAATTACAGAAAGAGGCTAAACTACAAAAAGGGCAACTACCATGACCTAAAGAAGTACTTCAAGGATATAGAGTGGGAAAAGGAGCTAAGAGGACAAGATATAAATGTTATATATAAAAAATTCTGTGAATTTTATGAAACAGGAGTCCATAATTATGCCCCATTACACAAAGACATGGAAATAAGAATAAAGAATTAGTTTAATACTGATTGTAAAAATGCAAAAGAGAAAAGAGATTTGCTGTGGATCAGATACAGATGACATGAAAGTGAAAGAGCATATAACAACTACAAGCAGGCAAGAAATGATTATACAAGGATAAGGAGAGAAGCTCAAAGGCAGTTTGAGAAAGACTATGTCTCTCTATCTATTGCCAGATGCCTTAATCCTGTAAGGGGTGGCCACAAACAAATCGCCTCCATGTCACCCTGTCCCCCACCATTTCACTGCCCTGTTCAGCTCACACCCCCCTCTCTTATATACCTCTCCACTCCATCCCTTCATCTCATCCTTGGCCTCCCCCTCCCTCTCTCCCCCCTCCACCTCACTCACATACACTCTCCTCATCAGTCCCTCATTCTCCATCCTCTCCACATGTCCAAACCTCCTCAGTATGTTTCTTCTGATGCATCCTGTCACATCCATATCCACACCACAATGCTTCCTCACCTCCTTATTTGACAGTCTGTCTCTCCATGTGACTCCACATGCTCCTCTCAAATAACTCATTTCCACTGCTCTCACTCTTGATTTCTGTCCCTCCAACAAGGTCCAAGCTTCACTTCCATACATTAGAGTTGGTATCACAGTACAGTACTACCATGTAGTAGCTTTTTTACTTCTATGCTCACTTCACTGTTTCTTAACACTGCTTTCAAGGAACCACCAACCTTTCTTCCCTGTTGCACCCTTCCAAGCAATTCACCCTCTAAACTTCCATCCCTACTCATCACACTATCCAAGTACTTAAATGCACTCACATTTTCCATTTCCTCCTCATCCAGCCTCACTGTACATTCACTGACTTCACTTCTCTCGAAGACCATAACTTTACTCTTCCCTACATGCGCCTTTACATTCCGTTTCTTACACACTCTCTCAAACTCATCCACTAAGCCAGGGGTCGGCAACCTTTTCAGTGCGAGGGCCAGAGAAAGCTTCTAGGAGTAGCCTGCGGGCCGGAGTGCCAGAGAGAACCCAAAAGTGACAGTGTACAAAAATTTTATAGAAAAGCAGGCAAACCAGTGACTAGATTACAAGAAATTTATTGAAAAACATGCAAATCATTGACTGCCGAAAACAGTTTGTGACAATATACAAAAAAAAAATATAGAAAAGCAGGCAAACCAGTGACTAGATTACAAGAAATTTATTGAAATACATGCACATCAGTGACTGCAGAAAACAGTTTGTGACAATATACAAAAATTTTGTAGAAAAGCAACCAAACCAGTGACTAGATTACAAGAAATTTATTGAAAAACATGCAGATCATTGGGTATTACAGGAATGTGCAAAAGAGCTAAGCAGTCCATTACATTTAATATTCAGAGAATCCTTAAGACAAGGAAAACTACCTGATATTTGGAAGAAAGCAAACATTGTGCCCCATTTCAAAAAAAGAAATAGACAAAAAGTCACTTAACTACTGACCAGTATCACTGGCCAGCGTTGTAAGCAAGATGTTAGAAAAACTGATACGAAGTGTTTGGGTGAATCATCTGAAAAAACACAATATGATAACAGAAAGACAGTTTGGTTTTAGGAAGGGAAAATCATGTATTACTAACCTATTGAGTTACTATGACAGAGTTGCAGAAATATTACAGAGAAGAGATGGCTGGGTAGACACAAGATATTTGGTTTTCAGTGAGGCATTTGACAGTACCACACGAAAGACTTTTGTGGAAACTGTAGCATCAAGGAGGAATCCAAGGTAATCTGTGTGATTGGATGCAAGATTTTCATAGTAAAAGGGAAGTGAGAAACAGTGCTAAGGGGAAATTACTCATCATGGAGAGAAGTGCCAAATGGAGTTCCACAGGGCTCGGTGCTGGCACCAATTGTGTTTTAGGATATATGAATGACACAGACAGCAACATTGGAAATGGGAGCTACCTGAGTATGTTTGCTGATGTTGCAAAAATACAAAGAGAAATTACAAACAGACTCTTGCATAGAGCTACAAGAGGAATTAAATAAACTTCTTGAATGGAGCAGTAGATGACAAATGGAATTCATTGTGGACAGATGTCATGTAATAAAATTTGTTAAAAGTGAAAAAAGACCAGACTGGGACAAGAAGTTAGGAAGTTCAACCCTACACACATCAGAAAGGGAAATGGATTAAGAAAGTGATTATCAATAACAAACTATCAACGACTGACCACATATATGAAAAAGTAAGGAATATGTACATACTACTTGCTAATATGAGGGTAGCATTCGCATATATAAATGAAGGCATGTTGAGAAAGATAATAACATCATTAGACCAACTCTGGAGTATGCATCAGTTGTCTGGAATCCACATCTCAAAAAACACATAGATAAGATTGAAAAAGGTACAAATGGCCACAGCAATATGGGCACCAAGTTTAAGGGACCTAAGCTGTGAAGAAAGACGCGAAAAATTAAACCTACTAGCATTACAAGAGAGAAGGAAAAGAGGAGACATGATTATGTTATATAAATGCATCACAGGAAAAGAGAAAATAAACGTAAATGAGTATATAACCTATGGAGAAGCAACATTAAGAGGACACTGCAGAAAACTGTACAAAAAGAGAGGTAATAAAGATGTAAGGATATTCAGTTTCCCAAACAGAGCATTTGATCAATGGAATGTACTACCGAATGAAATAGTGTGTGCCAAAACAATTCATAAATTTAAAAACCTATTTGATAAAAATGGTTCAAAACATGGGACAGTACGTGTTTGACTCCTTCGTGTAAAGATACAATTAGGTAAGAATAATTATGTAAGAATGATTAGGTAAGAACACACACACACACACACACACACACACACACACAAACTTTAAACAAGAATCATCCTTACCTCTCTGCATGTCAGCCTCGTATCCAAAACCCTGCCTGCCTGCCTGCCTGCTTGCTGTGACTTTAATCCTTCTCGCCCTAGAGCCAGGACGCGGGCATCAAGACGCTTAATATGTTAGACGACCAGGGCCGTAAGTTAAAAAATATTTGTGTGTGTGTGTGTGTATGTGCTTTTCATGTCTTTGTCTTCGTTTGTGCCAGTGTTTCTTTGTGCGCATACATGCATGCTTGTATTGGGGGGAAGGGGGATGATGCTTGAAAGAGGGAGAGAGAAAGAAAGAAAATGTTTTTCTACATGAGAGATGTTTGTTTGTTATCATGTAGATGTTTAAGAATGTGTGTTGTTTGTGTATGTCAGGCATAAGCAACCATTCTTGTATCTTTTCTTTAGAAAGATTCTAAGATATTTGTACTACAAAGTAGAAGCTCATTATTTAAAATTAATTGCCATCTATTTTATTAACTTATAATAACAATAAACATGTTTACAGATAACTGTAGTAATAATAATATTAATAATAATAATAATACATGATGGTCAGTAATATGTATTGAATTACTGAACACTTAATTTATACTGTGATGCATTGCAAACTCCTACCCTTGCATTGCTAAGTGGATATCCTCACTACATGATCATCTGCAGTCATATGCAATTATTTCACAGTTGTTTACCCATGATTCATGCTAAAAGTAAAAGAGAATGAAGATGTATTCATCTTCAATTAGTATTACTGTTTTTTAATGAGACACTTGCATTTGGATGCTTTTGCCAAGCTGGTCAAAACTTGTAGGAGTATTTCATGTAACTCCAAGATTATTTTTTAAATGTTTATCTGTGTGCCGAGATCTGTAACTTGACTTAATAAAACTTCATCTGTGAGATGAGCTGTTAACATATACCGTATATTTGCTGCTAAATAAGGCTCTTGCAAATGCAATAAGGTTTGGCATTTATCACTTGAGAAATATTTACAGTAAAATTTCATAACAAAATATCTTTGAACTTCATTTTCAGATATAAGTCCTCGTGAAGTTTTGTAGTTCAGTGGGATCACCCTCAACAGAATAAATGTTCATGCTGGTTTCTTTTAATTTCAGAAAAGCAGGACTGATTGTATTTTTATATTTCCAATAAATTTGAACTAATTCAGGGCTAAATTTAGTAAAGGTCGTACCAAATGTACTTATGATGGCTTTCTTGTGCAGTACCAAATCTGGTATGTCAGTAGCAAAATCATTCCATTGCTTGTGTTTTATATACAGTAGTTATTGCACAGTTCAGAAGGCTGCTTGGAGGGTGCACCCAGGCCACAGGTTGTTCATGTCTGGTGTATGAATATTTGGAGGTGTCATTTGTCAGAAGAGTGAAGTGTGTGCTTGTCCTCTACCATTATAGAACTGGAGTTTGTTAATTCTTGCTTTTTTTTTTTTCTTGTTTTATATAATGGCTGGAATGCTGCATGATTATTGAAGTTAATCCTGTACACTGGCGTAATTAAAACTAGCAGCTTTACTAACATTATATGCAATATGCAGTTGGTGTATGAATATGTAGTGTAATCTGTAAAATTATAGTAAGTATCTGTATTCCAGTGAAATTTAATTTGGCTATTATTCTTATCAGTGTTTTTAATGAGAACAATCCATATTTATTCACAAAAACCTTAATGTCATTTTTGCTCAGCTTAACAGTTTACAGTCAGCCTAACACACATCCATAAAAAATCACATCCACCCATTTTCTAGTCATCATATTAATGTGCACTCCTTTAATGTACACACCTTATTCTCTCTGTCTGTCAGTCTGTGTGTGTGTGTGTGTGTGTGTGTGTGTGTGTGTGTGTGTGTGTGTGTGTTTGTGTGTGTGTGTGTGTTCTTTTGAGTGCAAAGTCTTTCTTGTATCATTGTCATCTCATCCTCATTCACACACTTTCATGCCAACCCTTCTCTACAAACACCATCATTTTGACTGTTTGTGGTCCTATGCTCAAAGTCTTTCTTGTATTGGCACACCTCATTTTCACCTCTCTTATGCCATCCCTTATTTACACACACCATCATTTGACTGTGTGTTTTTATGTGGTAAAAATCTGTCTAGAATCATGGTCACCCTCACTTATACTCTTCTCTTTCTTTTACCATTCCTTCCTTCTCCTTGTACCCTGTCATTGATCTTTGCTCTTGTGTGCTCAGAGCAACTGGACCGCATCGAGGAGGGGATGGACCAGATTAATGCCGACATGAAGGAAGCAGAGAAGAACCTGACTGGCATGGAGAAATGCTGTGGCCTGTGTGTCCTGCCATGCAACAAGTGAGTTCTCTCCCCACCTCAATCATCGTTTCATCTCTTGTCTTATGTGTGTGTGTGTGTGTGTGTGTGTGTATGTATGTGTTTACCTAATTGTATTATACAGGATTTGAGCCAAGCTCATGTTGACCTGTCTCTTTTCTACAAATATTTATTATCCAATCTAGATCTAAACACATGGATGCTCTCTGCTTGCACCATCTCTCCTTCTTAAATATTCCAATTTTCTATAGTTCTGGTGAGCTGAGTGAGTTCTTTGATCTCAATGTGGGACTGAAACAGGGTTGTGTGATGTCTCCATGGCTGTTTAATATATACATGGATGGGGTTGTAAAGGAGGTGCAGGGTAGGGCAGTGGCTGTGGGGGTGGCTCTAATGAATGAGGGTGAGATTTGGAAGATTCCGGTGTTGCTGTTTGCTGATGATACAGTATTGTTGAGTGAAGATGAATGGGAGCTGCAAGGCTTGGTGAATGAATTTGGGACAGTGTGTTGGAGGAGGAAGATGAAAGTTAATGTAAACAAAAGTAAAGTTATGGTGTTTGAAAGGAATGAAGTCACAGAATGTACAGTGAGGCTGGATGGTGAGGATATGGAGAGTGTGAGTGCATTCAAGTACTTGGGTAGTGTGATGAGTAAAGATGGAACTCAGGGGGATGAAGTGCATGAAAGGGTACAGCAGGGAAGGAAGGTTGTTGGTTCACTGAAAGCAGTGATGAGAAATAGGGAGGTGAGTACGGAAGTTAAGAAGTCACTGCATGATAGTACTGTGATCCCTACCCTGACGTATGGAAGTGAGGCGTGGACCTTGCAAGAGGGGAACAAGTCCAGAGTGAGAGCAGTGGAAATGAGTTACTTGAGAGGAGCATGTGGAGTGACGTGCAGGGACAGGTTGACGAATGAAGAAGTGAAGGAATGTTGTGGGGTGGATGTGGATGTGGTTGAGATTAGGAGAAATACACTGAGGTGGTTTGGACATGTGGAGAGAATGGAGAATGAAAGTCTGACTAAGAGGGTGTATGTAGGTGAGGTGGGGGGAGGGAGAGGGAGGGGTAGACTGAGTATGAGGTGGAGGGATGGAGTTGGGAGGTATATGAGGGAGGGGGGGGGTGAGTTGGGGGGAGGGTAGTCAAATGGTGGGTGACAGAGCGACTTGGAGGCGTTTTGTCTGCGGCCACCCTTTGATTAGGGCGTCGGGCTATAGCTAGATAGATAGATAGACTGTGTGGAAAAATAAATTTCTTTACACCACTGAAGTGTCGGCTCTTCATCAGCTTGAATTTATGTCTTCTTGTTCTTCCTTCATCTTTCATAAAGAGGTCCTCTTTGTCCACATGTTCTGTTCCTCTTACTCCTCTAAACAGTGCCATCAAATCTCCCCTCCCTCTCCTCTCTCTCAGGGTTGGTAATTTCAGGTTTTCAAATCTCTCCTCATGTGACAGCTCCCTCAAGTTTGGTGTCAGTTTTGTGGCTGTCTTTTGTATTCTTTCTAGTTTACTGGCATGCTTTTTCAAGTGTGGTGACCATACCACTGCTGCATATTCCAGTCTCGATCTTATCATGGTCACTATTAACTCTCTCAGCATCTCTTCATCCTTATAACTAAATGCCATTCTCATGTTGTCCAGTACCTGGAATTTCCTCCAGTCATCCTGTTTATATGTTTGTCTGGTAATAGGTTATCCTGTATAGTCACACCAAGGTCCTTTTCTTCTAAAGCCTTTCTTACTATTCCATCTCTTATCTTGTACTCATACCGTGGTCTCTTATCACTGACTTCCATTTCCAATACATGACATCTATTAGTATTGAATTCCATTTGCTGTATTTGTTTCCACATGTAGAGTTTGTCTAGATCTTTTTGCAGTTCCATACGACAATTTACTCTTTTAATATTTTTCATAATTTTTGCATCATCAGCAAATAAACTCATATAAGTACTCAGCCCTTTAGGCATGTCATTAATATACATCAGAAACATAACTGGGGCCAGAACCAAACCCTGGGGTGCTCCACTTGTTACCTTTATCCACTTGGAAAGCTTGTCTCTTAGTACGGTTCTCATTTGTGTTTTTATCAAATAATTTTCCATCCATTTTAACAATTTACCATGTACACCTCCATAGTTTTTCAAGTTCCTTAGTAATCTTCACTGTGGCACTCTGTCAAAAGCCTTCTTTAAATACAGTCTACCCAGCCTTCCCTTTCTTTAACAATCTCTATTACTCTCGTATAGATGCTTAACAATTTCATGACAGACGATGACCCTTCTCTAAATCCAAATTGCATTGATGTTATTTACCATATGCCTTTCAAGGAGTTTTATCCATCATTTTCTAATGGCATTTTCACACATTTTGCACACTATACTAGTGAGGGAGACTGGTATGTAGTTAAGCAGGTCCTCCCTTTCACCACCTTTATAAATCAGAACTATATTTGCACTTTTCCATTCAGTAGGTAGCTCACTACTTTCTGTGGAAAACCTTATAATGTCATAGACAGGCCTCACTAAATGGTCTGCACATTTTTTCAAGATCCAACCAGCTATTTCATCCGGTCCCATTGTATCCTTTGTCAACTGAAGTATCTCATATCTCTCAACTACTGCTGTTTCCAGTTTCAGGGGTTGCATCTCTGTTATAGGTTCTAGGAATTCCTCTAGATGTTATACATTTCCTCTTCTTTTTCATATATTGCAACATCATCTCTCAATCTCACTATGTTGTTTTTCATTCCCATTTTACTATTAACAAACCTATATAACAGCTTGGGTTCTCTCTGGCTTTTATTAATGATATCCTTCTCGTATTTTTGTTTCTCCTCCCTTCTTCATCCATCCATCCATCCATCCATCCATCATCCAATCCTATGTTGCCCCATGAGGAGCGTAGGAACCCGGGGTTAGGCAAGTTGGTCCTGTCACTTGAGATGAGAGTGACCAGTGACCAACCCGAGAGCACCACCACATCGAGTGAGTGGATGGTGAGCGTCCTCACCTACCTTCTTACATTTACTTATTCACTTCTTACTTCTTTGTACTCATTCCAAGCCTTTTCAGTATATCTTTTTCTTACTTTATCCCATGCACTATTCCTGATTCCAAATGTGTCCCTACCTTTTTTTTTAAACTAATCTTTCATTCTGTGCTCCTTTTTTGTAGCAACTTCAGGAATGATTTCTGACTTCCTCCTGATATATTTTCATAAAGATATTATATTTCTCCTGGATATTTTCCCCCCTCCCCATTTCACTTCAGTCCATGTTTCTGAAATATTGTCTTGAGGAGTCAAAATGCACTCTTTCATAGTTATAGCTATTTTGTTGATATGTCTCTTCTCTTTCTCCCGTGTCGCCACCCATTACCTCCATCTCCATAACCAGATGGTCACTCTTTCCTAGTAGGCAATGATACTGTAATTTCTCTACATCATTACAGTTTCTTGTAAATATCAGATCCAATCTTGATGGTGTATCCTCTTCCCTAAATCTTATATTTTCTTTAACCAACTGGATTAACATCATCTCCATAATCAGCTCCATCATTCTATACCCCCAGGTTTCCACATTGTTCCCTGCTTCAGTTCCATCCCAATCGACCTCTCTACTATTAAAATCACCCACTAACAGCAGTCTGTTTCTCCACACAGTTGTCTTCCATAGCATATCTAGAGACTCACTCATTAACTTTTCATACTCATCCATATTCCATGCTCTGGTCATTGGTGGCATGTACGTCACTGCTATGTCTAGCTTTTCTCCATGTTCTTTCACTGTTTCCACTCCCAGTATTTCCACTTTTGTAATTTCTAAATGTACCTTTTTTGCATTTACCTTTTTATCAGTCTTAATTGTCACTCCTCCTCCAGACCTTCCCCCTCTGTCTTTCCTCCACACATTAAAATCTTTCCAGCCTAGCAGATTTGCATCGAATTCACTCTCTAGTTTAGTTTCAGCTAGGCATACCACTACTGGATTCTTTTCCCTAATAAAGTCACCAGGTTCTAGTTTCTTCATTATCAGTCCATCCACATTTGTGTACATTACTTCCTTATTTGCTATAACTTTACCTAGGCCTTCCAAATAATTTTGTACTTTTCTCTTTAGTCCTGTATATATACCACTTATTGAGTTTCATGTCCTTCAGTCTTCAAAAAAAAAACACTTCTTTTTGTCCCTCTAATCTTTCCTCATGTTTGTTTTCAGCCTCCTCCAGCAGCCTTTTCAGTTTAGTTATCTCATTTCTTGTCATTATTTTTTTCAGATTTTCATCATCACCCAGCATTTGTAAATTTAACCCCAATGGGTCTAACATTAGGTCCTCCTGTTTTATACTGGCCTACTTTTCTTACATCCTCCATTTCTCATTCCCAGTTTCTTCCCTCTTCATTTATGTTAGTAAATAATTCATTTACCTTGGTCATCTCTTCGTTCTTCCTAACCTGCTTCAATTTCTGTTCTTTTTTCTAAACCCCGAAGATGATCACACATCTATTCCTTTCAACTGTTTCCTCACTATTGCCATCTTTTTCGCAAAACTTTCACCACTTCTCTTTCAGAGATGCCTCTTTGTTTGTCTGCCAATTTTTTATTTTCTTCACTTTGTTGTTTTCTTATTTCTCTCAGTTCTGACATCTCTTCACTCCCTTTAACTACCCATCCTGTGTGTTCTTGCACTCGTTCCAGAGCTGTACGTACTCTCTCAGTCTTACAGTCAGTTTCACTCAATTTTTTTCTCAGTTCTTTATTTTCCTCTTTTAAATCACTTATTTTCTTCTTGAGGGCTCTCTCCATGGCAGTACGCAGATTCTGCTCATCTTTTGTCTCATGTTTCTTTGTCTTTAAACTATCTCTTGTCATGTTCTTGATTACTGCTTCCATCCTTGAAATTCTAATCATTAATGCTTATTTGAGAGGAGCCTGTGGAGTCACATGGAGAGACAGACTGATAAATGAGGAAGTGAATGAGCGTTGTGGTGTGGATGTGGATGTGATAGGAAGCGTTAGGAGAAACACACTGAGGTGGTTTGGACACGTGGAGAGGATGGAAGTGAGAGACTGATGAGGAGAGTGTATGTGAGTGAGATGGAGGGGGGGAAGAGGGAGGGGGAGGCCAAGGGTGAGATGGAGGGATGGAGTGGAGAAGTATATGAGAGAGGGGGGTATGATCTGGGAGCAGGACAATGAACTGGCTGGGGACAGGGCGACATGGAGGCGACTTGTTTGTGGCAACCCCTTACGGGATTAAGGCATCCGGCAGTAGATAGATAGGTAAGTAGATTAAACTTATGTGCTTTAGTTTGATGGTCAAATCCCTTGAAATCACCACACTCGTCAACCACATGCAGCTCCGCTCCACCTCCCCTACCTCCCATTTTCTGCTTTCGCCGCAGCTCCCAAACAGCATCCAAATGTTCAGTTATACAGGTAAATCTCTCCACCTTTAACTTCAGTCACAGAAAGGTTAGAGACAGGATTTCATCCTGTATACTAAAATTATGGCAAATTTTCAGGAGCCTTCCTGTGGATGCGTGTTGTCTGTTGTTTACATCGATGTGAGAGAGAGAGGGGAGGGGGTTATGATAATGTAGGTTTGGAGATATATTGTGTAGGATCATTTACACATATTTGAGGGAAAAAGAATATGAAAATGAGATTATTCGGGTTGGTTGAGTGTCATTGTTTGTAGTGTAAGTCTGCTATACACTCAGAGAAACTGAAATCCAATAGTATATATGTGTTTGTGTAAGTGAGTTATTGTGTTTGAACAAAGATGCACACAAGATGATATTTTGATATTTTTTATGATTCCCACACTGGTAAAATTTAAATCCCTATACATTTTCCTATCCTCTGTTTTAACCCAAGTTGTTAACAGTTTAGTGGGATACCACAGTATGACAAAATGACAAATATTAGTTGTATGTGGTGATGTTATCTCTTCAGAATGGTTGTTGAATGAAATTGGATGACATCTGAATTGGTCTGACTGGATTATATGATGTGACTTGATAATTTTGGGTGGATAGCATAACTCCTTACTGTACTTACTAAATCTACTAGGTATTTCTTAAGCTCTCTTCACTTCCTGATATCTCTAAACTCAGTAATTTTGTTTTTACTTACTATATATAAACTTACCAAAATGAAGGAATGTAGTTACGCAATTTTACCACGTAATTATTTTTTTTGTTTATTTATTTTTCAAAGAGATGCCATTACCAGCTGTTGGTCTGTTTTACTCTTGACTGCCATTTTGAGGAAGAATTGAGCAGGCGTGAGATAGTTGTGGTGGCATCTGGCCGTGGTGACACTTTCTCTGGTCTTTGTTGCAGAACGTAAGTTACTTTCCCTCTCTTGTGAGCGCTCGGTGCCTCTCGCTCAAGGTAAAGGCCGCCACCAGGTTACTTTGCCCAACCCCACGGCTGGGTCACCTTAGAGAGAGACCTCTGCCCTCCACCTGCCCTCTGTCCATTTGTTTCCATGTTCGGTGTTATAATATCATGTTCTTTTTTTAACCAAAAACAAATGTGGGCTAAATTTCCTGCCAGAATCATAGGTACTTAATGCACTGCCAGAAATTTAAATACTGTACATCTAACAAGTTTTAAAATACGTGTTCATGATTACTAAATTAGTTGAGGTATTGGTCACAAATACTCATTCATTTTTTGCATTTAATGAGTAGATTTTGTCAATATTTTATGTAATGATGATTAAGATACAAGTTTATAAGTAAGATGCTTGATGGTTGTTGATGTGGCGGGTGGCAGGGCAGGGTCACCCACCGTGTTGGGGCCGACTGACTCCTCAAGCATCGTACAGTCCAGAGTCTCTAGGGCATGAAACCGCATGTGGCACCACACACACACACACACACACACACACACACACACACACACACACACACACACACACACACACACACACACAGTTATACATTTTATACATATATATTTTACACTATATTCACATGCATACATTACACGTCATTAATAAACTAACACATATTGAATGCAAATTTCCGCAGACCTACAAAAACATGTCTTAGTCCTGTATGCAGATAATATGCATGCAGAATTACTCTTTCACTTGCAAGACAGAGGGATTTACAGATGCATATGTATCTGCACAGATGCATTCATTCAGTGCTCAGTCAATCATTAGATAGTGTAGCAAGTCATAACACACAGCTAAGCTTTCCCTTTGTCAGATCTTTGCAAAGATCATGGTACAAGATGGGATAGATGGGATCTAAGCTCTGATTGTATACCTTCATTTATACTTTTGATGATATGAGCAGCTGTGCACTGATGTTGTGATCCCATCCTTTCATTGTTTTTGTATAAACTGACAAAGGAGTAGTGGGTGTGTCATGGTTACAGTGTTGCACATTAACCCCCTCAATCTGGCTGACATATTAAAGTTCATATTTAATGCTTCCAAGCAGTTTTATTCCTCTTAGGAGAGCCTTTGTATTAGGGGGTTAGGTATAGCCTAGAAAAAGCTGTTCAGTATGAGAGGCATTTGTAAACTACATAAAATTGCCAGATAGCATAAAAAAAAAAATAGAAGGGCTTCACTCGGAGTCAAGGGGTTAAACAGTACAGTGAGCATGAACAGCAACACAACACTGGCACTGTTTACTCATACACAGACGTAATTATTTGTAGAGTTCAGAAGGTGCCTGTACCTCAGTTGTAGCCTCCCATCAGGGAGCCAGCAGCCAGTCAGTCAGTTAATGATAATTAGGATGGCACCCCAGCATGTTCTCTCTCTCTCTCTCTTTCTCTTGCTTTCTCCCTCTCTCTCTCTCTCTCTCCCTTTTTCTCACACACACATACACACACACACACCACACACACACACACACACACACACACACACACACACACACACACACACACACACACACACACACACACACACACACACACACACACACACACACACACACACACACACACACACACACACACACACACACACACACACACACACACACACACACACACACACACACACACACACACACACACACACAACTAGCTCACCTCCTGTAAGTATCAAAGGTAATGATGCACACACATGCTCAGACACTCCCAGACATCAAAGCACACTCGTATTTTACTGTTTAGAGTTGCTTGCGTTTTCACCAGTGCGCGTCCTTCCATGAAAACTCAGAGTATGTGAAGTTGACTTAAATAGTGATGAGTCATTGAAGGATTCTTATTAAGCAATTATTCATTCGATAAAATAAAAGCAAGTTCCTCTTTTCACTTTCCCCAAATAATTTGTGAGATGTGATGATCATGGATGAAATTCCAATTTGCGAGATGTGATGATCATGGTTGAAATTCTAACCCTTCCTGCCTTTCACTTTCTGTCAGTTCTCCTCTTTTTCTCTTCTCCTTGAATTCAGTAGTCCCACCTATAATTTCTACTGTTAATTGAATTAAGAAGCAGCAAAATTACAGTATTCATTTAAAACAAATGAAGGTCAGAAGTATGGTGAAAGTATCCATTCAAGTACATGTTATTGTTACTTTCATATAGGGATATCAGCTCTGTAACATCTTCGTACTAAATTTCGATAACTTTCCTGATGTAGTTTTGGGCAATGCTTGTATTTGATGTGGGAGAGTGCTGGTGGTGAGAAGGCAGACAGTTAAGCCACACATGGGCATTCACTCTCAGTTAAGGAGGATCCATGGCACCTCCTCTTTACCAGTGTGTTTTTGGATATGACTGGTTGATACCTTTTTGTACATTATCTCTGCAGAGTGTGGCAAAATTAGAATGTTACCAATAACACAGAAGAGGATAGGAAGATATAATAAGCAAAATAAATTGCATAGAAAAAGGTACTAGAGAGTCTCCTTAACCAACAAGAGTACGATCTTTGCTCTGCCTCCAGTGCTCTCACCCACACCCTCACAGCCATCACTGCCACTGTCCTCTTGGCTCCCCCTCTAATGTCACCAGTACTGCTGTATAAACTTAGCCAGCTTTTCACTCACCTCACCGTAACACTGACTAGTATTCCAGCATCCTCTCTCTGTTATATACCTACTGTCTTTATGATCAAAAGTCATTCATTATGGTATGTATATAGTAATAATTGATGTTAATATGTAAGGTTGAAGCACATTAACTTTGGTGACTTGGAACAGGATAGCACTGATAACCATGTTTAGATTAATTACCAGTGATTCTTTCTCTTTGCCTAATATCAACAGTGAGGTAGAGTGCTATAGTTTAATATTTGAACAGTAACAGGATGAGTTTAGTTTTGTTTCATTTTGTAGCAACCAGCCATTAAAATTTGTATTGCTGTATATTGTACAGTCAAGTACTTTCATCCTTAGGTACTTATCATGCAGTCCTTCATGTAGCCATATTTATTGATGCCAAATAATAGTTCAGCATTCATCACATTTGTCCATGCATAGGTAGTATAGGGCATTGTCATCTTTGTTCAGCCAGTACTGTGAGGTCTGGTGATGAAAATTGTCAGATTACATTTTTACTTATTATACTGGTATGTTGCATTTGTCAGTGGATCACAGTACAGCACAGTATAGAACTGCTTGTTGTACCCCCTGAATAATAATTTATTCATTAAATGCAGGTTTGATGAGGTTGGTGTCAAGAGGACAAGTATTGACAATCTGTTTCATGAGCATTATCCTTTTCATCATTCCCTTCCATGATAAGTGATACGGTACTCTTTCATTATAACATGTGAGATAGCAAATAACCATTGACTTTGAGGTTGTCGCTGAGTACAATATTGTAGTGGGCAGTGTGAGAAATCAGAAGTGGAGGCAGATAATTCATTAAGGCTTTTGTGCTCCTTAACCCTTTGACTTCAGTGATATATCTTTAATTTCGTTCTTGCTACTTCAGTATGATTCACCTGTGGAGAAGCATACTTAACCAGAGGTTTCTATTTAAGCATCATTAACCCCTAAAGTACATGACACCGTTCCTAAACTGAAGGCAAAAAATCAAGTGACAACAAAAATAAACTAAGAAGGATGTTTCCTGGATTCAAGGGGTTAATTTGTCTGGGTTGAATAGTAGCACTGTAACAGTTTTATGGTCATATTAAAACTGAGTCCTGGAAGATTTAATCAAGCCCCCAGTATTTAATGGTAATTGCTAGGTGTGATCTGCCTGCATCCCACATTACAGAATGTAGACAGCAATAGTTCAGAAAAGTCAGACATGTTGTGGCATCATCACATGTTTCAGAAATTATCATAAAATAATGAGAGGCATCTCCACATCTGACTCTTAGTTTTAACCCATTCATTAGGGGACATCAAAATTTTATTCTTGCTATTTTAACAGTTTTATTTTGTTTAAAATGGGCTTTTTTTATTAGACTGGCTAGGTACAGCCCTAACAAATGCCTTCAGTATGAGAGACCTTTCAAAGGTTGAAAAAAATTTTTGAGGTAGTAACTGGAGAGGGACACCTTCACACCGTGGCAGCAATATAATTGAACAGGTTGAGCCTGCTGTCCATGTGGCTGACATACTGATGAGCCTGGGGCCACAACAACAAAATTAACAAGGTTAAGCTGAAGAGGACATAACTCTGATTCAGGAGGTTAATAATACTTGCCTTTGTGCAATGAAAGGCCTGTTTTGAGGTTGTCAGCTGGTTCCACAAATTCCCAAGTGCTGTCACCTCTATGTTGACAGTTCCCCAGAGGTCAGTAGACAGGGCAGGTTGAATTTACATTCCTGATACATTCCTCCACTTGCTTCTGCCCAGCTCTCACACGACATACAACTCTCAAGAACTTCATCCAGAGAGTTCCTGCCACATCATGCTGCTTCTGAATCTTGTTTTTTTTTCTCCTTAATCATATCTCTATATATAAATATTTTTATCTTTCTCTTTTGATTCCTATAGCCTCTTGGTAGTACTGATCACAGCTAACGTTTGTACAAGGCATCTTCGACAATTATCTCTCTGATGGGATGATGAATCTTTTGGAGTCACTTACGGAATGCACAAATATTGTCACTACTACTACTTAGACTACTTGCTTGCGATTCAGTCATGCTACTTGCACCCCTTACTATTTCTCTGACGCTACATACAGACCAGTTTTGACAATTGTTTATCAGATTTTTTCTGCTAGTACTGTTACTACTTCTATTACTACTACTTTTACTCTTACCACTACTACTACTACTATTACTACTACTACAACTACTACTGTTACTGCTGTTGCAACTACTATCTGTACTGTGCCTCTCTCTCTCTCTCTCTCTCTCTCTCTCTCTCTCTCTCTCTCATATTGAACGGAGACTGGTCATGTTTTTCTTTTTTTTGTTATTAATACTAGTAGACTTGGCTTGACACTAGGCAAGGCATGAAGCAGGAGGTATATATACTCTCTAGTGCCTGTGTCTTGCCCACATCACCATCATTGTTCATAGCTGCGTATTCTAGGTTGCATGGGATGCTTTGTAACACCTCTTCCATAGGGATTTATTATTATTTTTTTCTCTTATTTGCACCACAGCATTCTCTAGTGTACTGTTTATTTCATTTTAATATTGACATAGTTTCCGTCAGTAACATACAAGAGGATACTGTCATGTGCTGAATAATTCACTAAGGAAAAGGTTACAAATTTTCCAAAGCCACTTAGAATACGACCCTTAGTTTCTCCAGTTCACCGGTTCCCCAGTTCCATGATTTCCCCCCAGCACCCAGTTCATTCATATCCTGGCACCTATTCCATTGTTTTCCTAGCTCCTGTTCCTTCATTTCCTATCACTTATTCCTTTGATTTCCCTAACACCCTGTCCTGTGATTTCCCCAGCACCTGTTCCTTGATTTCCCCAGCACCTTATCCCTTGATTTCCCTAGCACCCTGGCCCTTGATTGCCCTATCACCCAATCTCTTGATTTCCTGGAGCCCTGATATTCCTGTACCCTATTCCCAGATCTCTTATTACTAACTGTATTTCTTTATCCTAATGTCTGGGATTTTTTTTTTTTTTTTTTAATTTTTTTTTCAAGTACTCAGATCACCATTTTATCTCTGTATTTTCCACAACTCATTTTCCTGATTTTGTAGTTCCCTGATTTCCTGACACTTGCTTCATCAGTTTTTTCCTAAGTTTTGATTCATATTGCATTTCATTTGTTACTTATTACTAACCTATTTTCCACGCAGTCATCAAAATTTACCTGTGTTTTGTTTTGGTTTGTTTTTGTGTGTATGTATTTTTGTTACAGCATCTCATCTCCATCTCTTGCCCTCCCCCTGACTAGTTATTGTTCCCCATCCTAGATTGTCTCCCTCCACACATCCTGATTTCTGTTTTAGTCCTCCATCCTCCCCTATCTTCTTCCTAACTTCCTGCTTTAGTTCACCTCACCATCTCCACCTCCTCACATCCCAATTCTCTTTTTCGTTTCACACCACCTCGTCATCTTCCTCACTTTACAGTTTCCTGTTTTTGAATTCTATTCTGTACTGTCTTCTTGTCCACTTCCTTACTCCCCATCCTAGATCTCCATTCTACCCAGGTCCCCCAGTCTTTTGGATATTTACCGGGTAATTCTCTCCCTCCCTGCTTTCCAGTCCAGTGTAATGTTTTCAGCTCTATTTTTTTTTTCCCTCTCATTCTCTAGTCTCTGTTATCATACTTTCCCCTTCCCTACTTTTCACAGTGGTTGTTTTGTAGACATTATGGTTTCTAGTTCTTTCCTTGTTATTAACTGTCTTCCCTCCTACCTTTACCTTATGTTTACATTTCATCTAACTCCATTCACTTTCTACCACCATGCTGTTAGTTTATAGATTGGAAAAAAAAAAAAAATGTGTTTTTGCTTGCATATGTAATATGTTACTTGTTCACTTCTGGATTATTTTGTCACTTATCTTCCTATTGGGTCACTTTGTGTTGTTTTCCTCTCTCTCTCTCTCTCTCTCTCTCTCTCAAGTATGTATTTACTGAGTTTCTCAGTTATCTGTTTATTTAAGCTGACTCCCATCATGTATACCCAGTTGCCATAGATATCCCTACCTTGATCACACACCTGATTCCCCCATTTATATCCAGATAATGCATGATCACTTTCCACGCTCACTTCTTCCTCATGCTTTCCCAGTATTTTAAGGTGCAGTGTGTGGACAGTGATATTGCCTACTGTTAACCCACAACATCAACTTCATACCATTCTTCCCTGGTGCATCATATCAGAGTCACCTGTGGACAAAAGAAATACACTGTGTCTATCATCATAGAAATATTGGCCAGACAAGGAAAGGAAGGAGTAGAAGAAGTGATGTACTAGGCAAACTTTAGTCCCACTTAATTTACTTTTTTCTCTTTCTCTTTCCTCGTCAATTCACACTGCCTATTTTCTTGACACTTATGGAGCGACATTTTAATATCCCATATTCCTTTCAACTCTTTCCTCTGGCTAACAACTTACATTTTACTTTGAAGATTTGCCCACCTAGTGTCCTTTATTTTTTTTTTTCCCCAGGTTATAATTGAACTTCCACTTTGTTCCCTGTATCATTGTTATGTCCTTCCCTTCCCATACCTTACCTAGCCATTCCTTGTCCTTTCATCCCACCTCCTTTACACTCCTCTCCTGTCGTCCCACTCCCTCCCCCACCCTGTCTTTTCATCAGTACCCATCCATTCCCTTCCTTTCAACTATTCTCATCCCACTCTTGTCCTTCCATTATTGTCTTTCCCTTCCTGGTCCTACCATATCACTATAGTCCTTCTCTTCCCACTCTCATACCCTTTCATCATTTGCCTTCCCACTCCTGGCTTACCATCATTGCCCTTCCCTTCCCACTCCTGTCCTTCCATCATTGCCCTTCCCTTCCCACTCCTGGCCTGCTATCATTGCCCTTCCCTTCCCACTCCTGTCCTTCCATCATTGCCCTTCTCTTCCCATTCCTGTCCTTTCACCATTGTCCTTCCCCTCCCACTCCTGTCCTTCTCTTCCCACTCCTGTCCTTCTCTTCCCACTCCTGTCCTTCCATCTTTGTCCTTCCCTTCCCACTCCTGTCCTTTCACCATTGTCCTTCCCTTCCCAGTCTTCTCTTTTCATCACTGTCCTTCCCTTTCCACTCCTGTGGTTTCCCATCTCACTTTTCCTTCATCAGTATCCCTCCCTTCACACTAGTGTCCTATCATGGCAGTGGTAACTCCCTTTCCACTCCATTTCCTTTCCTGTCATCATCACTTGCCATCCTTTTCCTCCTTGTTCTCTTGCATCCATTCCTGTTCCACCAGACCTCTTACCTTCCCTCTCTTTATCATTCTCTGTGCTCCTCTCTTTCTGCACTCCTTATTTTATCAGTGATCCTCCTCGTTACTCTAGTACTCATCCTTCCCTCGGCTCTCGAGGCCAGACCATCTTTAGTTTTGGTAGTCACTGTAATATCCTTCCCATTCTTCCTATCATTATCAGTATGTCCTTCTTCCTGTTCCCTTTGTTCTTCACTCTTGATAACCTACCTTTCTCGCAGTCCTGTCCATCAGTAGTTCTGGCCATCAGTCTGAGTCCTCAGATCATCTATAGTGTTGTATTTTGAGGTGGTGCTGGAGATTTTACAGTACTTCCTTCCCTAGCAATTTGTTTAGCATATTGCACCTTAACATTCTCTTGTATGTTTATGTTGATGTAATACTGACATAGTTTGCAATTATAACATACAAGAAGATAGAGGTGTCATGGGCAGAATAAGTACTAAGAAAGAGGTATTATGAAATCTACACAGCCATTTAGAATACAGCCACAGCTCCACTTGGCCCCATCCTTGTTTTGGCCAGATAACCACCCCCAGCTCCCCCTCTTGGCAGGTCCTCACAGTTCAAGGAGGATGAGTCGACCTGGAGGGGGAAGGAAGATGGTGTGGTGAATTCTCAGCCCCAGAGGGTTATGGATGACCGCAACGGACTTGGTGCTTCTGGTGGATACATTGGCAGGTTAGTTTCCCTGTCAGCTCCCTCATGTTTTATTGCCTCACTTGACCTCCCCCTAGGCTGCAGCATACCTGTCAGATAGAGTGGATGTGGTGTCAGGGATTGGGAGTGGGGGGCGGGATTTTTTTAATCAGACTTATCAAAAAATTAAAATTAAGCTGTGCTTAAACTGGACAATTTTTTGTGTGTAATTCTTGCTTTTAGAATTACTTTTTTTTTTTTTTATACGAACATTATATTGTTTTCAGGGCAGTTATTTAGGAAGGATTCTCATATGGCCGTGTCCATCTGAACATGAAAAACTTCCAGCAATAGTCAGGGTCTGATGCATCAGTTATGCAAATTGTAATGCTCCATTTTATGCTTAATCATCGCATAATATTATTATGGATGATATGCTCAAATAATTTTAAAAATGCAGGAGTAGTATACGAATGATGTTGGTTTAACGAACTTTTTTTTTTTACAACCATGATCACTGCTCACTCAGGGACACAGACTTCCTCACATTAGTATCCTGTTTTTCAGTAACATGTAAAACAAAACTCAACAGATGAAGATATTTGGGTTTGCCAAGTCATAGCCATTCCCTTATGGTTTCTGGGTCCTCCAAATTAAACTCTGACCAGCATATACTAAATGCTGTCATTCTCCCCCCTGACAAGCTACATTTGAATTCGCAAGTATTTTCCAGGTAGTAGTCCACTTCTGTATTATAAGCATCAATATAGTCATAATAGCAGCAGCATCACTGACATTTGTCGTCACTGTTTGTATTGATGTACTGATGCATGTCTTATCAGTACAACTAAACTGGAGAAAAGACAGTCATTTGTCTTACTCGCATGGTGACACTCACTTGTTTTCATGCTGTGATAGACAGGTGTGTGTGACCACCTTTGAAAGAATTTCATTGCTCTTGCCTTTGCTTGAAGATATCCCCCTGTGGGCACAGCTTTAAAGACCAGTAACCATTTATGTCACTGAGAATATTGATATTGTACACTGTTTATAACTTAATAGTTTGGTTGATGAGGATTTTTTTAAATATCAGTAAAATACAAAGTATATAGTGTCCACAGATGTTATAAGATACCTGTGGAAATATTAAGTCATAAAGACACAACCTTACCACCTACCCATACTGAGCAGTTGAACTTCTTGTGGGCAGGATTTCGAATGATGCACGTGAGGATGAAATGGAAGACAACATGGGTCAGGTGAACACCATGATTGGCAACCTGCGCAACATGGCTATTGACATGGGCTCTGAAATTGAGAACCAAAACAAGCAAGTCACCAGAATCAATGCAAAGGTCAGTGGTACAGTATGTATGAGTAGAGTATATGTTGAGTGTGAACATGGGTGGATGGGGGAGGTGTACGTAGGTGTATGCATGTTTCCACAAACTGTCACCATAACTGATGCAAAGATTAGTATGGAGAGAGAGAGAGAGAGAGTACAGTATGTGTGTGTGTGGAGTAAATGTCTGTTTATATGTGTATAAGAATAAATGTAAGTGTTTGTGTGCTTATGTAAGTGTGGGTACATAAATTGAATGTCTGTGTTTGTGCATGTATGTATACATATGTGGATGTAAAGAGTGAGTGTTTGTGAGCGTGTGTGGTTGTGTTTGTAAACTATTAACTATGTATGAGCAGATGTTTCCCACATCTTGATAATTAGGTGGTACCATTAACCAGATAGAAATATCTTGATGATTTCTTTCTCTACAGACAGTGAAGTTTTTTTTTTTTTATGTTTTCCCTCCTGTGCTTATGAATATATATATAAATATAAATAAATATATAAATATATATATATAATATAGATAGATATATAGATATATGTAAGTATATATATATATATATATATATATATATATATACAGATTTTTTTTTGTCTTTTAAATCCACATGTATAATCGCCCAAATAAATGATGAACCAATGCTCAGTACCTTTCCTTCAGAAAGTGGTACCTGGCAACTGTCAAGGCACAGTTATATTGTATTTCCTTTATTACACACTGGGAAGAACAGTTTTTGGGTAAATGACATGGAAAATATATATATAGTGTATATAACTGTTGTTACTTTATGTATCTCGTAGTATGTGAGAGGAAACCAAAATGAACAAAACTTGAGGCTTAGCTGTATGAAAGTGTGAAACGCACAGTCTGTCACTTATTGGTTTCTGAGGTTAAATGTGGAGAAACATTCATAATGCTTGTTTTACACCATAAACCAACAGTACTGAGGGAGGACTGTCACATAAAATTTACAGTTAAAAGTAATGTCCAAATCACCAGTGTCATCAAATCATGAATGTAAACATCTGAAAGTAGATTCTTATCCACACTTAAATCTCTGTGTGGAATGAAATTTGGGCGGGATAACAAAACCATGAGCAAACAGCGAAATAATAAAAGGCAACAAAGAAGAGTATCCACTGAATTTAGTGAAAAGCGGTGAAATTACTGAGGAACAAATAGTCTTTCACCTGAACCGGGCCAAGAGTTTCCTCATTTTGCAGCTTATTTCATGTAGTTCAATGGAGGAAAGACAGTACTTTAACTGCTCTGCAGTATTTCCCTGGCACTTCTTTCTGACTAGCATCATAGTTTAGTTTTCATCTATTTTTTTCAACTCAGCATTGAGGATAGAGAAATGGCATTTTTATACCAAGTTATTTTTATTGACAGTGAAATTTCAACATATAATAGAATCTGTAGGGCAGTCTCATTAAAGAACTGAAGACAGGATGGGTGGTGGTCAAAAGCAAGAGTAATAATGAAGAAACTAATGATGAATAAGTCACTGGTTAACCTTGCATATATGTTTGGAAGATTAGTGTTCTTTGAGTTCTTCAGCACCACAAATTAAGTTTGTAGAGCAGGCAAGTTAAACATGCCCCCCCCCCCCCAAATTATGTTGCTGTCTCAGACACGTTATCAAGGGGAGGGTTGCCAGATCTAGGGAGTTTTATCTGAAACTGAGAGAAAGTGAGTTATCACTTACTTGGGCAATTGTACATAATTATTCCATGAGATGAGTCTCAGCTCTATGTGGCTTTTATTGTATGGTTGTTTTATTCACCTCTGGCATATTAGCCCAGACTCATCCACTCTCACTCACTGTTAATTGCATGTGGGTCAGTCTTTTGTTTCTGTGTCTAAAATTTGCTTTATGTGTGAATTAATTTAATATAATTAAATTAATTTCTATTTTTTTTTTTTTCATATTTGTATTAGTGATTTTGATTGTGTTTTAATTTTGCCTTTCTTTGTGTTTTGATCTTTCTGTATGATCCATGCATCCTGTCCCTCCCCCAGGCTGCCTCAAATGTCTCCTATGTTTCCGAGGCGAGCGAGAAAGCTGGAAAACTGCTGAAGAACTAGTGCACTTCATTCTGTTATCTTTACTTCACTTTTTGTCCATTATCTCTGCATTCTCTTCCCTAGCTTACCTCACAGCCTGTTTTCTTTCCATTTATTATTCATTTTATCTCATTTTCTTTCTTAGCCCACCTAATTTTTAGTTGGCCTACTTCATTATAATTCATTTTAACATATTTTCTTTCTTCCCTCACCTTGCATTTTGTATTCCATACTTGTCTCATTGTCTCTTTCCTGTTTTTTCACATAACTTCTTTGGTCTAATGATGTTTTTATTTTATTTTTGTTACATGCAGATAACCTAATTCGGCTTAAGAAAGCATTTGACGAGCTGTTACTGAAGGTTAAATAAAATCTCTCCCAATTCAAAGTCACTCCTAAGCTAAGTAAAATTATTTGGAGAGAGCAGTGACGAGTCTTTGGGTTACCTAAGTTAATATTTTTCCCAGTTTGTGACTGATATTTTCAGTCATACTTCCTTGATTTCTCTTTGTTGATATTCTCTTTCATTTTTGTTAATTTTCTTTACGTGTTCAATTTTCTTCCCTCATTTTATATAATATTTCTTAATCCCTCCATACCTGTAATTTCTTTCATTCATTTGTTTATTTTCTCATTCGGTTCCATTCATTTCCTTTATTTTTTAAATTTTTCATCCATCACCTTATATTATTAAATATTTTCCTTCACTCATTTGAAGTTTTTCTAACCATCCATCATTTCTTATAATTTTCTGTTGTTTTCTTTCTTAATACTGTACCCCCATTTCTGCATTTCCTGTGTTTATGCTCTTCTTTTATTACTTTCCACTTTATTTTCTTCATATTCTCCATTCATATTTTATATATTTTCATTAATTTTAAATTGATCCTATTTTTTTAAATTCACTTTTATTTTTCGTTGTCCTTTCAACATTTTTGGTTCATGCATAGTTTTTCTAATCAGACAACCTTCTTTAATTTTTATTTTTATTAATTTTGTTCCTCCCTTTTACCTGCCTATTAAATTTTTTCATTTTCATTTGATTCCATAGCACCCTTCGTATTTACAGTATATCATTCTCTCTCTCTCTCTCTCTCTCTCTCTCTCTCTCTCTCTCTCTCTCTCTCTCTCTCTCTCTCTCTCATATCTGTTTCCCTTCCATTTGTTCCATTCCTCCTTTCTGTTTGTCTGTATGAAATGTTCAGCAGGAAGGTAATCATCTTTATATTATGTGGAGTAATTTTGCAGACATGCAGTATTTTTGAACCCTTGTAATGACAGTAAGGAGGCGTTAGTAGTGGAGGTGTTTACTTCCTGTGTGCATCCTTGCCTTCAAATAGTACATCGAAGTGCTGATTATGCCAGTTTTGCTAACAATATCCTGTATATTTTGTTGATATTATATATTTAAAAATCTAGCTTTGTCAGAATAACTGCAGTATTGAAGACCTGTTGACTTTAACTTGAGAGCTTTGGCTGTTAGAACTCTGTAACTTATGTGTTTTTGTGCCTATAATAATTTTGAAATGACAAAGTCTAGGGAAGTATGGGTATAATTTTTAAAATTCGATATCACTATGGAATATGCTGTATGGGCTTACTGACAGAGGTATTTACATTTTTGGCAGGAAGCTTGGACTTCTCTTGATGCTAGCCAAAGTTTGATGGTTAATGAAAGAATGCTGTTTTTTCTTTTATTCCATTAGTGATTTATTTTGCTGAGGGTCCAGTATATTTAATGTATGGGTTGAGTTGTGTAGCTGGCTTCACAGGAAATGATTACTGAAAGTACAGTATGTTAAGTTTTTGTTGGATATTGCAATATGTAGAATTTGGTGTTTTGAACAAGGTTTCTTTTGGTGTTTTTTGACATCACAGGACTGTGGGACAGAACTAGTGTTTTCCCAAGACCCAGAGATTTCCCAGTGTAGGCAAGAAAATAATCATTACATGCAAAAATATAAATGAATAATTATTTTTATTATTATTAGTATTCGTGCTCTGCCACGCTTAGTGATTGGTACTGGTACTGAATATACACTTTAGTGTTTGTGAGAAGTTATTTGCAGAAATCATATATAATTTATTATAATACTTCAAACTTATTAGACTATGATTTATCATCGCACCATAGAAAAAGTTATATCTTGTAACAAGAAGGGAAAATTCACTATTTACATCTTGTAAGACATGTATGTTCATATGGCATTTAGTCATTATTAATTTTAACTTTTGTAATACAAGCATATTTCTTGACACTAATGTGAGCAGTAAACTAAAGCATAGTTATGAAGGAATACATAAAGGGTTAAATGAGCAGAAGTATCAGAGTTTGCTAGTTGGGGCACTATTAATCCACTTAATATTATAGATGAAGTGTTATCAGGTGACCCAACAAATAGTGACATGTAAGATGGTTTCCTGTAATCCAGGAAACCAATAACTATGCTGTGTGATACCTATATAACCAAATAGATGCCTGATGGTCAGGTAAGGGAAAGCATTTCAATGAGATGTGGCACTTCAATGTTTATATCCAAGAGACGATTGAGATTTATTGTTCACAATGTCACGCAGCAATGAATGACTACATTTTCACCTTAATTTGACCTAGACTTTCATCAAGTTCATTATTTCACACAACTTGGTGGCAGAAAAAGACAGTACTGTGACTCTGTACTCTTTCCAAGTGACTTCTTTGTGAGTATCATCATATTCTAATATCACTTTATTGCTACACCTCATCTTTCAGTATGGATAGATGGCACTTTTAGGTAAAGTTAAGAGTAAAAGAGAGTATAGTCACTCACACCTTATGTCAGACTGCGTCAACAAACCCCCTACTCAGCACATGTTTAATGGGGCAAAGCAGGATTGGATGATTGATAATAGTAACAATAATAGTATGACCCAGTTGTGCATATATGTGTGTGTGTGTACACACACACACACACACACACACACACACACACACACACACACACAGAGTCAGTGGCACAGTCATTCAGCCGTATACTTAGTTTTCATAAAGAACCCGGCAGCTGAGAATGCCTCCTTGGCTGCAGTGACCAATACCAGAGTTATTAAGCTGGTAAGTGCAATACGAGTAATGGATTATGAACAAATAAGTATGAGGAAAAGTATGATATTTGAATTAGCTTGAGTTATTTTTATTATTTATGAGACCTCAGAATAAAAAGGAATCCCAAACTTGGGTCGACAAGTAAAAATGTTTTTCGTCTGGGATCTCACGATCCTGGGAAAGAAGCCCTGGTTTGGACTGTACAGTATAAAATTTTGCTAATTGAGTAACCTGTAGCATGTGTATTTTAGTGCAGCATATATAAAATTTATTTCATGTCAGTAAAAACCCCTACTTGAATCATGAAACTGTTCAGGTTTTGTGATAAATGGTATACTACTGGAACACTCATTATTTAGATGTATTTCAGCGATGGACATTTCCATATGGCATTGATTACGTTTTTTAAAAATTATATTTAAGTATGATTATTTTCCCTCAGTCATTGTGTCAGCCCTACTGATGACAGTTATCAGTAAAAGGTAATCCCATATTACCTTTTAAATGTAGCGACTCCAGGGCTGAGCTGCTTTAATGAAATATACGGGGTGGTTTGTAATTAGCGCTTCACTTGAAATTCACCTGGCTGCATGGTGTGTGTTACAGAGATGGTTCAAGCTCTTGGTGGGTTTGGCAGTGGGAATAGGAAATGAATATATGATGCAGGGAAGACACTGATAACACTGACCAAACCACCCTCACATTACATGAAAAATTGGTGACAGCGGATGAGGAGCATAGTACATTTGTGAGCCATAATTTCTGCTCACCATTTTTCATCTTGCTGCAGGCTGCGTGGAAGACTTAGCCAGGGAGATTCATACTAGACAAAGACCTGTTGTTCACTGTTAAGATGGAGTCTGAAGCTTTGTTAGACTGCACAAGGAGGAGTACACAGTAGCACTGTTATGTGAAGTGTGGAAATGCTTAGAACTACCAACAACAGGCCTTCATTTGGTGGGAAACCCTGACTGTGACATTCCTATGGGCAGACATGAGATTAGAGGATGACCAGGAATTATGATTTATTATTATACCTTTCATTGCTTTTGATGGTTGTACTGAGTATTGTTTACCCTCTTCAGGCTGGATCGAATACGGCCAGAGTCAACTTGGCCAACGAGAGGGCTGGCTCCCTGCTGAAGAAGTCATAAGTCAAGGGATGAAGGCCCTGTATCCCCACCCCTCCCCCCTCTGTTCTCAAACTCTCACTACACAGTCCCTCTCACTCCTCTCTTCCTTTTCTTGTCATCCATCTGTTTATTCTGTCTCCTTTCCCTCCCCTCCCTCATCCTATTTCCACCCCATTCCTTCCTCCATCATTTTTTTATCTTTTCTATATCTTCCTCTTTGTCTAATTAGAGGTTACCTTTGTTCCTTCTTTTTCCCCGTTATTTATCAAAACACTTCCTTACCAGTCATTATTCTACTGCCCACTGAAACCAGACACACTCCTCATAGACATTTTTCTACCCTACCAGGCCCCCTTCCAATATACTTCAGTAAGTCCTTGTTATATGTTGTCCTTATTATATATGATTTATGCTGTAAGTAACGAAAAACTTTAGAAAATTCCTTATCAAAGGTTAATTGCTACCTATAAAGCTGATTTGCCAATTTTTCCTAATTAACAGTACCAGCTATTAGGAAAAATTTGCAATATTTTGTAAAACACTGGTACAGCAGCATATCATGAGGATTTCATGAACTCCACCCCCCCACCTCACCTCTGAAAGTCACCCTTTGCCAGTCGACCCTGCAGACACCACTACAGAGACCAGCAAGCCAACAACATGTCTGCACCTTGAGGACTGTTGACCAAGGATACTGCTTCCCATCTAATCCCCTTAAGACCTGCGGAGAACTCATTGGTCTCTCATTCAGCCCATGGCACTGCAGCACCTCAGACCTTCAGCCAACCAGCGGGATCCATGTAATCCAGTCAAGTTTTTAAAATCATGGACTTTAGTATGGAATCTTAACAGTGATGGAGCATTTAAGGACTGTTAAGTTTTGCATCCATTTTGGAATTGGTTGTCTATATATAGCCCACTGTGATGAGGAACCTGTTAAAATTTCTCACGTCAGCTGGTTTGCAGTTGTAAGAGTGTGGGATGGGAGCAGTAATTTTAGGACTATGTTTACAGTCTTTGTGAACTGTCTGTAAACCATCCAATCCCTTAATGCTTTCCCAGTTTCCCAGTTCCTTACTCCCAGGTGTTCTCTTAACTTCATTAACCTTCCCTAACCTTCCCTGGTATATATATATATATATATATATATATATATATATATATATACACACTATAGTATACTCATCAGGCCAGGTTAACTTGTAATATCATCTACTAAGTAAGCTGTCTGTTGGTAACCCTCTTCCACCTCAATTTCCACAGCAGTGTTCTCTTAGCCTACTTGATTTTAACTTCATCCCCTTCCTTTTCATTTCCATACCTGCTTATTTGTCTAGAAAAAGATAAATGGCTTTTTTCTTTTTTATCATTTATCCTTTTCAAGACTGATTAATTTGTCCTTTGTTTTGACTCCAACAGTCATGATATAAATTTTCCTTCATCTTTCATTTCTTGTGCTTTTACTTCCATCCCCCAACCCCAGAAAGCATAATGATGACCACGACAAAACTTGTTACGCTCATATATAGTTGTTCACGTTTATATCAGAGAGAGAGAGTGGCATTATGTTGTTTTTGCTTATGATGTTTGTCTAGAAAGATAAAAGGTGTGAAAAGAAAAAAAAAGTGGCTGACATTTTGATCAATTCTTTGAAACTGGGTGATGTCCTTTTTAGTACAGTATGTTTTTGCCATTCACAGATTATTCTATTCAGCGTGGAAAAAGAGTCTCATACTGGAGTCAATTAAGGCTATATCTAACCCCACCAGTTTGAAGTCTGTCCTAAGCTGAATAAAATAAAATCATGAGGAGATGGCAGGAATAAAATGAAAGAGACGACTCAAGATTCAAAGGATTAAACGTAATTTTATTTTAGGTACTTTATTGTTGGTATGGTGAGGAAGTATTGGCACACTTCACTGGGATACAAACATTGCATCTTCTGGAAAGGAATTGACTACAGTTTTATGTGGATGGATAGAAACGTTGTTGACTTTCTTACCCTCCAGTGTAAGAGAATCTGTTATTACCATTTTGTGTAGCTATTTTGAAGGAGGTTTTTTTAGTGTCAACATTACCCATTGTCACACAGATCCAATCTAGTAGCAGTGACAACCACCCACCAAAACATACCATGTGTGCCCTTTATCCTTTCACATGCCTCATTAGTTGCACAGTGTTGGCAAGGTTGTGGTGGGTTGTGACTTGGGATTGGCTTTAACCCTCTTGAGCCCAGGGACATATTTTAAATTTTATTCTTGCCATCTCCTGACAGTTTTGCTCAGCATGGGATAGGCTTTTTGAATTGATGGGTTAGACATAGCCTTAATAAACCCCTTCATTACAAGAAGCCTTTCCTAAGTTGAATAAAATTGTGTGGTTGCAGCAAGATTAAACTATAAAGGCTGTCACCAGAATTCAACAGGTTAAATGGTGTTTTATTCACATTACACTGAGTATCTTCATGTTTGTTATTGCAGCAAACTGTGTCAGATCAAGTGATATTAATAACAAAAATGAACGTTAAGGTGTAATGTATAAAATAAACCGCTAAGGAAGAGGGGCCACAAAGTCTCCCATGTCACCTAGAATACAAGCCTCTGTGATGCCCCAGCCAATGATGTGCTTCACCTCTTCACACAGATGAGGGTTTTATGGTGCCTGTGAAGCGATTCATTTTGTTATGATGTGGAATGTTATTAATTTATATGATGTATATTGTTTATCTTCAGCACTGTGATGAAGAATATCTCTGATGGGCTTGAGCAATGTCTTCATTAGTGGAGAGGCTGACTTTAATGAGTGCAGTGAATATATACTGTATTTTGTTATTCTTGCTTGGGTGTTGAGTACAGGTAAAACGGCCCTCAGTTCTGCCTGCACAAGAGGATGGCGTCTGTTCATATGTTCCCTTATTAGCTAAGGGGAGTAATTCGCCAAAATCTTTGCAAATAATCCTTCAGATTTATCTTAGGTTTTGTTAACTCACAGAGCCCAGGGATGTCTTTTTCCATTTTATTCTTGATATTCTCCTGATGGTTTTCTTCAGCTTACCATGTACTCTTCATACTTGAGGAGTTAGATATTACTTTAATAAACTCCTTCAGTATGTAAAGCCATTCCTAAGTTGAATAAATTCATTGGATAACAGCAGGAGCCAGTGAACAAAGACATCTCATGGATTTAAGGGGTCAGTGGCATTATTTTTTCTCCTGTGATCATCACTGCAACCTTTGTTAAATGAGAGCCCATGGTTACTGTGTAGGCAGAAATAAACCAGTAGACAACCCCAGATATATGTTCTAGGAAGAGGTTATGCAATCATTGATGGATACACTTTAATTTTAATGGGTTTATTAAAAAAAAATGTTTAGGATATAGTTTTAAACCTTACGATAAATTTATATATATATATATATATATATATAATTAAGGAATCCCCCTTTTTTTTTTTCTTTTTTTAAGGCAGTCTTAATAGCTTTGTATGCAGTTATATATTGCATTGTGTAATGTATTGCTCTGCAGGGGACAGCATGGTATTTAATGCATCTCTTCTTGCCGCTGTATCCCTTTGCTCTTTTGCCCAGCATTTCTACCTCTTAATCTTTCCCCAGCATCTTCAGTCATTCAGTCCTCCCTCATATCTCCTGTCTTTCTCAGACCCTCTTATACATTAGTGACTGGCTTAACTTCATTGCTCTGTCCCATCAAATGATCTTTTACCTTGATTTCCTCTCCCTCTTTCATTCATTGTTGTGTCCCATCAAATGATCATGCACTTTGATACTCCTTCATATCTTCCATCTTTCTATTTCATTTTGTACATTACTGACCCATTTCTCTTCATTGCTCTATCCCCTCAACTATCTGTGTACTTTGGTGCTCTCTCTTCATACTTTTTTCTGCCCTTTTCCATTACTGTCACATTCCCCTTCCTGCATATCTTTCCTGCCCTCCTCTTGTGCGCCTACAGCTGCCACCTCCCCCAGACGTATCAGTATTAGGCTCTACCTGCCGTCAGTAGTCTCCTTTCACTGCTCACACTATGTTCTCTTCCACCTTAAATTTGCTCCTTTGATGTTAGAATTTATCCTCTGCATTTTTATTGTGATTTCTGTCCATTCATTCCTATACTGGCTAAGATTAAGGAATTAAAAGAATAAATATATATATATATTAGAAAAAAAAAAAAAAAAGAAGAGAAAATTGGCGAAGCCATTTTTGTACAGACTGGAGTCCAGATGCAGGTGATGGAAGGAAGGAAAATGGAAAAAAAGAAAATATAAAAACTGTGATATTCTAACCTTGGTTCATTTTCAAATACGAAATGTGCACCCCCACACTCCCTTCCCAGTTACCCCTCCTTGCCCTGTATCTCTGCATCATCTTATCCCACAACACTGTCCTACATTGTCATTCCCTCCCTCCCCGGTGCGTTTTCTTATATTACTCGGGTTCTTCCCCTCCCCATTCCTTTGCCCTATCCTGAACCATAACACCACTTACAAATTATGATCAATTATATTCCCTCACTCCATTGTTAGGCCATATCAAAACTTTAAAAATGAATCTTGGATCAGTAAGATCTCTTTCAGTAGGTTGTCATTATTAGCACTAGTTTAGGACGAGTCGTTTTTGCATGTGCGTTTACATCGTTAGGCCCTCAGAGATTCCCTCTTTATTTTTATTCCACTTGGGTTTGGGTAGAAGATTTTTGCAGTTAATGATTTATTGTTCTAGTGTGTGATATTGTCCACAGCTGTCTTTAATAATAATAATAATAATAATTAATAATAATAATAATAATAACTATTAAGAATAATAATACTATCATTGTACAGTCACCGTGGAGTTTTGTGATCATTTTTCTGCATGCCGTGGGACACTCTTCCTTACATAGATAAGTAAACAGACCAATAAGCCACTGCTACTACCATGTACCATGATTGGCTGCAGTTTCTCTATGCATATATAAGATATAATAAAGTCTGAGTACATATATATAATCGTTATAGGTTGTTTGTCCTTATAACTTTCTGCAGCAGAGACCTGTCAGATTGCAGCAGAGTAGTGAATGATGATGATTACCTTTCTGGAGGTAAAATTACAGTCATAGGCTGGTGTTTGAGATATACACAGAATGATGCATGACCAGTAAAATATCACTGAACATACAAGTACTGTACAGGTACCTCTCGATTTGTGCAGGTACATTATTATGTTCCAGAAGTAGTCATGTAATTTGAATTTTGTGTATTTGAAACATAATATTCCCATAAGAATACATGTTAAGTGAAGGAGTTAGGCTCTGTTAATTTTTCTAGAGTACTACATGGTAAATAAAATACAGCTGTACTGTAATTCCTTACCGTTAATTACACATGAAGTATGTACACACACTGTACAGATAGAGAGGAGAGGCACAGGCAGCTAACATCACAACAGCTCGTCCGAATCTGTCTCCTGATCTGACTCACGTCAGAGGAGAGGAAGGTAAGTTAGGTAACAAAATAATGGTGTAGAACATGGTGAGGTTGCACAGTGATGTTGACACGAAGCTGATATATCAGTAAACGTGTGTTTGGCGTCATTTTTCATACTCCAGCGCTTGAAGACAGTGTGAGGTCTCAGGTGGCTGCAAAATGAAATGCCCCATGGCATGAGTTTTGTTTTTTCTTAAATCATGTTTTTTTGAGAAAAATAAACAACAACAACAACAAAAAATTATTACATCACGTTATTTTAAAAAAGTGTAACTTAAACTTGTGTAAATCAAGAGGTACCTGTATTTAGTAATTAGTATGGCAGATAATAACCAAATAACAAGAATAATGCACAAAGCATGTTTGCTTCAGGTATTATATGACATGAACTAAGTAAAATTATCAAGAATTCATGTTCTGTATTGCTCTGTTATTGTAGTTGTAAAATATCTACATTACTATGAATAGTATATGGCATTTCACTTTAGTATTCAAGCCAGCTACAAGGTATACAGAGGTATGGTGACTGAATTTGAATAATAACTATTGATGCCATTTTATGTGCATTATTTTTCCCCGAGTTATTTTGAATGATAAAGGGAGAAAAATGGTTGTTACGTTATAAAAGAGAAAACTACCCTTTCGCAGTCATTGTTTTGTTGATTTAGGTTAACAGTTGATGGTAAGTGCTTAGAGGAGATGTAAAAACAGTTCGTAACTGTCACCAGTATGATAAAATAACAGAGAATATAAAAAAAGGGTTTAATGTGATACCCATTTGGTTGTAAGCACAGTCCATTCCAAATTAGAATTTCACTTGGCCACAACAGACACCCTTCCACACCTGGACATACTCCCTAGCTTTAGCAATGGAGTTTCAGTGAGGGGGTATGCTCAGTATAGGCAGGTGTTAAAAGAATGTGAATTATGACTGAGTAAATCTAGTATGAAATGGACTTATACATGCTGAACATGTGCAAGTGCTGTAGGATGGAATCAGTGCAGCTGTGGTGGAAGATTCATAGTTGGTAATATTTTAAGTACAGCACTGTACCAGTTGACCTTTTCACTAAAACAGTGTTTTTTTGTTTATCTTTGCTACTTCTAGACAGTTTTACTGAACTTAGGCATGACCTGCTTTATTGATATAGTGTTTATGAAAGCTGTTTCCAACACCTTCTCAAAGTATCTCCCCAACAAAATAAAATTGTTCGGAGACTGCAAGAATAAAGAAAAGACATCATTGTAGTGAGGAGATTGATTACAGCTGACAAGTGATTTTTAAGCCTGTTACTGACCAGCAGGATGGGTGGGGATGTTGTTAATTAAGGAAATATAGTTTAATTATTTTCATCTTATGGAACTGGGCCACTTGTACAACTTGTATATTGTGAGTACATGAAATTCAGTAAGTGTTAGTTACAAGGCAGGAATTAGTTTCCTTGGTTGCTAGTTAAACATGACTCCAGTCGACATTAAATGCACCGTAACTGTGTGATGGTGATCTGTCAGGTCTCTACTGTATAATTATGATAGCCATTAATCTCCACCCCCACCCCTTTACCATTACCCCACATGCCACTCATATTGACGTGATGCTGCGTTGAGACACCGTTGTCAGATTTACTCGTCGTTATTAGTGTTGATGGTATCCTATGCTTTACTGTAGTCCATTCCAAAGGTAGAATTACATTCAACCACAGCTCACGCCCTTCAGCTCCTACCCATCACACATCACCTATAACTAAAATTCATTCCAAATCAGAAAAAATAGTTACATATGATGGAACTAGAGTGAGGGATTTGGGGCAGGCATGGAAGGGTGTGATTTGCGGCCAGCTGTAATTTGGAATGGACTACAAGAAGTGATAAATTGTAAAAATCTTTCATATTGGGTAATACATGTTAATAAAAAAGATGGTTTCAGGTGTTGCTGTAAAAAGCATAAATTTACTGCATGGGTTATGTATCTAGCAGGGGTAATTTAAGCCAAGGATTTGAGTTGACAGCACTACACATAGGGCTTTGGCCAGCAGTTTGCCCAAGCATTGATCATATCTTGCTAAAGCAACTAGTGACCTGTGACCCCCAGAGTACAATCCATTCAAACTTACATTAAGGTCATGGATGAAACAAACTGCAGGCAAAATCCATGCTTTATTTTATAACTTGTGTTCCATGGTGTTATGAGTTCCAGTTACTAGGTAGGCTGATGATTCAAGTGCTTTGATTCATGCAAACTGGGTGTTCTAAATGCTGCAGCCACCCACTTGCATAGGTATTCCAAATGCTTGGGAGATTAGCTGGTGATGCCTTTCAGGAGAGTTTGGAGGCCTTGTCAAAGTGTCTAGTCAGGTGTAACATTGGAACTCAAGGCTTCTGTGTCCTGCCTTTTTTTTTTTTTTTTTTTTTTTTTTTTTTTCATATTTTTCTCTTTCCAACTACTGATCTGTTCACTCCTTCCCAGCTAACTGCTCTTTCCATTCATTCTGTCATGTTTTATTCATTAATGTCTTCTTTATGTCTGCACTACACCCCTATCTCCTTCTCTTTTTATGAATGTAAATTTTTCTCTATTTTGCCTTTGTCCTTTTGTATGTCTTATTTTCCTTATCTCCACGTTTTCCTTATCCCTCCTCTTCCTCTTTCTCTTTCACAGCACAATATGGTGGCATGTCTTCCCAACTAGATCACTTATATAGCTAGCCATATAAAACATCTTGTCTTTTCTATGGTGTGTGCGTGTGTGTGTTCACTACTGCTCTGTTAGCCGAGGACCTCCTTTAGGATACTTCACTCTGTTCTGTGTTTCCTTTCTGTGTGTCCTGAGACTGTATTCCTTTCAGCTAAGGAGGCTTTGTAGCACCTCTTCATTATCTAATTATTTTGCTGATTACACATTATTTTTCACTTGTTTCATTTATGTCTGTTTGTTACCAACAGATATTACATAAATAACACACCAGAAAATATTAATGTACTGTACCAGCTACAGAAATAGGTGGTAAGGAAAGAGTGTTTGTGAGCCCCTTAACTGAAGAGAATACAGGCCTTGATATGCAAGGGAGTTGTCAAAGAATCTATAGTTTTATTTAAAGGTTGTCCTGAATATCTGACTCAACTAATTTTCACACCCATGTTACTGATCTGCCAGGAACCTCATGAATCCAGGTGATGCTTTATTCCATATATATATATATATATATATATATATATATATATATATATATATATATATATTGTATATATATATATATATATATATATATATATATATATATATATATATATATATATATGCTACCAAAATGCTTTATTCAGCTTAGGAACGCCTCTTGCACTGAGGGGGTAAATTAAGGCTATATCTAGTCCTTCCAGTTTAATTAGTCTCATCTAAAATAAAAACTATATATTGTCATGAGATGGCAAATATAGTGAAAAAGTTGTCCCTGGATTCATAGGGTTAATAAGCACTGTACTGTCACAGTGCTGCTTGGCTGACTCATGGAACCTACTCTCTCTCTCTCTCTCTCTCTCTCTCTCTCTCTCTCTCTCTCTCTCTCTCTCTCTCTCTCTCTCTCTCATCACATATTCTCTGGTTCTTTCACCCTCTTTCTCATCATTTGCTCCTCCCTTTTGCTTCCAGATACTTCTTTCATCACCTCCTGGCACTTTTTATCCATTTATTTCCCCTTCCTTCTTATCTCATCATCTCTCTCTCCTTTCGTTCCCTCATCATACTTATGTTAAGATCTGATGTGACCTGTAATATAGTTGGCCTATGGTGTGGTGAAAGTTACAGTACATGTCCAGTTTGTTCCTTAAGCTCTTGACCATTCCAGAAAGAAACCCTAATGTATCAAAAAGAATAGCCCTGTTGTTGATATTATTTTATCAACCATTAGTTTGGATCTTAAGAATTGTTATGCTGTATTTAGGTAGTTTTTATTTATTTATTTATTTTTTTTATGCACTTATTTGACTAGTGGTTACTCATCATGTTAGGATTAAAGTTTTATTATGTAGGGATCACAAAAGACAAAAAAATGTAGAGTCTGTTTTATAAAGACATTTGGCTCAAGGAAATTTTTTACCATAGAAAATAGGGAAAAATGTTCGTGGAAGATGACAAAAAAATTTTTGGACCACCTTTCTATAAACGGACATTTTAAAAGTTATTATTTCAGCCTCTTAGCTCTCCCAGTTCAGGCACCCAGTTGAAATATACACACATACGATTTTTAAAGATTTTTTGCACTTTTACGAGTTAATGTAACTATTAGGGGTCTGTAATAAGTACTGAGGGGACTGACCGAGACTGGAAGCTGAGACAGGCGGCTTCTCTCTTTGTTGACCTTCGGGCGGACCAGGAGCGCCCTACATTTAATAAAAGTGGAAATCATTACTCTTTGTTTTACTCATGTCCTTGCTGGAAAGGTAGTGTTATGTTGTTGCTGAGGCCCCAGGCTTACAGTAATTCATCATTTACCTCATGGACCTCACTCTAATAAGGCAATCCTTCAACATAACCTCAGTGAAAGATCTCTGGGAGTGCCCAGTTGAAGTGACCAGCTTCCTGAGATCCACTGGATTCATGTCCAGAAGAGTCTGGGGTTGCAACAACAACAACGACAGATTGGGTGGAGATGTACTCAGTGGACTATTGGAAACTAACCAATGTGTTCCCATAGATTTTTTCCTGAGCTTATGATGATGGTATGGGTCCTGAGGATGAGGTGTGTGTGTTATGATATGAGGAGCTACAGTATATTATTTTTAGGGCAGAATCAGTTGTCTGCAATATGTATTTTTTGTTGACGCTGAGGCAAAAGGGTGATGGGAGCTTCGTAGTTTGGCTAAGTTAACTCGTGTCTCTGAGAAGGTGTGCGAGGCCTGCTTACAGTGAGATGACCTTGCTTGTGGAGTAAGGTAGTTGGTGAGGCGAGAAGGTAACGGATGTTTGGGGACGGTGGTTGTTGGAATGTATATACTTTATGGGTGCGGAGAGGAAGCGACACATGTACTAGTGACCACTTCCATAAGAAGGACACTTTTCATCAAACTCAGTATGATAACCATAACATACAAATCTGTTGCTTGATGCTGCATTCTGAAAAGGATGGCCTTGATAAACAGATGGGTATGCACATCTGTTCCTGATCAGCAAAGATCCTTCTTTCTATGACACAGCACCCTTCCAACCTATTCTCACTCCTTGTCTCTAGTTCTAGGTCTCCCACCACTCCCAAACATTCCACTCACTTTCGAAGTTAGCTTCTTATCTGCTGTGTGCAAGTGCTGGCATCAGCTTTAATTTCAGTTCACTGAATTTTTCTACAGCATCTGTTGATCTACCTGTTATGCTGCGTGTTCGGGGTTCAACTTCTTGAACACAGAACACGGGCATGGACTTGGGTTCTTTCGTTCAGGACCGGGCAAGAGCATGCAACTAAGGAATAGGGCTCAAACACAGGCTAACCAGTCTTACACATATATTACTTTACAAAGATACAATGCAAAGGACAATCCATATGGCACAGTACAACACTTACTGACATATACAGGTTGGACACAGACTAGATCCCAGACAGGTGCAGGTGGCGGCCAGGTGTGGGAGGTGGGCCATCTGGGGTGCGGTCTCAGGAGAGGTGATCGTCTAGGGCAGCATGGTAGGGCGTCCGGGGTGGGCTGTAGGGCAGCATGGTGGGTGGCCCTCTCCTGGTGGGGCCCTGAGGCATGTGGTGGCCCTCGGGACTGGGGCCAAACAGGGCTAGTAGGCGCGCAGCTCGGCGCCTGCCCTTGGAAGTGGTGGGGGTCCTGCTGGAGGATCCGGGCTGGTCCTGGTCCGGGGTCGTCGGGGCGCCCCTCGAGGGTCGGGGGCTGCAGTTTTGTCTGGATGAGGAGGCCATCAGGGGCTGCTTGCTCCCGAGGAGTCCGACAGCAGCTGGGGGCATCGAGGGCTCGGCTGCAGGGACAGGACGCCCAGGCTCATGACGGGTCCACTCCAGATGTCTCTACACCAGGAACTCTGTAGGGGAGCAATCTCCACCCCTTGTGGTGCAGGGTGAGTGCGAGGGGCATCTCACTTGGCCTCTGGAGGGGCAGGCCGAGCCAGGGATGCTGCCCTCGGAGGGAGCCTTCAGGGTATTGGAGGAGGGAAGACCAGTGGTCATTCCCTCAGCTTGGCAAGTCCAGTAGACGTTGCTGAAACTCATCCACTCCAGGGCAGTGGAAGGAGGTCCGGTGGACGCTTCCTCTGCCTGGCAAGTCTGGTGGACATTACCAAGGCTCCCTTCCGGGATAGTGGATGTAGGAAGTCTGGTGGACGTTCCTCCCACCTGGCAAGTCCGGTGGACGTTACCAAGGCACCACTCGTCCCAGGGGCAACAGGTAGATTAAGTCCAGTGGACGTTCCTCCCACCCGGCAAGTCTGGTGGACGTTACCGGGGTTCCACTCGTCCCAGGGGCAACAGGTAGAGGAAGTCCGGTGGACATTCTGTCACCTGCGGTAAGTGCGGTGGACGTTACTGAGGTCCTGTTGCCAGGGGAAAGTCGCAGCTGAAGGGAATCTGGTGGAAATCCCCTCTATGGCATGTCCGGTGGAGGCTATCAGTGCTCTGCTCCCTTCCCTGGGACGACAGGTGGAGGAAGTCTGGTGGATGATACTCCAAATGCAAGTCCGGTGGACGTTAGTGTGCTCCTGTTCCCATAGGTGGGTAGTAGAAGTGGGAGATCTGGTGGACGCTCCCTCTATAGTAAGTCCAGTGGACGTTACTGTGCCGTTGCTCCCCTTGGGGCGGGTAGGTCTGGGAAGAACAGTGGTCATTCCTCCTCTAGTGGCAAGTCCGGTGGACGTTATCAAGGGCCTACTTGGGACTGTGTTAGAACAGGTCCCACCCCGAGTCTGGCGAGTGTTGGTCCAGCTAGAGTGTAGTGCGGAGGGGCAGTGTATTCCCTGCTGGCTCTGTTGAGAAGAGGGGCGCATGGTGGCGAGGGATGTAAGCCCATCTCCCTTGGGCCCCTTATGTGCCTCCCCGTGGTCTCCCATGGGGTGGGTGTTTCATCATCCCATCTGCTTTCCATTTCACTACCTATAGCCAGAAGCCTTAATCACATAAAAGGTGGCCACAAATAATTCACCTCCATGGTGCCCTGTCCTTTGCTGTTTGGCTTCCCTCCCTCCAACTCACTCTACCCTCTCTTATCGTATCTCTCCATTCCTGGGGCAAAGTAAAATACACTCCTCCGCCGCCACCGGACCAACCACCCCACCATCCCCCACCCCACTGCCGATGCCCAGCCCCAATACCACCCCAGGAGGACACCACGGAAGGGTAAGACTGACCCGGAGAGAGAAAGGCACTGGGGCACCCCCACCTTGAGTCTCTCTTCCACGGAACTGACCCAACAACGACCACGCAGGAAGAAGAGACGACCCTGTGAGCAGGGCAGCCTTCACCAGGTTCGGGGTGGGACTGCTCCAGAAACAGTCCCAAACAACACCGTGGATAAGGCCATCGTACGTACTGGGAAGGGAGCGGCCATCGTACGCCCCTCAGTTGTTTCCCCCTGTAACACCGCCACAATGGCTATCGTACGTGTGGGGGAAGAGCGGCCATTGTACGCCCTTCAGTTACAGACTCATCTGGAGACAGCCTCAGTGGAGTAGCTATTGAGCGCACACCGACAGGCAAAGGAAGGAGAAGTGGAACCGTGAACACGGCCATCGTACGTGTCGGGGAGGGAGCGGCCATCGTATGCCCCTCATCCACTTTCTCCTCCTCCTACGGGAGTAACACCACCACAACAGCCATCGTAAGTGTGGGGGAAGGAGCGGCCACCATATACCCTTCAGTAACTTCCCATCGTGCAGGCAAAGCCGTGGTAACAGCCATTGTACGTACCGGGGATGGAGTGGCCATCGTACGCCCCTCATCTGCCTCTTACTCCTTTGGGAGCAGCACTGCCACAACGGCCATCGTACGTGTGGGGGAAGGAGCGGCCACCATACGCCCTTCAGCTGCTGCCCTTAGGAGCTGTGGAACCGCCAACACGGCCATCGTATGTGTGGGGGAAGGAGCGGCCATAGTACACCCTTCATCTGCAGTTCCTAGGGTTCTCTCGGAGGGGAAGGTCCCTTGCGCGGCCAGCCCACTACCTCTCAGCTGCGCGGGACGCCCTTCTCTCTCTCCCTCCATGTGTGGTTCCCTGGAGGTGCTGCCGTTCCTAGAGTGGTGACGTGGTCCTGTCCCAGTCCTGCAGCCGACCCCTGGACGACCCCGGCCCCTGACGGATGCACCATGGAAGACATGCCGCAGCTCAGTCCTGACGGCGCCCCGCCCTACAGGCGACCGCAGCATTCGGACCTCCAGGGCCAGTCAGCAGGCCCCAGAGCAGGGCTGTCAGGGCCCCACCCTCCATGGCCCTCCGCCAGGAGTAAGAGGCGGCAGGCCCGGCTCCTGGAGTTATTTGGCCCCAGCCCCAAGGACCACCTATCAGGTCGAGGCCCCCAGACCGGAGGGCCTCCCTGCACCCCACCGAAGAGGCCCCAGCACGAGGGCCACCTATCAGGTCAAGGCCCCCAGACGGAAGGGCCTCCCTGCACCCCCATGACGAAGCAGGCCCGGGCGACGACGCCTCTGCGGGTGGTCCACTGCCTCCCGCAGGAGGGTTCCCCAAGAGGGCCCCCTCCCATGCCCGGGCGCCACCTCTGTTAGCCCAGGGACCCAGGCTTTAGTGGCGATTTCATTGCATCTCACCTGTTATGCATAAATGTAAGCCCCAGAGACAGTGATAAAAGTGACAGTGAAACAGTGAGGAAAATAATATAAAGTAGCGCACTATCTCAGTGAACGCCAAGGCAGCAAACAAGGGTCAATGAGCATATATAGTAAAGTGACTGGATGTAAAGAAATCCAACAGTGGCAAAAGAACGAGAAAACCAGTATAACACTGTCACCGTGGCTAAGTGACAGTTCCTGGTGACGTGCCGTGTGCTGTAACAAGTGTATGCAGATATAAGCCAACTTGACCCTTTGTTCCGATCATATATTGTACATTCGATCAGAACAATAAATGACAATTATTCACTGTTTATAATACTGATGCCATGTTCTAGTAATTACTAACACCTATATATATATATATATATATATATATGAAATGCGTGGCTTTGACAGTACTCCCGAGGAAACTCCCGGAGAATACCATAGTATCCCCGACGATAGGGCAAACCAGGAACAACAGAGTTCACCCACAAGTATGCCGATACCCCCACACGGACCCCACGGGGTAGCCGCCACCAGCCACCACCACTCCGGGCAACAACGACGCATGTCAGCCCGGGCCGTGTGCCCCTGTGACATACAGCCACCACGCCGCCGCCACCGTAGGCGAAAGACACTACCTTCGCGTGGTGGAATCACTGAGCTAGCTAGGGGTGGAGTCAGAAACAGTACTCCAGACAGCGCCCCTCTGGTAGAGACGATCTATGGTCGCTCCCACAGTGTTTCGGTAGAGACGATCAATGGTTGCTCCCGTAGTGTTCAGGTTGAGACGATCAATGGTCGCTACCTTAGTGTTCTGGTCGAGACGATCAATGGTCGCTCCCACAGTGTCCAGGTAGAGACGATCAATGGTCGCTCCCTTAGTGTTCCGGTCGAGACGATCGATGGTGGCTCCCACAGTGTCCAGGTAGAGACGATCAATGGTCGCTCCCTTAGTGTTCCAGTCGAGACGATCAATGGTCGCTCCCACAGTGTCCAGGTAGAGACGATCAATGGTCGCTCCCTTAGTGTTCTGGTCGAGACGATCAATAGTCGCTCCCACAGTGTCCAGGTAGAGACGATCAATGGTCGCTCCCACAGTGTCCAGGTAGAGACGATCAATGGTCGCTCCCTTAGTGCTCCGGTCGAGACAATCAATGGTCGCTCCCACAGTGTCCAGGCAGAGACGATCAATGGTCGCTCCCTTAGTGTTCCGGTCGAGACGATCAATGGTCGCTCCCACAGTGTCCAGGTAGAGACGATCAATGGTCGCTCCCTTAGTGTTCCGGTCGAGACGATCAATGGTCGCTCCCACAGTGTTCGGGTAGAGACGATCAATGGTTGCTCCCCCAGTGTCCAGGTAGAGACGATCTATGGTCACTGCCAGGGCGTAGCTAGGAGAGGGACGTCTCCACAACCGGAGATTGAACTCCAGGTGTCCTGTCCCAGAACATCCCGGACAGACCTCCCTGCCTCCCCCGGTCTCTGTTCTTTAGGCCTGGCCCTAGAGCAGACACACCTGTCGGGCCCCAGTGACAGTCGCTGCCGCAGTCCTCCCCTGACGGCGCCTCTGGACGTGGGAGACCGCAGCCCGTCGCCTCTCTCGGCCCTCCCTAGGACACCCGGGCGAGACCTCGCCACGCCCCCACGACGCCGGGACCTGACCCAGAGGTTCCGGGACCTATTTGGCCCCAGTCCCAAGGGCCTTACGCCGGAGCCCAGTCCGGAAGCCACCGGGAGTCCCGGACACGAGAGGGCGCCCTTGCGAGCCGCCCCGTGCCCTCTCAGTTCGCCCTGTCTTGACGGCGCCCCTAACTCAGCCGGATCACCAATGTCGTGCCCCCGTCTCCTTTCTTAAGAGAATACGGGTGATAATGTAATATTAGAGATATAGGTTAAGTGTGACTCTCTCTCTCCTAGAACCAGTATTGTGCAGTGAAACTATGTGATGTATATCGGGGTAAAACAGATCTCAATGAGAAGTTAGAGGTAGAGAATGTGGACTAAGATCTGAGTGAATATATGTGCGAGTGTCACCCCGGATATCTATAAAGACATATCCCCATTGCTGAAAGAAAGACTGTGAGGAAGAAATGTCATCTAGCCGCGAAGTAATATTGTGAAAGTAGTATTAAGAGTATTCCGCCCTTGTTCCGCGTTGTGAAGCGAGATTCTATGGACCAAACCTGGAAGATGTGTAATTAATAAGCCTGTGCCTACAGAGACATGTTCCCACTCTAACGAGGAAATATCAAGAAAGGAAGTATTAATGAATTCCCTCCCTCTGCACGCTACCCTTAAAAAATCCCTCTCCATTTACTCGCTCACGCTCTTAAAGCCAAATCAAGAATCAGAGTTATTTGCCAAAGTACCTTCACTAACAGAAACCATATAAACTCCCCTGCTAATATCGGGCATCTTCCAATATTACCATAACTTTCTCCTCGCCGTTTTAAGTCACTCTCCGCGCCTCCCCTATCTCCTCCTAGTGAATCACAAACCCCCCCCCTCCTCCTCCCCCACCTCCACGCTCTGCGCGCACCTGTATTTACTGCACTCCTAATACACTATAGGATTGTTGTGTTGTCATTAGTATCTACTGTAGAAAGCAAGTATCCTGCGAGATACACATATCTTAGATAAGGTTTTATATTGCTCTATACTGTGTTGTAATATCTGCTGAAATGTCCTGTGTCTGACTGTGGTAATATATGTGTATAGTGTTGCCGAAAGTTTTTATGTCCTGCCTCTCTTTATTGAACTAGCTCCGGTCTCGAAAGAGGACCCCGCTCCGCGTTGGGTGAAATAGGAACGAGAAGTCGAGCCTAATTCTACCCAGCATTACACTGGTGGTCAGCGGTGGTTCTAGATCCGAGCGTAGAAGAGAGGTAAGCAGGAAATATTTGGAAAAATGGCAACTAAACCGCACGTTCAGTTACCCAAGTTTGACCCTGACCAGTATGAGATACACACATATCTTGCAATAATTAAACCCTTACTAGATATTGGCTTTGAAAATGACCAACAAAAAATTGCAGTCACACTACCACTACTGGGTAAAGCCGCAGCAAATATTGCCCCGAAAATCATCCCAGAACTCACCTGGCAGAACTTTACCAAGTTCACTGTCCAAGCCATCACCCCATCATTAGGGAAAGTGGTGGCTCTATCCAAATTGGATAGTTTTGCATATGACGGGGATTTAGATAATACCCTGTTGCAGGCAAGACGCCTGGTTACTGCTGCCTACCCGGAGGCAGATGAAGAAACCCGGGATCAGCATACATTTAATACTCTGCTCCGAGTACTCCTAAGTGTTGTAAGACAACACTTCACTATCCATGATCCAACAGGAGACATGGATGGAGATATCAATTTAATGAGGCGCCTTTTAGCTGTCCATGCCACCCCTCAACGCATCGGCGAAATAAATCAATTCCCCGTTGACCTCATCACCATCAACCCGTGGGAATTTTCTCCGTGCTACCACGGATGTCCGATCCACGACATCCGTGAGCAGCTAGAAGCTGCCCAGTGCAGCCAAATGACACAAGGGCGCTTACAAACCCCCCCACCATACGCAAATTCCCCTAAGCCCCAGGGGAAGAAAAAACAAAAAGGGAAAAACAAAAAGCGCCCCCCTGCCCCCGCATTCCACCGTAATGGCGGGGGCCACCTCACCTCTCCCCCAGTCTACGACAGGGGAGAATGTTATCTTTCCTTTTCCACCCCTCTCACTATCTCTTCTGTTCTACCTTCCCCTATTCCTGCCCCTAGTTCTAACCTTCCCACCCCACACACCACTATACTCCCGCAACACAAAACCGGCCTCCCTCTTCACAGGCCTCCTAGGACCCTCTCCACATCTTCCCCTAACCTACTTCCTAAAACCACCTCCCCCCGTCAACTGCCTTCCACCTCCCACCCCGCGCCACCCACCGCCATCACTTCACCACCGTTCGCTTTCCCCGCCCACAAAGTTAACTCATTCACCTTCCCTATCACACCCTCCTCCTCATCCCCGAGCATTCAGACAACCCCGCGAGACCGCATCTCCCCACCAACACCGTCTCTCTCTCCCCCTACACTTCACCCAACCTTTCCTCGGCTCCGACGACACACACCACCTGCCACATCCCACTCCACAGCCCCTGGCAGGCCACCACGGGTTCAGCACCGCACACCGTCCGCCATCGCCCCCACACCCGCACCATCCCCTAGCTTCGTACCCACCGCCCACCCCACACCACTAGCACAGAACCCTGCTACCGCCCAGACCACTCCACCACCAAACACCGGGATGGCACCACAAGATCGCACTCCTTCCTCGCCACCTACCCTCCAAGCCAACTCTCCTGCCACCTCACCACCACTACCGACCTCACAACCCCAACCCCCCCCTGCTTCCGCACCGCCTGTCACTTCCACATACGAGTGCGATGGTTCCTCCTCGCCATCCCCCTCCACCTCCCCTACCACCTCAGCCTCCACCGCCTCCACCACCCCCTGCACCACACCTGACATCTCACCCGCCACGCCTCGCTCACCCTCACCCCTTCCCTCCGCCGCCTCACCCTTTCCACCCAAGCCCACGTGCCCCGCCCACCCCGCCACCCCCGCAGGACAACCCACTACCACCGCCCTCTCCCCTCCACACCTACGCACGCCCACTCCGACGTTCTCACCTTCTTCCGCGTCCCCAACGCGCGCGACGGCCCGCGCTAACCGACCCCGCCCACCCCGCACACCTGCTTCCCCACCCACACCCACCCTCAGAACCACCACCACCACCACCCCCTCCGGCCGACTCTTATGCCCACTCACCCGATACACACACACCGTCAAGCTACATCAGGCCCAAATCCCCTCTACCTGTACTCCCCAGAGACTCAACGCAGCATTACCACGACACAAAACCCGGCCTTCACCCACACTGTCCAGCATTCAGCCCCCAACCACACTGACAGCCATACCAAGCAACATGAGGATCAAGCGAGCCATATGGGCCCCTACCCTAAACAAGAACCACCGACTCCGCAGGCCACACCATCTGTTAAACATCCTCCAGTCGACCACCGCCCCCTCCGCACTCTTCCTCACCTACGACCCAGCACAAGAGGAAAATTCCTACACTATCGCCTGGCAGAACACACTGCGACACCTCCAGCCCGTCTACACCACTCCCAACACACTAGCGTTATACCTCCAGCCACGGGGACGTGACTTTCTACAAGAACAGGGTGGTGAAATGCGTGGCTTTGACAGTACTCCCGAGGAAACTCCCGGAGAATACCATAGTATCCCCGACGATAGGGCGAACCAGGAACAACAGAGTTCGCCCACAAGTATGCCGACACCCCCACACGGACCCCACGGAGTAGCCGCCACCAGGCACCACCACTCCGGGCAACAACGACGCATGTCAGCCCGGGCCGTGTGCCCCTGTGACATACAGCCACCACGCCGCCGCCACCGTAGGCGAAAGACACTACCTTCGAGTGGTGGAATCACTGAGCTAGCTAGGGGTGGAGTCAGAAACAGTACTCCAGACAGCGTCCCTCTGGTAGAGACGATTTATGGTCGCTCCCACAGTGTTTCGGTAGAGACGATCAATGGTCGCTCCCGTAGTGTTCAGGTTGAGATGATCAATGGTCGCTCCCTTAGTGTTCCGGTCGAGACGATCAATGGTCACTCCCACAGTGTCCAGGTAGAGACGATCAATGGTCGCTCCCTTAGTGTTCCGGTCGAGACGATCAATGGTCGCTCCCACAGTGTCTAGGTAGAGACGATCAATGGTCGCTCTCTTAGTGTTCCGGTCGAGACAATCAATGGTCGCTCCCACAGTGTCCAGGTAGAGACGATCAATGGTTGCTCCCTTAGTGTTCCGGTCGAGACGATCAATGGTCACTCCCACAGTGTCCAGGTAGAGACGATCAATGGTCGCTCCCTTAGTGTTCCGGTCGAGACGATCAATGGTCGCTCCCACAGTGTCCAGGTAGAGACGATCAATGGTCGCTCCCTTAGTGTTCCGGTCGAGACGATCAATGGTCGCTCCCACAGTGTCCAGGTAGAGACGATCAATGGTCGCTCCCTTAGTGTTCCGGTCGAGACGATCAATGATCGCTCCCACAGTGTCCAGGTAGAGACGATCAATGGTCGCTCCCTTAGTGTTCCGGTCGAGACGATCAATGGTCGCTCCCACAGTGTCCAGGTAGAGACGATCAATGGTCGCTCCCACAGTGTCCAGGTAGAGACGATCAATGGTCGCTCCCTTAGTGTTCCGGTTGAGACGATCAATGGTCGCTCCCACAGTGTTCGGGTAGAGATGATCAATGGTCGCTCCCCCAGTGTCCAGGTAGAGACGATCTATGGTCACTCCCAGGGCGTAGCTAGGAGAGGGACGTCTCCACAACCGGAGATTGAACTCCAGGTGTCCTGTCCCAGAACATCCCGGACAGACCTCCCTGCCTCCCCCGGTCTCTGTTCTTTAGGCCTGGCCCTAGAGCAGACACACCTGTCGGGCCCCAGTGACAGTCGCTGCCGCAGTCCTCCCCTGACGGCGCCTCTGGACGTGGGAGACCGCAGCCCGTCGCCTCTCTCGGCCCTCCCTAGGACACCCGGGCGAGACCTCGCCACGCCCCCACGACGCCGGGACCTGACCCAGAGGTTCCGGGACCTATTTGGCCCCAGTCCCAAGGGCCTTACGCCGGAGCCCAGTCTGGAAGCCACCGGGAGTCCCGGACACGAGAGGGCGCCCTTGCGAGCCGCCCCGTGCCCTCTCAGTTCGCCCTGTCTTGACGGCACCCCTAACTCAGCCGGATCACCAATGTCGTGCCCCCGTCTCCTTTCTTAAGAGAATACGGGTGATAATGTAATATTAGAGATATAGGTTAAGTGTGACTCTCTCTCTCCTAGAACCAGTATTGTGCAGTGAAACTATGTGATGTATATCGGGGTAAAACAGATCACAATGAGAAGTTAGAGGTAGAGAATGTGGACTAAGATCTGAGTGAATATATGTGCGAGTGTCACCCCGGATATCTATAAAGACATATCCCCATTGCTGAAAGAAAGACTGTGAGGAAGAAATGTCATCTAGCCGCGAAGTAATATTGTGAAAGTAGTATTAAGAGTATTCCGCCCTTGTTCCGCGTTGTGAAGCGAGATTCTATGGACCATACCTGGAAGATGTGTAATTAATAAGCCTGTGCCTACAGAGACATGTTCCCACTCTAACGAGGAAATATCAAGAAAGGAAGTATTAATGATATTCCCTCCCTCTGCACGCTACCCCTAAAAAACCCTCTCCACTTACTCGCTCACGCTCTTAAAGCCAAATCAAGAATCAGAGTTATTTGCCAAAGTACCTTTCTCTAACAGAAACCATATAAACTCCCCTGCTAATATCGGGCATCTTCCAATATTACCATAACTTTCTCCTCGCCGTTTTAAGTCACTCTCCGCGCCTCCCCTATCTCCTCCTAGTGAATCACAAACCCCCCCCTTCTCCTCCCCCCCCCTCCACGCTCTGCGCGCACCTGTATTTACTGCACTCCTAATACACTAGGATTGTTGTGTTGTCATTAGTATCTACTGTAGAAAGCAAGTATCCTGCGAGATACACATATCTTAGATAAGGTTTTATATTGCTCTATATTGTGTTGTAATATCTGCTGAAATGTCCTGTGTCTGACTGTGGTAATATATGTGTATGGTGTTGCCGAAAGTTTTTATGTGCTGCCTCTCTTTATTGCACTAGCTCCGGTCTCGAAAGAGGACCCCGCTCCACGTTGGGTGAAATAGGAACGAGAAGTCGAGCCTAATTCTACCCAGCATTACAATATATAAAATACCCGCCGCCGCCGGACCATCCACCCCGCCACCCCCCACTCCACCACCAATCCACCACCACACCACCACCCCAGGAGAACACCACGGTGAGGTTATTGACCAGGAACAAGAGGGTCACCGGGACCATCCTGTCCTGAGTCCCTCTTCCCCGCAACTATCCCAACACCAAGTAAGCGGGAAGAGACAACGACCCTGCAAGCGGGACAGCCTTTACCAGGTTCAGGGTGGGACTGATCCAGAGTCAGTCCCAGGCAACACCGCGGTACGGCCACTGTACGTGCTGGGGAAGGAGCAGCCAATGTACGCCCTTCAGTTGTTTGCCCCTGTGACTCCGCCATCACGGCCACTGTACATGAGGGGGAAGGAGCGGCCACTGTACGCCCTTCGGTCACAGCCACCTCTGGGGACAGCCTCGGGGAGTTAGTTATCGAACGCGCCCCGACTGGCAGAGACAGGAGTAGTGGAGCCATGCTCACGGCCACTGTACGTGACGGGGAGGGAGTGGCCACTGTACGCCACTCATCCACTACCTCCTCCTACTACAGGAGTAACACCACGCTCACGGCCACTGTACATGACGGGGAAGGAGCGGCCACTGTACGCTCTTCAGTTACTTCCCGAAGGGCAGGCAGGCCCACGGCTACGGCCACTGTACGTGCCAGGGTAGACAGACCCATGGCTACGGCCTCTGCACATACCAGAGAGGGCACGGCCTCTGTGCATCCCTCTCCTGCCTTTTCCACCTTCGGGAGCAGCACCGTCAGCACGGCCACTGTATGTGCGGGGGAAGGAGAGGCCACTGTACGCCCTTCAGCTGTGGGCCCTAGGAGTCACGAAACTGTGCTCATGGCCACTGTACGTGACAGGGAAGGAGCGGCCACTGTATGCCCTTTGTTCGTGATTCCGAAGGTCTTTCCGAAGCAGGAGGTACCTTGCACGGCTGACCCTTTTCCTCTCGGCTGCGTGGGACGCCCTTTGTCTCCCTACAGGAGTGGTTCCCAGGAGGTGCTGCCGGAGTGGTGGCGTGGCCCGATCCAGGCCCTACCACCTACCCCTGGGAGGTCCCTGCCCCTGCCGGATGCCCGACGGAGACGGCGCTGCAGTTCACCCCTGACGGCACTACCCCCTACAGGCAGCCGCAGCCCCCTGACCCCCAGGCCTGACCAGCAGCCCCCAGACCCGGGCAACCCAGGCTCTCTCTACCCCCGGAGCTAGAGGCGACAGGCCCGCCTCCTGCAGCTGTTCGGCTAGTCCCGAGGGCCACCACTCAGGTTGAGGCCCCCGGACCGGAGGGCCTCCCTGCACCCCACTGACGATTCTCCAGTATGAGGGCCTCCCTGCACCCCACCGACGAGGCTCCAGTAAGAAGGCCTCCTCCCAGGTCGAGGCCCCCAGACAGGATGGCCTCCCTGTACACTGCCGACAGCTAAGACCCGGGCAGTGACGCCCCTGCGGGCAATGCATTGCCCCCTGCGGGAAGGCTCCCCATAGGGCCTCCCCCTCACGCCCAGGCACCGCAACAGATTATACCCAGGAAACATGGGTATACAGTGACATCAACTCCTCTTGTGTCGTGAACAGCAAGACGGGAATATATAGTGACGAGTGACAAAGTGAAGGCCAGAATAATAGTGACTAAGTTACCAATAACATACTGAGGCCCGATACCCGGCAGAATAGAAAATATCAATAATTATAGACAAAAGAACTTACAGAAATCGTGGGCCAAGACCAGTGGTGTGCGGGAGAATTGGAAGCCTGTAAATAAGTGCTACTGCGACTAAGTGACTTCATCGAGTGTCGCGACCCGCACCCTGTACATTTATAGTAATATTCACTCCCTTAACTCTTGGCCCTGTCCACCCCTAGTGCATCAGACTTAATATATTAAATATCAGTTCTGCCAATAAACAGAATACGGGTATCACGATATTATAATTCATTATCCATATGTAAGTGAAGAATACTACAGTATGTCCTGAGTGTAACTGTTATGCTGGGTGTTTTTAGTCCGACTTCTCGTCCTATGAACACCAGCGACTGAGCGGGGTCCTCTTTCCGGACCGGAAGTAAAGCATCCACAAAGGAACAGGACATAAAAACCAGGCAGTACACCTTAACACATCTATTGTCTTAATTTCTACACCGTTACAATATAAAACAGAGAGGTATTGGATATACAGTAGACAGGGACCCAGAGTTAGCCTTTAACACCAAGGTTTCATGTACACTTAGGTAATTAATTATAATGTCGTGATACCCATATTTCGTCTTTAGGCAGAATTGGTATTATATAAACTGAGTCCGATGCACTAGGGGTGAACAGGGCCAAGAGTTAGTGGGGTGAATATTACTATAACTAGATAGGGTGCGGGTCGCGACACTTGATGGAGTCACTTAGTCACGACGACACTTATTCATAGAGTTTTGATTCTTCCGCGCACCCTAGTCTTGGTCCACGATTTCTATAAGTTCTTTTGTCTGGGACTCAGGCTATTTCCTATTGTGCCGGGTATCGGGCCTTAGTAGGTTATTGGTAACTTTGTCACTGGTATTGTTCTGGCCCTCACTTTGTCACTGTTCACTGTTAACTTCCTGTCTCGACTGTTCACGACACAAGGGGCGTTAATGTCACTATTTACCCGTGTTTCCTGGGCATAATTCACTACGGCGTCCGGGCAAGAGGGGGAGGCCCTATGGGGAGGCTTCCTGCAGAGGGCAATATGCTGCCCGCAGGCGAGTCACTGCACGGGTCCTGGTCGTCAGTGGAGTGCAGGGAGGCCCTCCTGTCTGGGGGCCTCAACCTGGGAGGAGGCCCTCGTACTGTAGCCTTGTTGGTGGGGTGAAGGGAGGCCCTCCGGTCTGGGGGCCTCGACCTGAGAGGTGGCCCTCGGGACTGGGGCCAAACAGCTGTAGGAGGCGGGCCTGTCACCTCTGGCTCCGTGGAGAGAGGGAGCCTGGGTTGCCCGGATCTGGGGGCTGCTGGTCGGGCATGGGGGTCCTGGGACTGCGGTCGCCTGTAGGGGGAGGCGCCGACAAGGGTGAGCGGCAGCACCATCTCCGTCGGGTGTCCGGCAGGGGCAGGGATCTCCCAGGGGTAGGTGGTACGACCTGGATCGGGCCACGCCACCACTCTGGCAGCACCTCTGGGGCTACATTCCCAGTAGGAGACAAAGGGCGTCCCATGCAGCCGAGAGGAAAAGGATCGGCCGCGCAAGGGACTTCCTGCGTCAGGAGGGCCATGGAACCATGAATGAAGGGCATACAGTGGCCACTCCTTCCCCGTCACGTACAGTGGCCGTGAGCGCGGTTTCGTGACTCCTAGGGCTCGCAGCTGAAGGGCATACAGTGGCTGCTCCTTCCCCCGCACGCACAGTGGCCGTGCTGGCAGTGCTGCTCCCGAAGGAGGAAAAGGCAGGAGAAGGGTACATGGAGTCCGCGCCCTCCCCAGTACGTTCTGAGGCCATAGCCTTGGGTCTACTTACCCTGGTACGTACAGTGGCCGTCGCCGTGGGCCTATCCGCCCTATGGGAAGCAACTGAAGGGCGCACAGTGGCCGCTCCTTCCCCGTCACGTACAGTGGCCATGAATGCGGTGTTGCTCCCGTAGGAGGGAAAAGCAGGAGAGGGGTGCACAGAGGCCACGCCCTCTCCAGTACGTACTGAGGCCATAGCCGAGGGTCTAGATACCCTGGTACGTACTTCGGCCGTAGCCAGGAGCTTGTCTACCCTTAGGGAAGCAACTGAAGGGCGTACAGTGGTCGCTCCTTCCCTGTCACGTACAGTGGCCATGAACGTGGTGTTGCTCCTGTAGGAGAGAAAAGCAGGAGAGGGGTGCACAGAGGCTGCGCCCTCTCCTGTACATACTGAGGCCATAGCCGAGGGTCTATCTACCCTGGTGCGTACTTTGGCCGTAGCCGTAAGCCTGCTTACCTTTTGGGAAGCAACTGAAGGGCGTACAGTGGCCGCTCCTTCCCCGTTAAGTACAGTGGCCATGAACGCGGTGTTGCTCCCGCAGGAGAGGGGTGCACAGAGGCCGCACCCTCTCCAGTACGTACTGAGGCCATAGCCGAGGGTCTACTTACCCTGGTACGTGCTTTGGCCGTAGCCTTGGGCCTGCCTGCCCTTCGGGAGGTAACTGGAGGGCGTATAGTGGCCGCTCCTTCCCCGTCACGTACAGTGGCCGTGAACGCGGTGTCACCTGGGACTGAATCTAGTTCAGTCCCACCCCGATTCTGGTGACGGCTGTCCTGCTCGCAGGGTCGTTGTCTCTTCCTGCTTACCTGGTGTTGGGGTAGTTGCGGGGAAGAGGGACTCAGGACAGTAGTGTCCCGGTGACCCTCTTGTTCTGTGTCACTAGCCCCACCGTGGTGTCCTCCTGGGGTGGTGGTGTGGTAGAGGCACGGTGGTGGGGTGGGGGGTGGCGGGGTGGGTGGTCCGGCGGCGGCGGGTATTTTAGTAACTATGAACATTTGTACTAAAGGCTAACTCTGTGTCCCTGTCCAAAGCATATCCAGTGCCTCTCTGTTTTATATTGTAACGGTGTAGGAATTAAGACAATAGATGTGTTAAGGTGTACTGCCTGGTTTTTATGTCCTGTTCCTTTGTGGGTGCTTTACTTCCGGTCCGGAAAGAGGACCCCGCTCAGTCGCTGGTGTTCTTAGGACGAGAGGTCGGACTAAAAACACCCAGCATAACACACACATACTGTATATATATATATATATATATATATATATATATATATATATATATATATATATATATATATATATATATATATATATATATATAGATAGATAGATAGATAGATAGATAAATACATAGATACATAGATACATAGATACATAGATAGATAGATACATAGATACATAGATAGATAGATAGATAGATATATTGTAATGCTAGGTGTAAATAAGCTCGACTTCTCGTTCCTAAAACACCTAACGTGGAGCGGGGTCCTCTTTCGAGACCGAAGCTTAGTGCGATAAAGAGAGGCAGGACACAAAAACTCTAGGCAATAACCTTTACATGTATATTACAACAATCAGACACAGGACAAATCAGCAGATATTACAACATAATGTATAGCAATATAAAACCCTTATCTAGGACATGTGTATCTCGCAGGATACTTGCTTATCTGATATTAATGCCAACCAATCAAACCTAGTGTATTCAGGGTACAGTGAATATAGGCGCGCGCGTGAGGCGCGGGGAGTGAGTCTCACAAAGGGGGGGAGAAAAAAGGGGGGGTGCGGGAGTGACTTGTGACGGCTAGGAGGGAGTTATGGTAATACTGGAGCGAGGCAAGGATTAACAATGAGGATTACACGTTTTCCAATAGCAAAGGGACCTTGGTAATTGATTCTATTCTTGGTTTACACTTACACTAGATACTGGGACAAGGGAATGTCGTACAGGATTTACGGGTAGCGGGAGTGGGGGAATATCACTAACACTTTCTCGTATTACTTCTTTAGAGCACAGGAGTAAGGGTGTATTCCTACGGAGGAATTTCCAGGCGGCACAGTCTTACTAACTGTATATAAGGGACGTCACTCATTAATATAGTTCATCAGGTCTTGGTTTGCACACTCGTCCTTTATTCTCACACTGTGATCCTACTTGCCCCGATATTCACTATATTAAGTCACTGCACGATACTACACTAGGCAAAGTCACACTTAACCTAAATCACTTGCACTGTTTCTGGGCAGCATCACACGTATTCATCGTGGGGAACAGGGGTGGGAACACGCCGTCGGCAATCCTGTCGGGCTAGGGGCACCGCCAAGGGGAGGCGTGCCAAGAGGGCACGAGACAACTCGTAGGGGCGTCCTCTCGCGTCCTGGGCTACCCGTGGCTTCCAGGCTGGGCTCAGGGGTATGGCCCTCGGGACTGGGGCCAGATAGCTCCAGGAACCTCTGGTGTAAGTCTCGGCCGGAGATGGGTGCCTTACGTCATCGTGGGGGCGTATGGAGATCGCGCCCGGGTGTCCTGAGGAGGATCGGGAGAGACTGTGGACTGCAGTCTCCAGCGTCTAGGGGTGCCGACAGGGGAGGGCTGCGGCATCGGCTTATGCTGGGGCCCGTCAGGTGCGTCTGTTCCAGAGGCAGGCGTAGGGAGCGGAGGCCAGGGGAGGCTGTGAGGCCTGTCTGGGCCAGTCTGGTATGGGAGGCCTGGGTTCTTGTCTCCTGCCGGGGTAACGTCTCTCCTTGCCTCCTTCCGTGCACCTTCGGAGCGACAGTGGGCCTTCTCACGAGGGCGGGAGCGACAATAGGCCGTCTCTACCAGGGCACCTTCGGAACGACAATAGGCCGTCTCTACCAGGGCACCTTCGGAACGACAATAGGCCGTCTCTACCAGGGCACCTTCGGAACGACAATAGGCCGTCTCTACCAGGGCACCTTCGGAACGACAATAGGCCGTCTCACGAGGAGGGGAGTGACAATAGGCCGTCTCTACCAGGGCCCCTTCGGAGCGACAATAGGCCATCTCTACCGGGACACTTTCGGAGCAACAATAGGCCGTCTCACGAGCGCGGGAGCGACAATAGGCTGTCTCTACCGGGGCACCTTCGGAGCGACAATAGGCCGTCTCTACCGGGGCACCTTCAGAGCGACAATAGGCCGTCTCTACCGTGGCACCTTCGAAGCGACAATAGGCAGTCTCTACCGGGACACTTTCGGAGCGACAATAGGCCATCTCACGAGGGCGGGAGCGACAATAGGCCGTCTCTACCGGGACACTTTCGGAGTGACAAAAGGCCGTCTCACGAGGGCTGGAGCGACAATAGGCCGTCTCTACCGTGACACTTTCAGAGTGACAATAGGCCGTCTCACGAGGGCGGGAGCGACAATAGGCCGTCTCTACCAGGACACTTTCGTAGCGACAATAGGCCGTCTCACGAGGAGGGGCGCCGTCTGGAGTGTCTAGAACAACTCCACCCCTACCTGGTTCGACAATCCCACTCAATGAAGGTAGTGTCCTTCTCCTACGACGGCGACGGCGTGGTGGCTGCGTGACATAGGGGTGCACGGCCCGGGCTGACATATGCCGTTGTTGCCGGAGGTTGTTCTGACCGGTGGTGGCTACCCCGTGGGATCCGTGTGGGAGTGTCGGCACGTTCCCGGGCATACTGGGCTGTATCTTGCTTGCCCCGTTGTCGGGGACACTATGGTATTCTCCTGTTTCCATTTTGGGGGCACTGCTTTGTAAGTCACGCATTTTACCACTCTCCCCCTGTAAAAAGTCACGTCCTCGTGGCTGGAGGTGGAATGCTTGCGTGTCATAGGTGGTGTACACGGGCTGGAGGTGTTGCAGCACGGTTTGCCAGGCGACGGTGTAGGGGTTTTCTTCCTGCTCTGGGTCGCAGGTGAGGAAGAGTGTGGAGGCGGTGGTGGTAGACTGGAGGAGGGTTAGCAGGTGGTGTGGTCCACGGAGTCTGTGGTTCCTGCCAAGGGTAGGCGCCCATACGGCCCGCTTCACTCTCATCTTGCTTGGTGTGGCTGTCGGTGTGGTTGGAAGCTGAATGCTGGATACCGAGGGTAAGGGCCGGGTTTTGTGCCGTGGTAATGTGGCGTTGAGTCTCTGGGGAGTACAGGTAGAGGGGATTTGGGCCTGATGTAGCTTGATGGTGTGAAGTCGTGGGGAGATGGGTGGTGTAGGAGTGTGTGTGTATCGGGCGGGCAGGCATGAGAGGCGGCCCAAGCGGGTGGTGGTGGTCTTGAGGGTCAGGGTGGGAGGGGAAGTGGACGTATGGGGTGGGCGGGTTGTTTCGCATGTTGTGGGCACGGTGGGGTGTGGTGCTGGTGGAGTGGGTGTACGCATGGTGGGTGGGGGAGGGGTGGTGGTAGTGGGTTGTGGTGAGGGTGTGGTGGCGTGGGCAGAAGAGGTGGGAGTGGGTGTTGAGGGGGAGGCAACGGAGGGAAGGGGTGAGGGTGAGCGAGGGGTGGCGGGGGAGGCGTCAGGTGAGATGCTGGGGGTGGTGGCAGCCGGGGAGGTGGAGGTGGTAGGGGGGGTGGAGTGGGAGGGTGAGGAGGAAATGTAGCACTCATATGTAAATGTAGAGGGTGGTGTGGGGGCTGGAGGGGGCTGGGGGTGTGGGGTCAGGGTAGGGGAGGTGGGCGTGTGGAAAGGCCACACGTGGCGGTTGCGGAGGGTACGGGGAGTGCCGTGGTAGTCTATGACCACCTGGTATGGGTTAGGGATGCGGGTGATTGTGTGGGGCCCCGTGAAGCGGGGGACAAGCTTGTGGGGAGTGGGGAGTTGGGCAATGACAACTGTGTCACCCGGGTTGAAGGGGTTGGAGGTTGTGTCGGGTCCAAGGTCCAGATTCTTTTGTAGGTGGTGTATCCGCCCTTTTAGCGGGTGTAGCGGGTCAGTAGTAGGAGCGGAAGCTGGTGGCTGCAGGTGGTGGCATACGGGTAGTAGGAGGGGGGCTTCCCCAAAGATTCTCTCAAGGGGGGAAACCCCGTCTTCTCAGGGGCATGAATTCATGCCCCACTGGACAATTTTCACATGCGCCGGCCAGTCGTCGTCCTTTGTAGCCTCGATTCGGGTGCGTAGCTGATTGATAAGGGTTCGATGGCTATGTTCACATATGGCGTTCCCTTGTGGCCAGTATGGTGAGGAGTGGGAGATCTTATATCCGAAAATTCTGGCTAGCTCCTCCCAGACTTTTCCAGAGAACTCGGGGGCATTATCAGAATGGATGGCTTGTGGGATGCCAAAGTAAGGGAACACGTGTCAGAGAAGGGCATCAGCAACAGCGACGGCATGATGTTCCTTAGCCGGGCAGGCTACTACGAATTTTGAATACGTGTCTACAAAAGTGATCACGTATTTATATCCAGATTTGGGGGGAAGAGGGCCTACTACTTCGATCGCCAGGAGTTGCCAGGGCTTGTGGGCGGTGATATGGCCCGATTGTCTGGCGGTCCGGGTGATATCTTTCCCAAGCGTGCAGGCGTGGCAAGTCTGGATAATTTCCTTGGCGAGGGTGGAGGGATTTGGGGCCTAGAGAATTTTGTTGAACACCTGTAATAATTTTTTGGTGCCCAAGTGCATGCCGTTGTGGGGATGGAGGTGGCGCAGGGTGTCACGTGCCACATCGGGGGTCAAGAGGATATGCCCAGACGGGGTTAGGAGGTGGTCGCCCTGTCGGCACAGCTTAGGGAATAGGTGAGCAGGGATCCAGGGGGGCCGTTCCTTGTGGTGCCAGAGTTGTAGGAGGTCCAGGTCTGGCTGTACCGCGTGGATGGGGAGGCGGGAGAGGGCATCTGCATTGGTGTGGAGCTTTCTGGGCCTGTATGAAATTTCGTACTGAAACTCCTCTAGGGTGTCGCACCACCTTACGAGTTGGGCGTTATGGGAGTCTGACTGGCGTAACCACTGGAGTGATTGGTGGTCAGTGATTATCGTGACTTGGGTCCCGGAAAGATAAGCCCTAAAATATTGGAGGGCCCAGATTATGCCGAGGCATTCTCGCTTGGTGGCGGCATAATTCTTTTCAGCCGGACTCAGAGTGCGACTGGCGCAGGCAATGATGTGTTCTCTGCCGGCCTGTACCTAGGCTAGGACGGTGCCTATCACGGTAAGGGACACATCAGTGTAGAGGCGAAAAGGGAGGGCATAGTCGGAGAAGGCTATGATGGGGGCAGAGACGAGCTTGTCTTTTAGCTGTTGAAAAGCAGCTCGCCGATCCTCAGTCCAGAGAAAAGGTTCCCCTTTCCGTGTCAATTCGTGAAGAGGCTTGGCAATCTGCGCGAATCCCTTCATGAAGCGACGGTAATAGGAGGTGAGTCCCAGGAAGGCACGGACGCCGTGGACATCCTGCGGCGGCGGTATGTCCGCTATGGCACGGAGCTTGTCAGGATCTGGGGAAATTCCTGCTTGGGAAGTAGTATGTCCCAGGAATGAGACGGTTCTAGCAGCTAGGACACATTTAGAAGGATGTAGCTTGAGGCCTGCCTGGCGAATTCTGGCGAAAACTCGATGGAGGCGCTGCAAGTGGTCGGCCCAGGTCTGGCTAAAAACAATGACGTCATCAAGATAAGCTAAACGTATTTCCCAAGGAAGGCAGCTCAAGACAGATTCCATTAGTCTGGAGAAAGTGGCAGGGACGTTGCAGAGGCCGAATGGCAGAACATTAAATTCGTAATTTTACCATCACTGGTGGAAAAGGCCATCTTGCCTCGATGGTCCAGATGGTTGGGGACCTGCCAGTATCCAGACTGGAGGTCAAGGGTAGAAAACCAAGACGCTCCGTAGAGGGATTCTAGTGAATCGTCAGTGCGGGGGAGGGGGGTGGCATCTTTAATGGTGACGTCATTCACGCGGCGGTACTCGATGCAAAATCACATCGTGCCATCTTTCTTTTTTACTAGAACGACGGGGGAGGACCATGGGCTGGTGGAGGGGGAAATAACACCTGCGTCTACCATTTCGTACACCTGGCAGTCCTCCTCTTCTCTCTGTCGGGGGTTCTTACGTTGGGATGGTTGTCGTATAGGTGGGCCTGTCGTATGAATTTCATGTGACAGGTACGTGGTATGCCCTATATCTGCTGGTCCTGTCGCAAACAAATCCTGGAAATCCAGGAGGAGGCGGTGTAGGGTGTCTGACTGCTGGTCGGAGAGATGGTTGGGGATGGGGGGTAGAGGGGTGGGGAGGTGGGAGGAGGATGGGGCACAGGGCTTGGCTTCCTCCATCTCTCCGATGATAAGCCCCTTGGGGAGGGTGAGAGGGGACGGGGCGAGATTGGCGATGCAGATGGCGGCGTGGTGGGGCGTGAGGAAGGTGGGGGACACAAGGCAGGCAGAAAGGGGTCCAGAGGGGAGGAGGGGGAGAACGAAACAGAGGGACCTGAGGGCTTGTTAAGAGGCACCCAAGCCTCATGGTGGGAGGGGATGGTAACAGCAGCAGAGACGGTGGCGGGGAAAGAAGGAGCAGGAGTGGAGTGAAAAGGCACGGGAGGGGGAGGAGAGGGGGGAGGGGGAGGAGAGGGGGGTGGGGGAAGGGGGGGGGAAAGGGGCACTGGGGGGAAGGGGGCGAATCCTCCGGCCGGGGCCATGGCGTGCATGTGCAAACGGCCGGGGTGGAACGGGGTGGGGGGCGGAACTGAAGTTGTTGGTGGCGACAGTCGATCATAGCTCCGAGTTTTTGGAGCAAGTCCAGTCCTAAATACCTGTCATAACTCCGGTAGGAGGAATAAAAAATGATGAATGGATGTTGGGTGGACACCGGCTGGTGGACATCGACCTGTAGGGCCCGAGTTTCCCCACGGATGGGCATGGGGCCATCCCCCGCGTCCACAAGGTGAGTGATAGTAGGGCGGAATGGGCCAAACTGCGATCTGTAGCAGGAGAAATAGTGGCTGTAAAGGCAGGACCTGGCCGCTCCCGTATCGACTAGCAGTCTGGCCTTCATGCCATTTATTTTTATCTTGTGGTATACTGGGGGGCGATACTTAGCGGTAATGGCCCCTGCCACCGTGGGTTGGTGCGGGGGCGGGCCTAAAAATCCAGCTGGCTAGGGCTTTCATTCTCCTGTTCCTGCTCCAGTTCTCCTGAATGGGGCTCGTCCATGGGCATCAGCTCGTCCCCTGGGGCCTCGCCTTCTAAGGCGGACATTTTACGCAAACCCGGGGCTGTGATTCTGCGGCGAGCAGCTTTAAGCTGGTCCTGTATGTCATGAAGGGGGCAGCGGGAGTTGCAGGCTGTGAATTCCCACGGGTTGACAAGAATTAGGTTCGAGTTTTCTCGCGGGGCGGGGCGCCAACGGTAGGGGTGTGCCCTGGGCGGGCTAGGCGCCGGGGTCAGGCTGGTGTGAGGCAGAGGTGGACGTGGTATGGCTGGGGGAGCCGGGAGTCGGGTGGGGAATTTCTTAAGAACATTGATTTGCTGTGGAGAAGGGCAGGCGGTCAGGAGGCTCCGTATCAGCTGTATATCTCTATCTATGTCTCCTGTTGGGTCATGGATAGTGAAGTGTTGCTTAACAACACTCGGGAGCACTCTGAGCAGAGTGTTAAATGTATGCTGATCCCGGGTTTCCTTATCTGCCTCCAGGTACGCAGCAGTAACCAGGCATCTTGCCTGTATCATGGTATTATCTAAATCCCCGTCATATGCAAAACTATCCAATTTGGATACAGCCACTAGTTTCCCTAATGATGGGGTGATGGCTTGTACAGTGAACTTTGTAAAGTTCTGCCAGGTGAGTTCTGGGACGATTTTCGGTGCTATGTTCGCCGCCGCTCTACCCAATAGTGGTAGTGTGACTGCAATTTTCTGTTGGTCATTTTCAAAGCCAATATCCAGTAAGGGTTTAATTATTGCAAGATATGTGTGTATATCATACTGGTCGGGGTCAAATTTGGGTAACTGAACGTGCGGTTTAGTTGCCATTTTGCCAAATATTCCTGATTACCTCTCTTTTACGCCCGGGTCAAGAACCACCGCTGGCCACCAGCGTAATGCTAGGTGTAAATAGGCTCGACTTCTCGTTCCTAAAACACCTAACGTGGAGCGGGGTTCTCTTTCGAGACCGAAGCTTAGTGCAATAAAGAGAGGCAGGACACAGAAACTCTAGGCAATAACCTTTACACGTATATTACCACAATCAGACACAGGACAAATCAGCAGATATTACAACATAATGTATAGCAATATAAAACCCTTACCTAGGATATGTGTATCTCGCAGGATACTTGCTTACCTGATATTAATGCCAACCAATCAAACCTAGTATATTCAGGGTACAGTGAATATAGGCGCGCTTGTGAGGCGCGGGGAGTGTCTCACAAAGGGGGGGAGAAAAAGGGGGGGGGTGCGGGGAGTGACTTGTGATGGCTAGGAGGGAGTTATGGTAATACTGGAGCGAGGCAAGGATTAACAATGAGGATTACACGTTTTCCAATAGCAAAGGGACTTTGGTAATTGATTCTATTCTTGGTTTACACTTACACTAGATACTGGGACAAGGGAATGTCGTACAGGATTTACGGGTAGCGGGAGTGGGGGAATATCACTAACACTTTCTCGTATTACTTCTTTAGAGCTCACAGGAGTAGGGGTGTATTCCTACGGAGGAATTTCCAGGTAGCACAGTCTTACTAATTGTATATAAAATGCGTGGCTTGAAGAACAGTGCCCCCGACGAATACCATAGTACCCCCGACGACAGGGCAAGCCAAACACAGCTTAGTATGGCCGAAAATGCGCAGACACCCCCACACGGACCCCACGGGGTAGCCACCACCAGTCGCCACCACTCCCGGCAACAGCGACATATGTCAGCCCGGACTGTGCGCCCCTGTGTCATGCAGCCACCATGCCGCCGCCACCGAAGGAGAAGGACACTACCTTCGCGGAGTGGAATTGCTGAGCCAGCTAGGGGTGGAGTTAGAAAAGATACTCCAGACGGCGCCCCTCTGGTAGAGATGATCTATGGTTGCTCCCAAAATGTTCCAGTAGAGACGATCTATGGTCGCTCCCATCCTCGTGAGACGATCTATGGTCGCTCCCATCCTCGTGAGAAGATCTATGGTCGCTCCCATCCTCGTGAGACGATCTATGGTCGCTCCCATCCTCGTGAGACGATCTATGGTCGCTCCGAAAGTGCTCCGGTAGAGACGATCTATGGTCGCTCCCATCCTCGTGAGACGATCTATGGTCGCTCTGAAAGTGCTCCGGTAGAGACGATCTATGGTCGCTCCGAAAGTGCTCCAGTAGAGACGATCTATGGTCGCTCCGAAAGTGCTCCAGTAGAGACGATCTATGGTCGCTCCGAAAGTGCTCCAGTAGAGACGATCTATGGTCGCTCCCATCCTCGTGAGACGATCTATGGTCGCTCCCATCCTCGTGAGACGATCTATGGTCGCTCCGAAAGTGCTCCGGTAGAGACGATCCATGGTCACTCCCATCCTCGAGAGACGATCCATGGTCGCTCCGAAAGTGCTCCGGTAGAGACGATCCATGGTCGCTCCGAAAGTGCTCCGGTAGAGACGATCTATGGTCGCTTCCATCCTCGTGAGACGATTCATGGTCGCTCCGAAAGTGCTCCGGTAGAGACGATCCATGGTCACTCCCATTCTCATGAGACAATCTATGGTCGCTCCGAGAGTGTCTTGGTAGAGACGACCTATTGTCGCTCCCTTCCTCGTGAGACGATCTACAGTCGCTCTGAGGGTGTGCAGAGAGAGGTGAGTAGAGAGACGTCCCCACGGCAGGAGACTGGAGCCCAGGTTTCCTGTCCCAGAGTGACCCAGACAGGCCTCCCAGCCTCCCCTGGTCTCTGTTCCCTATGCCTGGCTCTAGAGTAGATGCACCTGACGGACCCCAGTGGAAGTCGCTGCCGCAGCCCTCCCCTGTCGGTGCCCCTAAACGCTGGAGACCGCAGCCCACAGTCTCTCCCGGTTCTCCCCAGGACACCCGGGCGTGATCTCTCTATGCCCCCACGACGCCGGGACTTATCACAGAGGTTCCTGGAGCTATTGGGCCCCAGTCCCGAGGGCCACAAGCTGAGCCAAGCCCGGAAGCCACGGGAAGCCCAGGACGCGAGAGGACGCCCTTACGAGTTATCCCGTGCCCTCTCGGCACGCCTCGCATTGGCGGTGTCCCTAGCCCAGCAGGATTGCTGACGACGTGTTCCTGCCTATCCCCCTGATGAATACGTGTGATATTGTAGCACGAGTGATTTAGGTTAAGTGTGATTTCCCCTAATGTAAGTATTGTGCAGTGATTTCATATAGTGAATATCGGGGTAAATAAGATCACAGTGAGAAGTTAAAGGACGAGATTGTGGAACAAGATCTGATTGACTATACGTGTGAGTGACATCCCTGTTATACAATTAATAAGCCTGTGCCGCCAGGAGATTCCCCTATAAAGACATACCCCCATTACTGTGAAGGAATATTGTGAAAGGAAGTATTAATAGTATTCTCTCTCTCCCCCACGCTACCCATAAATCTTGTTTATCACCCTCTCTCACTCCAATATCTCGAGTAAGTGTAAATCAAGAATAAAATCAATTACCAAAGTCTTTTGGCTAGTGGAAACCATATAAACTTCACAGCTAATATCTGCCGCCCTCAAGTATTACCATAACTTTCCCCTAGCCGTCACAAGTCACTCCCCGCACCTCCCCTATCTCCTCTTAGTGAGAGTCCATCCCCCCTCCCGTGCCCCCGCGCGCGCCTATATTTACTGCACTCCTGATACACTAGGATTGTTTGTGTTGTCATTACTATCAGAGAAGCAAGTATCCTGCGAGGCACACATATCCTAGATAAGGTTTTATATTGCTAAATATTGTGCTGTAATATCTGCTGATTTGTCCTGTGTCTGACTGTGGTAATATACGTGTAAAGGTTGTTGCCTAGAGTTTTTGTGTCCTGCCTCTCTTTATTGCACTAGCTCCGGTCTCGAAAGAGGACCCCGCTCCACGTTAGGTGAAATAGGAACGAGAAGTCGAGCCTAATTTCACCTAGCATTACACTGGTGGCCAGCGGTGGTTCTAGACCCGGGCGTAAGAGAGAGGTAATCAGGAAATATTTGGCAAAATGGCAACCAAACCGCACGTTCAATTACCCAAGTTTGACCCCGACCAGTATGATATACATACAGTACATATCTTGCAATAATTAAACCCTTACTGGATATTGGCTTTGAAAATGACCAACAAAAAATTGCAGTCGCACTACCACTATTGGGTAAAGCGACGGCGAACATAGCGCCGAAAATCGTCCCAGAACTCACCTGGCAGAACTTTACAAAGTTCACTGTACAAGCCATCACCCCATCATTAGGGAAAGTAGTGGCTCTATCCAAATTGGATAGTTTTGCATTCGACGGGGATTTAGATAATACCCTGATACAGGCAAGACGCCTGGTTACTGCTGCTTACCCGGAGGCAGATGAGGAAACCCGGGATCAGCATACATTTAATACTCTGCTCAGAGTACTCCCAAGTGTTGTAAGACAACACTTCACTATCCATGACCCAACAGGAGACATGGATAGAGATATACAGCTGATACGGCGCCTCCTGACCGCCTGCCCTTCTCCACAACAAATTAACATTGTTAAGAAATTCCCCACCCGACCCCCGGCTCCCCCAGCCACACCGCGTCCACCTCTGCCTCACACCAGCCCGACCCCGACGCCTAGCCCGCCCAGGGCACACCCCTCCCGTCGGCGCCCCGCCCCGCGAGAAAACTCGAACCTAATTCTTGTCAACCCGTGGGAATTCACAGCCTGCAACTCCCGCTGCCCCCTTCATGACATACGGGACCAGCTTAAAGCTGCTCACCGCAGGATCACAGCCCCGGGTTCGCATAAAGTGTCCGCCTTAGAAAGCGAGGCCCCAGGGGACGAGCTGACGCCCATGGACGAGCCCCATCCAGGAGAACTAGACAAGGAACAGGAGAACGAGAGCCCTAGCCAGCTGGATTTTTAGGTCCGCCCCCGCACCAACCCACGGTGGTAGGGACCATCACCCCTAAGTATCGCCCCCCAGTATACCACAAGATGAAAATAAACGGCGTGAAGGCCAGACTACTAGTTGATACGGGAGTGGCCAGGTCCTGCCTTTACAGCCACTATTTCTCCTGCTACAAATCGCGGTTTGGCCCACTCCGCCCTACTACCACTCACCTTGTGGACGCGGAGGATGGCCCCCTGCCCATCCGTGGGGAAACTCGGGCCCTACGGGTCGACACCCACCAGCCAGTGTCCGCCCAACATCCATTCATCATTTTTGATTCCTCCTGCCGGAGTTATGACGGGTATTTAGGGCTAGACTTGCTCCAAAAACTCAGAGCCACGATCAACTGTCACCACCGACAACTCCAGTTCCGCCCCCCACCCCGTTCCACCCCAGCCGTTTGCACATGCACGCCGCGGCCCTGGCCAGAGGATTCGCCCTTTTCCTCCCCCTAGTGCCCCCCTTCTTCCCCCCTTTTTCCATCTCCCTCTCCTCCCCCTCCCGTGCCTTTCCACCCCACTCCTGCCCCCTCTTTCCCTGCCACCATCTCCGCCGCCGTTACCATCCCCTCCCACCATTAGGCATGGGTGCCCCTTAACAGGCCCTCAGGTCCATCCGTTTTGTTCTCCCCCCTCCTCCCCTCCGGACCCCTTTCTGCCTGCCTTGTGTCCCCCACCTTCCTCCCTCCCCACCACGCCGCTATCCGCATCGCCAATCTCACCCCGTCCCCTCTCACCCTCCCCAAAGGGCTTACCATCGGAGAGATAGAGGAAGCCGAGCCCTGTGCCCCATCCTCCTCCCACCACCCCACCCCTCTACCCCCCATCCCAGACCATCTCTCCAAGCAGCAGTCAGAAACCTTACGCCGCCTCCTCCTGGATTTCCAGGATTTGTTTGCGACAGGACCAGCAGATATAGGGCATACTACGTACCTGTCGCACGAAATCCATATGACAGGCCCACCTATACGACAACCTTCCCGACGCAAGAACCCCCGACAGAGAGAAGAGGAGGACCGCCAGGTGCGCGAAATGGAAGAGGCAGGTGTTATCTCCCCCTCCACCAGCCCGTGGTCCTCCCCCGTCGTTCTAGTAAAAAAGAAAGACGGCACGATGCGGTTTTGCATCGACTACCGCCGTGTGAACGACGTCACCATTAAAGATGCCACCCCCCTCCCCCGCATTGACGATTCCCTAGACTCCCTCTACGGGGCGTCTTGGTTTTCTACCCTCGACCTCCAGTCTGGATACTGGCAGGTCCCCGTCCTCCTGGACCATCGAGGCAAGACGGCCTTTTCCACCAGTAATGGCAAACATTACGAATTCAGTGTTCTGCCATTCGGCCTCTGCAACGCCCCTGCCACTTTCTCCAGACTAATGGAATCTGTCTTGAGCGGCCTCACTTGGGAAATATGTTTAGCTTATATTGACGACGTCATTGTTTTTAGCCAGACCTGGGCCGACCACTTGCAGCGCCTCCGTCGAGTTTTCACCAGAATTCGCCAGGCAGGCCTCAAGCTACATCCTTCTAAATGTGTCCTGGCCGCTAAGACTGTCTCGTTCCTAGGACATACTATTTCCCAAGCAAGAATTTCCCCAGATCCCGACAAGCTCCGTGCCATAGTGGACATACCACCTCCGCAGGATGTCCACGGCGTCCGCGCCTTCCTGGGACTCACGTCCTATTACCGTCGCTTCGTGAAGGGATTCGCGCAGATCGCTAAGCCTCTTCACGACTTGACATGAAAAGGGGAACCTATCCTCTGGACCGAGGATCGGCGAGCTGCATTTCAACAGCTAAAAGACAAGCTTGTCTCGGCCCCCATCGTGGCCTTCCCCGACTATGCTCTCCCTTTTCGCCTCTACACGGATGTATCCCTTACCGCGATAGGCGCTGTCCTAGCCCAGGTACAGACCGTCTGGGAACACATCATCGCCTGCGCCAGCTGCACTCTGAACCTAGCCGAAAAAAATTATGCCGCCACCAAGCGAGAATGCCTCGGCATAATCTGGGCCCTCCAATATTTTAGGGCTTATCTTTCCGGGACCCAAGTCACGATAATCACCGACCACCAATCACTCCAGTGGTTGCACCAATCAGACTCCCATAACGCCCAACTCGTCCGGTGGTGTGACACCCTAGAGGAGTCTCAGTACGAGATTTCATACAGACCCGGAAAGCTCCACACCAATGCAGATGCCCTCTCCCACCTCCCCATCCATGCAGTACAACCGGACCCCGACCTACTACAACTCTGGCACCACAAGGAACGGCCCCCCTGGATCCCTGCTCACCTATTCCCCAAGCTGTGCCGACAGGGCGACCATCTTCTAACCCCGTCTGGACACATCCTCTTGACCCCCGATGCGGCACGTGACACCCTGCGCCACCTACATGCTCACAACGGCATCCACTTGGGCACCAAAAAATTACTCCAGGTGTTCAATGATATTTACTGGGCCCCAAATCCCTCCACCCTCGCCAAGGAAATTATCCAGACTTGCCGCGCCTGCGCGCTTGGGAAAGATATCACCCGGACCGCCGGGCCATCTGGCCATATCACCGCCCACAAGCCCTGGCAACTCCTGGCGATCGACGTAGTAGGCCCTCTTCCCCCTAAATCTGGATATAAATACGTGATCACTTTTGTAGACACGTACTCCAAATTCGTAGTAGCCTGCCCAGCTAAGGAACATCATGCCGTCGCTGTCACCGATGCCCTGCTCCGACATGTGTTCCTTTACTTTGGCATTCCCCAAGCCATCCATTCTGATAATGCCCCTGAGTTCTCTGGAAAAGTCTGGGAAGAACTAGCCAGGATTTTTAGGTACAAGATCTCCCACTCCTCATCATACTGGCCACAAGGGAACACGGTATGTGAATGTAGCCATCGTACCCTTATCAATCAGCTACGCACCAGAATCGAGGCTACAAAAGACGACGATTGGCCGGCACACGTAAAAATTGTCCAATGGGGCATGAATTCGTGCCCCCGAGAAGACGGGGTTTCCCCCCACGAAAGAATCTTTGGCGAAACCCGCTTCCTACTACCGCTACGCCATCACCTGCAACTGCCCGCTTCCGCTCCCACTACAGACCCGCTACACCTGCTAAAAGGGCGGATATACCACCTACAAAAGAACCTAGACCTTGGACCCGACACAGCCACCAACCCTTTCAACCCGGGTGACACAGTCGTCGTCGCCCGACTTCCCACTCCCCACAAGCTCACCCCCCGTTTCACGGGGCCCCACACAATCACCAAAGTCCCCAACCCATACCAAGTAGTCGTAGACTATCACGGCACTCCCCGTACCCTCCGCAAACGTCACGTGCAGCTTTTCCGCACGCCCACCTCCCCCACTCCGGCCCCACACCCGCAGCCCCCTCCGGCTCCCGCACCACCCTCTAGTCACACATGAGTGCTATGTTTCCTCCTCACCCTCCCACTCTGCCCCCCCTACCATCTCCACCTCCCCGGCCACCACCACCCCCAGCACCTCACCTGACGCCTCCCCTGCCACCCCTCCCTCACCCTCACCCCTTCCTTCTATGGCCTCCCCCTCAACGCCCACTCCCACATCTTCCGCCCATGCCACCACACCCTCACCACAACCCACTACCACCCCCCCTCCCCCACTCACCATCCGTACACCCACTCCGCCAACACTGCGCCCCACCGCGGCCACAACACGCAAAACAACCTGCCCATCCCAGACGCCCACTTCTCCCCCCACCCCGACCCTCAAGACCACCACCACCCGCTCGGGCCGCCCCTCACGCCCACCCGCCCGATACTCACACACCCCTACACCATCCACCTCTCCACAACTTCACACCGTCAAGCTATATCAGGCCCAAATCCTCTCTATCTGTACTCCCCAGAGACTCAACGCCGCATTACCATGGCACAAAACCCGGCCCTTACCCGCAGTATCCAGCATTCAGCCCCCAACCACACCGACAGCCACACCAAGCAAGATGAGAGTGAAGCGGACCATATGGGCGCCTACCCTTGGCAGGAACCACAGACTCCGTGGGCCACACCACCTGCTAAACCTCCTCCAGTCTACCACCGCCACCTCCACACTCTTCCTCACCTGCGACCCAGCACAAGAAGAGAACCCCTACACTGTCGCCTGGCAAAATACGCTACAACACCTCCAGCCCATCTACACCACCTCCAACACACAAGTGTTTCACCTCCAGCCACGAGGACGTGACTTTTTACAGGGGTAGAGTGGTAAAATGCGTGGCTTGAAGAACAGTGCCCCCAAAGAATACCATAGTACCCCCGACGACAGGGCAAGCCAAACACAGCTTAGTATGCCCGAAAATGCGCCAACACCCCCACACGGACCCCACGGGGTAGCCGCCACCAGTCACCACCACTCCCGGCAACAGCGACATATGTCAGCCAGGGCCGCGCGCCCCTGTGTCATGCAGCCACCATGCCGCCGCCACCGTAGGAGGACACTACCTTCGCGGAGTGGAATTGCTGAGCCAGTTAGGGGTGGAGTTAGAAAAGATACTCCAGATGGCGCCCCTCTGGTAGAGACGATTTATGGTCGCTCTGAAAGTGTTCTGGTAGAGACGATCTATGGTCGCTCTGAAAGTGTTCTGGTAGAGACGATCTATGGTCACTCCGAAAGTGCTCAGATAGAGACGATCTATGGTCGCTCCCATCCTCGTGAGACGATCCATGGTCGCTCCAAAAGTGCTCCGGTAGAGACGATCCATGGTCGCTCCCATCCTCGTGAGACAACTTATGGTCGCTCCGAGAGTGTCTTGGTAGAGACGACCTATTGTCGCTCCCTTCCTCGTGAGACGTTCTACGGTCGCTCCGAGGGTGTGCAGAGAGAGGTGAGTAGAGAGACGTCCCCATGGCAGGAGACTGGAGCCCAGGCTTCCTGTCCCAGAGTGACCCAGACAGGCCTCCCAGCCTCCCCTGGTCCCTACGCCTGGCTCTAGAGCAGACGCACCTGACGGACCCCAGTGGAAGTCGCTGCCGCAGCCCTCCCCTGTCGGCGCCCCTAGACGCTGGAGACCGCAGCCCACAGTCTCTCTCGGTTCTCCCCAGGACACCCGGGCGTGATCTCTCTACGCCCCCATGACGCCGGGACTTATCACAGAAGTTCCTGGAGCTATTGGGCCCCAGTCCCGAGGGCCACACGCCTGAGCCAAGCCCGGAAGCCACGGGAAGCCCAAGACGCGAGAGGACGCCCTTACGAGTTATCCCATGCCCTCTCGGCACGCCTCGCATTGGCGGTGTCCATAGCCCGGCAGGATCGCCGACGACTTGTTCCTGCCTATCCCCCTGATGAATACGTGTGATATTGTAGCACGAGTAATTTAGGTTAAGTGTGATTTCCCCTAATGTAAGTATTGTGCAGTGATTTCATATAGTGAATATCGGGGTATATAAGATCACAGTGAGAAGTTAAAGGACGAGATTGTGGAACAAGATCTGATTGACTATACGTGTGAGTGACATCCCTGTTATACAATTAATAAGCCTGTGCCGCCGGGAGATTCCCCTATAAAGACATACCCCCATTACTGTGAAGGAATATTGTGAAAGGAAGTATTAATAGTATTCTCTCTCTCCCCCACGCTACCCACAAATCTTGTTTATCTCCCTCTCTCACTCCAATATCTCGAGTAAGTGTAAATCAAGAATAAAATCAATTACCAAAGTCTTTTGGCTAGTGGAAACCATATAAACTTCACGGCTAATATCTGCCGCCCTCCAGTATTACCATAACTTTCCCCTAGCCGTCACAAGTCACTCCCCACACCTCCCCTATCTCCTCCTAGTGAGACTCAATCCCCCCTCCCGTGCCCCCGCGCGCGCGCCTATATTTACTGCACTCCTGATACACTAGGATTGTTTGTGTTGTCATTACTATCAGAGAAGCAAGTATCCTGCGAGATACACATAGCCTAGATAAGGTTTTATATTGCTATATATTGTGCTGTAATATCTGCTGATTTGTCCTGTGTCTGACTGTGGTAATATATGTGTTAAGGTTGTTGCCTAGAGTTTTTGTGTCCTGCCTCTCTTTATTGCACTAGCTCCGGTCTCGAAAGAGGACCCCGCTCCACGTTAGGTGTAATAGGAACGAGAAGTCGAGCCTAATTTCACCTAGCATTACAGTATATAAGGGATGTTAGTCATAAATATAGTTCATCAGGTCTTGATTTGCACACTCGTCCTTTATTCTCTCACTGTGATCCTAGTTGCCCCGATATTCACTATATTAAGTCACTGCACGATACTACACCAGGCAAAGTCACACATAACCTAAATCACTTGCACTGTTTCTGGGCAGCATCACACGTATTCATCGTGGGGGGCAGGGGCGGGAACACGCCGTCGGCAATCCTGCCAGGCTAGGGGCACCGCCAAGGAGAGACGTGCCAAGAGGGCACGAGACAACTCGTAGGGGATTCCTCTCGCGTCCTGGGCTACCGTGGCTTCCGGGCTGGGCTCAGGGGTATGGCCCTCGGGACTGGGGCCGAATAGCTCCAGGAACCTCTGGTGTAAGTCTCGGCCGGAGGTGGGTGCCTTATGTTGTTGTGAGGGCGTATGGAGATCGCGCCCGGGTGTCCTGGGGAGGATCGGGAGAGACTGAGGACTGCAGTCTCCAGCGTCTAGGGGCGCCGACAGGGGAGGGCTGCGGCATTGGCTTACGCTGGGGCCCGTCAGGTGCGTCTGTTCCAGAGCCAGGCGTAGGGAGCGGAGGCCAGGGGAGGCTGTGAGGCCTGTCTGGGCCACTCTGGTACGGGAGGCCTGGGCTCTTGTCTCCTGCCGGGGTGACATCTCGCTCCTTGCCTCCTTCCGTGCACCTTCGGAGCGACAGTGGGCCGTCCACGAGGGCGGGAGCGACAATAGGCCGTCTCTACCAGGACACCTTTGGAGCAACAATAGGCCGTTTCACAAGGAGCGGAGCGACAATAGGCCGTTTCTACCAGGGCACCTTCGGAGTGACAATAGGCCGTCTCATGAGGAGGGGAGCGACAATAGGCCGTCTCTACCGGGACACTTTCGGAGCGACAATAGGCCGTCTCTCTAGGGCGGGGGTGACAATAGGCTGTCTCACGAGGGCGGGAGCGACAATAGGCCATCTCACGAGGGCGGGAGCGACAATAGGCCGTCTCACGAGGGCGGGAGCGACAATAGGCCGTCTCTACCGGGACACTTTCGGAGCGACAATAGGCCGTCTCTACCGGGACACTTTCGGAGCGACAATAGGCTGTCTCTACCAGGACACTTCCGGAGCGACAATAGGCCGTCTCTGCCGGGACACTTTCGGAGCGACAATAGGTCGTCTCTACTGGGACACTTTCGGAGCGACAATAGGCCGTCTCTACCGGGACACTTTCGGAGCGACAATGGGCCGTCTCTACCGGGACACTTTCGGAGCGACAATAGGCCGTCTCTACCGGGACACTTTCGGAGCGACAATAGGCCGTCTCTACCGGGACACTTTCGGAGCGACAATAGGCCGTCTCTACCAGGACACTTTCGGAGCGACAAAAGGCCGTCTCACGAGGGCGGGAGCAACAATAGGCCTTCTCTACCAGGACACTTTCGGAGCAACAATAGGCCGTCTCATGAGGAGGGGCGCCGTCTAGAGTGTCTAGAACAACTCCATCCCTAGCTGGTTCAACAATCCCACTCCGTGAAGGTAGTGTCCTTCTCCTACGACGGCGACGGCGTGGTGGCTGCGTGACAGGGGCGAGCGGCCCAGGCTGACATATGCCGTTGTTGCCAGGGGTTGTTCCGACTGGTGGCGGCTACCCCGTGGGGTCCGTGTGGGGGTGTTGGCAAGTTCCCGGGCATACTGGGCTGTATCTTGCTTGCCCCGTTGTCGGGGGCACTATGGTATTCTCCTGTTTCCATTTCGGGGGTACTGCTTTGTAAGTCACGCATTTTATATAAATATATATGAATTCTGCCCTTGCCATTCTTGTGTGTATTGTGTACATTGTGTGTTAGTAAACCCGCTCTGTCTTCCTGTTCATGCCATATCCAGTGTCTCTCTGTTCTTATATTGTAAGGTGTATTGAACTAATGCAATAGATGTGTTAAGGTGTACTGCCGAGTTTTTATTCCCTGTTCCTCTGTTGGTGCTTTACTTCTGGTCCGGAGAGAGGACCCCGCTCAGTCGCGGGTGTTTTTAGGACAAGAGGTCGGACTAAAAACACCCCGCATAACACAAAGCTACAAGGAAACATATGGGGGTGTCCTAACTGTTATGCTGAGTGTTTTTAGGTCGACTCCACGTCCTAAAAACACTAGCAACTGAGCAGGGTCCTCTTTCCGGACCGGAAGTAAAGCACCAACAAAGGAACAGGACATAAAAACTAGGCAGTATACCTTAACACATCTATTGCCTTAATTCTAAAACCGTTACAATATGATACAGAGTGACATTTGAGATACATGATACAGGGACACAGAGTTAGGCTTTGATAGCACAAAATACAGTTGCACTTAACACACAATATGATGCATGTATACCAATGTCTTTAGTTATATATGTGTAGCTACCCGTCTTTCATACAAACCCAAAATATATATACACACGATAACAAGGGGAATGCACAAGGTTAAGGGTCTGGGGGAGGAATATTACTATAATGAAGTCAGGGTGCGGATCACGACACTCGGCTCAGTTACCTAGTCGCGGCGACACTTTACACAGGCTTTTGGTTCTCCTGCGCACCCTGATCGTCATTCACAATTACGGGAAGTTCATTTATTCTGGGCAGGTGATATTATTCTACTTATTATTACTGAATATTTTCTACTCTATTGGGTATGTAAGTCTGTTGGGTTAATAACAATAGCCACTGGTTTTATATGGATCACACTCTGTCACTGTTCACTGTTCCTCTTCCTCAGGCTTATTTTCGGTCTAAGAGGCGTCACTAATTTACCCGTGTTTCCTGTGTTGATTCACTCTGTCACTGTTCGAGGGGGAGGACCTAAGGGGGACTCTGCCTGTAACGGGCCAAACAGCTGGAGGAGGCAGGCCTGACATCGGCAGCTCCGCGGGGTGAGGGAGTCGGGGTTGCCCTCACCTGTAGTCTGCTGGGCTCGCCTGGGGGTCCTGGGGGTGCGGTCGTCTGCCAGGGGATGCGCTGTCAGGGTTGGGCTGCGGCCTCGTCTTCTGCTGGTGCCTGTGAAAGACAGAGATTTCCCAGGAGTGGGAGGCAGGTCCGGTCTCAGACTTTGCCTCCACTCTGGTGACACCTCCGGGGCAACACTCTCGGGTGGTGTTGAGCAATTCCCGCAGGGGAACGCGGTAGGTGGAGTGTACACGGAGACCGTGTCCTCTCCTACATACAGGGAGGGAAGCACAGAGGCGACTTTCTCTCCTGGGTCTGTCACAGCCGTGGCTCCAGGTCTTTTTACCCTGGGACCCACTTTTAGCTGTCTACTAGGGCCTCCTGCCCTTGGAGTGGCGGAGGGTACTGGAACCTCGTGGCGCACTAAAGGGCCTCCTGCCTTAGACATGGCGAAGGGTACTGACACCTCGTGGTGCACTAAAGTGCCTCTTGCCCTAGACGTGGCGGAGGGTACTGACACCTCGTGGCGCACTAAAGGGGCTCTTGCCCTAGACGTGGCGGAGGGTACTAACACCTCGTGGCACACTAAAGGGCCTCTTTCCCTAGACGTGGTGGAGGGTACTAACACCTCGTGGCACACTAAAGGGCCTCTTGCCCTAGACGTGGCGGAGGGTACTAACACCTCGTGGCACACTGAAGGGCCTCTTGCCCTGGACGTGGCAGAGGGTACTGACACCTCGTGGCGCACTAAAGGGCCTCCTGCCCTTGAGGGGGTAACTATGGTCGTTGCCAAAACGTTACTTGGGACTGAATCCTGTTCAGTCCCACCCCACTGCTGGTGATGGTTGTCTCGCCTGCAAGGTCGTTGCCGATCCTTGATCACCTGGTGTCGGGGCAGTTGCGGGGAAAAGGGGCGCAGGTCAGTAGTGGGCGGGCAACCCTCTTGCCCTGGGTCATTAGCCCCCCCGTTGTGTCTTCCTGGGGTGCTGGTGTGGTGGTGGCCCGGTGGTGGGGTGGGGGATGGCGGGCATTTTACCACCGTCTTCGTCGAAAAAGTCACGACCTCGTGACTGCAGATGGTAGGTGGTGGAGGTGGACGTCTTGTGGGCCAGGGTGAGGTGTTGTAGGAGGTTTGCCCAGTGGTGGGATATGTTGCTCGGCTCCCGATGGGGGTTGAGAGAGAGACAGATGGAGGATGGATGGTCTGTCTGGCATAGGAGGCGGAGAAGTTGGGGTGTCCGCCGGATCTTGATGGGTGGCTGGTCACGAGGGAGCCAGTGGATTCTGGTAACCCTCATCGTGGTGGTTGGTGCCTGGTGAGGAGACAGTAGCTGTATGCTGGAGAGTGATGGGGGGTAGGTGCTTTTATGGGGAATGGGTCTGTGGGAGGAGCATTTAACTTTGGGGAATTGGGATTTGGGAGGATTCCATCGTGCTTGGTGGAGAGGGAGGGTGATGGGGGAGGCGTTTGGGGGAAGGGGGGTTTGTGGTGGTGGGTGGCGGGCCGGGCGTGCACTGGGGGGTGGTGTTGGAGTGTATCTGGATGGTGGGCGTGAGAGGCTGCCTGATCTGGTAGTGGTGGCGGTGAGTGTGGGTGTGGGTGGTGAGGGTGGTTGTGCACGTGGTGGTGGTGAGGGCGTGCGGCTGTTGGGGGGTGAGGCGGGTGGGAGTGCGGTGTGGCGTGTAAAATGGGCATGGTCGCGGGGGAGGGGGAGGGTGTTTGATGGGGTAGGTAGGGGAGCAGTGTGGGTGCAGGTGGCAGGGGGGTGAGAAATGAGGTTTGAGGAGGTGGCGGCTTGAGGCAGCAGTGGTGAGGTAGGTGGTGGGGGCGACGTGGTGTGAGAGGTGGTAGGAGGATGGGTGGTAGAGAGGGGTGTGGGAGGTGGTGAGTGGGTGGTGGTGCTGGGCGGGGGTGGTGATATGGGCGGTGGATGTGGTGAGTCGGGATCAGGTGTTATGGGGGGTGGTGTGGTTGTTGGTGAGGTGCTGGGTGGGGGTGAGAAGTAGTAGGAGTAGGAGTCTGGGGGGTAATTCTCAGAAATGTCTGTGTGGCCAGGTGTGTGGGAAGAGGTGCGGGGCGCACGGGTGTGGGGGTGGTCATTGTTGGGTGGGTGGAAGGGTCGCATGTGGCGATTGCGATACGTGCGTTGTTGGCCTTGCTGATTTGTGATTACTTGATAGGGGTTGGGGACTCGGGTTATGGTGAAGGGGCCAATGAATCAAGGTGAGATCTTATTTGGGGTAGGGAGGTGTGCCACGACAATGGATTGGCCAGGTTTGTATGGGTTGGTGTGGTTGGTGTCGGGCGTAAGGTCCTGTTGTGTTTGTAGGTGGTGGAGGCGGCGTTTGAGGTGGTGGAGAGGGTCAGTAGTGGAGGGCGGGGTGGGTGGCTGGAGGTGGTGGCGGAGGGGTAGGAGAAGCGGGGTTTCCCCGAAGACTCGTTCGTGTGGTGTTATGCCGTCTTCTCGTGGGCATGTGTTTAGGCCCCATTGTACTATCTTGACATTAGCAGGCCAATCGTCATTCCCTGTTTGCATGATGCGAGTGCGGACCTGACTGAGGAGGGAGCGATGACTTCTTTCACAGATGCTGTTGCCTTGGGGCCAGTAGGGGGATGAGTGAGAAATGTGGAACCCGAATATTTTTGCTAACTCTTGCCAGACTTTTCCTGTGAACTCTGGTGCATTGTCCGAGTGCAAGGCCTGGGGAATGCCAAAATATGGGAATACGTGGCGAGTTAAAGCATCTGCGACGGATGCTGCATTGTGATCTTTTGCGGGGCATGCGATGATGAATTTGGAATAGACGCCCACGAAGGTGATTATGTATTTATATCCTGTTTTGGGCGTGAGGGGGCCGACGAAGTCGAGGGAAAGTAGTTGCCAGGGTTTTGTTGCTGTTATTTTTCCTGAGGGGCCTGGTGTGCGGGTGATGTCTTTCCCTAAAGCACAAGCGCGGCAGGATTGTATAATGTTCTTGGCGATGGTGGAGGGGTTTGGTGTCCAGTATATGTCACTGAAAACTTGGACGAGTTTCTTAATGACCAGGTGAATGCCATTGTTGGCGTGAAGGTGCAGCATGGTGTTGTGGGCGATGGTGGGGCTTAGGACGATGTGGCCGTTGGGGTCGAACAGGTGTTCACCGTGCAGGTGGAGTTTGTTGAAAGTGTTTGGCGGGATCCAGGTAGGGCATTGCTTATCGTGCCACATTTGGATAAGGTCCGGTTCTGCTGAGATGGCGTTGATGGGTAATCGGGAAAGGGAGTTGGCGTTTGTGTGGAGCTTGCCTGGACGGTATGATATCTCAAAGTCGTATTCCTCGAGAGCTTCTCGCCATCGTATGAGTTATGCTTTGGTGGTGTTGGACTGGCATAACCACTGTAGGAATTGGTGATCGGTAATGATAATCACATGGGTGCCTGAGATGTACGAGTGGAAGTAATCGAGTGACCAGATAATTCCCAGGCATTCACATTTGGTGGCCGCGTAATTTCTCTCCGCAGGGTTTAAGGCGCGGCTGGCACAGGCAATGATATGCTCACAGCCGTCTTGGACTTGGGCAAGGACAGCCCCTATGGTGAGGCGTGAGACGTCGGTATATAGACGGAAAGGCAGGTTGTAGTCTGGGAAGGCAACGACTGGGGTGGAGGTCAGTTTGGATTTGAGGGTGGTGAATGCATTCTTTCTGGGTTCTGTCCAGACGAAAGGTTCTCCTTTCTTGGTGAGGTCGTGCAAAGGTTTGGCGATGTCTGCAAAACCTTTCACGAAACGCTGGTAATAGGAGGTTAAACCTAGGAAGGCTCTGGTTTCGTGCACATCGCGTGGTAGGGGGATGTCGGCGATTGCACGTAGCTTGTCGGGGTTGGGAGAGATGCCCTCTGCATTGATCAGGTGTCCGAGGAAGGAGACTGAGCGTTCTGCTAAAACACATTTTGTGGGTTTTAGTTTGAGCCCGGCCTGGCGTATACGCTGGAATACCTGTTTGAGGCGGTGGAGGTGGTCGGCCCAGGTGTGGCTGAAGATGATGACGTCGTCTAGGTAAGCCAAACAGGTTTCCCAGGTGAGTCCGCTCAGAACAGATTCCATGAGGCGAGAAAATGTGGCGGGGACGTTGCAGAGTCTGAAGGGAAGGACGTTAAATTCATAGTGCTTCCCGTTTGATGTTGAGAAGGCGGTTTTGTGTTTGTCATTGGGGTGGACTGGGACTCGCCAATAGCCTGATTGCAGGTCTAGGGTAGAGAACCATGTCGATCCGTGGAGGGAGTCTAGAGAGTCGTCGATCCTGGGTAGTGGTGTAGCGTCTTTGATTGTAACGTCGTTCACTCTGCGGTAATCGACGCAGAAACGCATGGTTCCGTCCTTCTTTTGCACGAGTACCACAGGTGAGGACCATGGGCTAGTAGAGTTTGAGATGACACTGGCATCGAGCATATCCTGGACCTGCCGGTCTTCTTCTGCCCGTTTTTTTTTTTTTTTTTTCGGCGTGATGGTTGGCAAATGGGAGGTCCCATAGTATGAATCTTGTGGCTGAGATAGGTGGTGTGGCCAAGATCGGTCGGGCCGGCGGAGAATAGGTCCTGAAAGTCCAGGAGTAGTTGGTGGAGGCTGTTTGTTTGGGAAAGGGATAGATGTGATGGTAGGTTGGGGAAGGTGGGGTGACTGGGGGGTGGTGCTGAGCATGGTTCTGCTTCTTCTGTATCGCCAGTGACGAGTCCTCGTGGCAGAGTTAAAGGTGTTGTGGCGAGGTTTGCGATACGGATTTGGTGGGCGTGGGGAGGAAGGAAAGTGGGGGAAACTAGACAGGATGATAGGGGTCCGGTGGGTATGGATGGTGAGAAAAGGACTGATGTACCTGAGGGTCTGGTGAGTGTCACCCAAGCTTCGTGGTGAGGTGGAATGGTAATAGTGGAAGCAATAGTGGCAGGGAAGGAGGGAGAGGGGGGTAGTAAGGGTGGAATGGGAGATGGGGTTGGAGGGGTATGAAGTGAGGCATTGAGTGAGGCTGGGGTGGGGTTACATGTACAGGTGGGTTGGGGTGGGTGAGTGTTGTGGGGGGGAGTGTGGGTGGTGTGGGGGTGGCGGTGTTGTTTTTCATTGTCCTTCATTGTTGTTTTTTCTCCTTGTTGATGGATGCTTGATTGGGGCGAGCTGGACTTAAGTGGAGGCGACGCTGATGATGATCGATGGTCACGTGGAGTTTCTGAAGGAGGTCCAGCCCAAGGTATCCATCATATTGATTACATGTAGAATCAAATATGATGAATGGGTGGATGGTAGAGACTCGTTGGTGAGTGCTGGTTTGTAGGGCCCGGGTTTCCCCACGGATGGGTAGGGGGCCATCCCCTGCATCTACGAGGTTGGCTGAAGTGGGGAGGAGTGGGCCGAATGCTGAGGTGTGGCGGGAGTAGAAATGGGAGTAGAGGCATGAACTGGCTGCTCCCGTATCCACCAGTAGTCTTGCCTTGACCCCGTTTAGCCAAATCTTGTTGTAGACTGGGGGTCTGTAGTTGTGTGAGGTGGCCCCCGCCACCGTGGGGAGGTGCAGGGGCGGGCCTAAAAATCCATCTGCTGAGGATGGGTGAGATCGTCGTGTTCGTTGTCGTCCGGTCCTGGGTAGAGTAGTGGTGGCGCATCGTCTTCCTGGGCGACGGCGTCTAACGAGGAGACTTTCTTACGCCCCTGATGGAGATTCCTGCGCCTGCTTGCCTTGAGTTGCTCTCTTATGTCGTACAAGGGGCAGGTGCGACTGCAGGCCGTGAATTCCCAAGGGTTTATGGTAATTAGGTTGCCTTGTTCCCTGGAGTTTGGGCGCTTCTTTTGTGGGTAAGCCCTGGGCACTGTAGGAGGCGGCTCTGTAGGCGGCTGGTGAGGCGGTGGCTTAGGTTTTGGTGGAGGGTTGTGACTTGTGGGGAATCTTGTTACTGCGTGAAAGGGTTGTGGTGTGGGACTGGCGGCGAGGAGACGTCTGACGAGTTGCAGATCCTGATCCATGTACCCTATGGGATCATAGATAGAGAAGTGCTCCCTGACTATGCTAGGGAGAATCCTCAGCAGAGCATTAAATGTGTGAGTATCCCGAGTATTCATTGCTGCCTCGGGATAAGCGGCGCTGACGAGGCGCCGAGCCTGGACAAAAGTGTCGTCTAGGTTACCGTCGTAGGTGAGGGCGTCGAGCTGCGAGAGAGCGATGACTCTGCCCATGGAAGGCATAAAAGCCTGTTTCACAATTTGCGTGAACTGGTCCCATGTCAGTTCTGGGACGACTTTTGGTGCGACAGTGACGATTATTTTTCCTAGGTTAGGTAGTGTGACTACAATTTTTTCCTTGTCCGAGTCAAACCCTATGTCTAAGAGGGGTTTAATCATATCTAAATACACATCAATGTCACATTGGTCCGGGTTGAATTTCGGCAATTGAATGTGCGGTTTGGCTGCAATTATGCAAGTTTCCTTTTTCGTTCCTCCGTGCTTTTACTCGGATCCAGAACCACCGCTTGCCACCAGTGTTATGCTGAGTGTTTTTAGGTCGACTCCTCGTCCTAAAAACACTAGCGACTGAGCGGGGTCCTCTTTCCGGACCGGAAGTAAAGCACCAACAAAGGAACAGGACATAAAAACTAGGCAGTATACCTTAACACATCTATTGCCTTAATTCTAAAACCGTTACAATATGATACAGAGTGATATTTGAGATACAGGATACAGGGACACAGAGTTAGGCTTTGATAGCACAAAATACAGTTGCACGTAACACACGATATGATGCATGTATACCAATGTCTTTAGTTATATATGTGTAGATACCCGTCTTTCATACAAACCCAAAATATATATACACACGATAACAAGGGGAATACTCAAGGTTAAGAGTCTGGGGGAGGAATATTACTGTCACGAGTCGGCTAGTGACATTAGCTTTTGTGGGAAACCGCGAACTCAAGTGGAATCCCAGTTTATCGTTCAGTTAACCGCTCATCGGCGGGAGTCCTTTCAAATCAATTTTTCAGTGTCATAAGTGATCGTCTTTGTGTGAGACATTAGCGCTTCCGCTGAACGATTTGTTTTGGGCGCGTTTCGCTCACTCTAGCCATTAAAAAAATGCGGCCTAGCGCTCTCTCTTTTTTTCCCACGAGTTTATTCAGTCCAGTGTTTGCTTTGACGGAGTGAGGTTCTGTGCTCCAGAAGTGTGAGAGGAGAGGTCAGCTAGCACCCAGACTCCGCTAGACTACAGTTCTCCAGACTCCCACCTTTCGTTGGTGATACACAGCATTCATTGACCAGTATTTCTTTACATTTTCCTAGTCTTAAGAGTTCAGTTAAGGTGTTTTTCCTAGGCGTAAGAATTTAGCTTTTGAGTGAGTGAGTGAGTGCGATCTCATTAATTTGATTTTGAAATGTATGTTAAATTTATTTTATAATCAATAAATTTAACAGTTCTTTTTCTTGAGCTTAATGTAATGTAAAGTCGTGTTTCATTCTCCATAATTAAGCTTATTTCCCATATAGCTCCTACCTTGCATAAACGTTTGCCATTCATAACTGGTACTTAGGCCAGTCTTGTGTATTAAGCTTAAAATCCGTTGTGCCTCCTAGGAGTTAAGCATCAGCAAGAACCTGATATTATTGATAGTTTTAGTTATTTATTGTCAGGGGTAAAGTAACTTTCTCCAGAGGCTAACAGTACTAATAAACAGCAATTGAGCAATTAGTCTCTGCTGTGTACTGTTGAGAAAGTTTATAAATTCTCGTTCTTGGAGAATCATGCGAAGGAAGCCAGCGTAAAGTAATCGTTGCTTGATTTAGTAAGACAATCATTGTCCCTGCTCTTCAATATTATTGAATATTATTATCAATTAAATAATATAAGCATATATATTAAAAACCCCGTGACATTTGGCCAGGATATTAACTCCTAGCTCTAAAGCTATTCACGAGATAATATTCACTCGTTCATATTTAGGTATTTATTATTGAAGTTTATAGGCACAAGTTTACTGGTGTTTACCGTTAATTTAGCAAGTGAATTTTTGCTTTATTAATCAATAGAGTACTTAACTCTAGTTTATTTTTGGTAACGCCAGACGATTTTATTCGCTCCTGAGTAGCCGCCGTACCCATTGTGTTAATTATTGAGTCTTCTCAGTTATTTGCATTTTTGCCTTATTCTTTTCCAGTTAACTAGATAAGACTGGTCACCACTAGCTTGTGTCTGTATTCTTTACTTGTGTTATTAGCATTCGTTTGCGAAGCAGCAGTCAGTACTCAGTTTCGGCTTGGTTAGTAAATTAGCGTCATGGCTACCACTGTATTTTTACAGGAAGCCAAAGAAATGGGTCTTACGGACCCAACCGAAATTAAAGAGTATACTGTATACTCTCACGGCATAATCAGGAGCAGCGTGAGAATGAGCGCGAACACGAGCAGAAACAACGCGAGCTCGAGTTAGAAAAAGAGCGACAACAGCGCGAACACGAGCTAGTACAAGAGCGAGAACAGCGCGAATACGAGCGTGAACAACGCGAGAGAGAACGAGAGCACGAACGTGCCGAGCGAGAAGCACGTGAGAAACACGAATATGAAATGCTGAAGCTCAAGCGAGATTCCTTGGCTTCAGACACATCCGGTGCAGTTGGTCCAAGCTCCACGAGCGTTCTCCTTACACATGTCCTGGCGACCCCACGCATCAAGCTTCCTTCATACAAGGAAAGCGAGCGGATCGAGCCGTACATAGCTCGTTTTGAGGACATGGCAGACATGTATCAACTGGATGAAGCAGCTAAGCGGATCCAATTTCTTAGTTTATTTGAGGGCCCTGCCCTCGATATTCTCCACAGAATTCGTGGAGACAATCTCACGTATGAGATGATGAAAGCTGCACTCATTAAGGCGTATGGTCTCACAGTAGACGACGCCAAAGTTCAGTTCATGCGAGCTCGACTCCAAGACAAGGAGACAGCTGTTCAGTTCCTCGATCGTCTCACTGCTTACTTAAATGAGTGGATGGAGAAAGATGAAACTCCTTCCATGCGTGAGGGGACAATTGACCTTATGCTGCGTACACAGCTAGAGAGGTCGTGGCCTGCTGAGCTCATAGCTCAGCTTAAGATCTGCCAGGTGAAAGATGCCAGCCAAATGGCAGAGAAGGCTGACGCATTCTTTACTGCATACGGGTATCAAACTCGTAAGCAAAACACCTGGAACAGAAAAGCTGATAAATCTGGGAAACCGTCTCAGACTGAACCCCAGCAACAAGGCCATTCTCAGAATAATGGCCAAGGTCCAAAACCGCAGTGGAAGGACCAGGGGCAAAACACTCAGAAACCTGAGTGGAAGAGGTACAACAAGTACCCTAACCAGCAGCAGTATCAGCCACGCAACCGACTGTCGGGACAAACTTTTTCACCACCAGCTCAAAAGAGGCAGGAAGCGAACGCAGCCTTCATTCCTCAACAGCAGCACGGTGGTCACGTCCCTACCAGTATGGGTACTCCCCCACAGTTCACTAGTCCCACAGTGACAGTGAACCCCCCTCCACAGATGGCCAATGTTCCATCACCACAGGCAGTGAGTACAACCCCTCAAGTATATAATTCACAAGGCACAATGTTTGCCGCATCAATTCAGCAGCCTCATGAGTGGCTAGCTGCTTTCTCCACAGGCCCTCCCGCAGGAGACAGTACCTTCCTTGTTCAGCCAGGGTCTGTGGGACGCATTCCTGTGAAGGTCCTGAGAGATAATGGTTCCTCAGGTTGCTCTGTCAAGCAGAGTCTAGTTCGGCCTGAGCAGTATACAGGTCGACAGATCCATGCAAACCTTATTGATGGATCAGTGAGATTGTACCCTGAGGCATGTATCCAGGTGGCATCTCCATTTTATACTGGTACGACACTTGCAGTTGTCATGCAAGAACCTTTATATCACCTTATAATTGGCAACATTTCCGGACCCAAGGATAGTTGCACCGAACATGACGCTACTCAGACTTCGGCTTCTGCGGTAACACGAGCCATGGCTGGGGCTCCAGACTGTGTCACCCCAGTGATCATTGAATCGCCGCAAGATCTGATGTGTAGTCAACTTGTTGTACAAGAACAACATTCTGACCCGACACTTGCTGCCGTGTGGAACAAACAAAAGGATCGAGTGATTAAGTATTCACGGGGAGGTCGAGCCAAGTTCCTTCGCAAACAAGGACGGCTTTACCGTGAGTCACGAACACCCGAGGGCGAGATTCGACTGCAGTTTGTCGTTCCCGCCAAGTACCGCCTAGCAGTGTTACAATGGGGTCATTGTTCAGCCTCAGGAGGTCACATAGGCAAAAGGAAGACCCAGGCCCGTATCCGAGGTGACTTTTTTTGGCCAGGGATGGGACGAGACATAGTTAGTTTTGTCCGTTCCTGCAGTGCGTGTCAAAGTAACACCACTAATCAGGGACATGTCCTTCCTGTGCTGTTCGTAACCACACCTGTAATCTCTGAGTCAGTTGAGAGACAGGATAGCGATGAAGTGAGTGTAGACCTGACGTCTCACTTGTTGGCCCCACAGGACACAGCATGTCCAGGGCCTGTACATACATATTAACTACTGTAGGTTAAGGGGGAAGTTCGAGAGAGAACTCCGCAGAGGCGACTCGAGGCTATGGAAGACCCGAGTTTGCACAAGGATTCTCAGCTCCCCTATACTAATATAAGTACTGTAGGTTAAGGGGGAAGTTCGAGAGAGAACTCCACAGAGGCGACTCGAGGCTATGGAAGACCCGAGTTTGCACAAGGATTCTCAGCTCTCCGATACTAATATAAGTACTGTAGGTTAAGGGGAAAGTTCGAGAGAGAACTCCACAGAGGCTTGGAAGACCCGAGTTTGCACAAGGATTCTCAGCTCCCCGATACTAATATAAGTACTGTAGGTTAAGGGGGAAGTGAGAACTCCGCAGAGGCGACTCGAGGCTACGGAAGCTCGAGTTTGCACAAGGATTCTCAGCTCCCCGATATTAATATAAGTACTGTAGGTTAAGGGGGATAATGGTGACCTCGAATGTACGTCGTAGCAATGACTGCTAGGCAGAGAGAGTAATTGTAACATAAGAAAATTTTTGTCTCATTGACACTTTTGATGCTCCACCTCAATTGATTTTGCAGGTACAGCAATGGGCGCAGCAGTTTTGCTGTGCGGGCCAGCTGATCATCTGCCGCACGCTGCCGCCTCTTCTCCTCTGCCTTCATCATCGCCATATTATTAATATTTACTGTGTCATTTTACACGTAGGTACATTTACACCACAACTGTTACACGTACACCATGTATTAAATACACCACGCTACACAACAATTAGTTGTCAGTGTAAATGTAGCGACTTTTCGCTCAGTTTGACCTGAGTACAGGATTTTTACCGTCGTCACGGAGTTTTTTCCCTCAAGCTTGCTTCTATTAACGTAAATACGAGTTTTTTTTTCGCTCACTGGCGACTGCGACTTTCTCCTGTAGCAGTTTAGCACACACACCATAGTGTGAATCTTGTGTGACTGAGCTAGGATTTATATGTATGCATATTGAAATTTTTTTTCTGAAGGAAAAAAGATTTGATTTTCATGAGGCGTAATGTCACGAGTCGGCTAGTGTCATTAGCTTTTGTGGGAAACCGCGAACTCAAGTGGAATCCCAGTTTATCGTTCAGTTAACCGCTCATCGGCGGGAGTCCTTTCAAATCAATTTTTCAGTGTCATAAGTGATCGTCTTTGTGTGAGACATTAGCGCTTCCGCTGAGCGATTTGTTTTGGGCGCGTTTCGCTCACTCTAGCCGTTAAAAAAATGCGGCCTAGCGCTCTCTCTTTTTTTCCCACGAGTTTATTCAGTCCAGTGTTTGCTTTGATGGAGTGAGGTTCTGTGCTCCAGAAGTGTGAGAGGAGAGGTCAGCTAGCACCCAGACTCCACTAGACTACAGTTCACCAGACTCCCACCTTTCGTTGGTGATACACTGCATTCATTGACCAGTATTTCTTTTCGTTTTCCTAGTCTTAAGAGTTTAGTTAAGGTGTTTTTCCTAGGCGTAAGAATTTAGCTTTTGAGTGAGTGAGTGCGATCTCATTAATTTGATTTTGAAATGTACGTTAAATTTATTTTGTAATCAATAAATTTGACAGTTCTTTTTCTTGAGTTTAATGTAATGTAAAGTCATGTTTCATTCTCCATAATTAAGCTTATTTCCCATATAGCTCCTAGCTTGCATAAACGTTTGCCATTCATAACTGGTACTTAGGCCAGTCTTGTGTATTAAGCTTAATATCCGTTGTGCCTCCTAGGAGTTAAGCATCAGCAAGAACCTGATATTATTGATAGTATTAGTTATTTCTCCCTACGTGTCAGCAAGTGGGTTGGTGGAGGGTTAGTGCCCCTCCCCGTAAAACAAATAACTCAGAGTCAAATGGCCACCCCTTACGGGATTATGGCGTCTGGCAATAGACAGATAGATTAGTTATTTATTGTCAGGGGTAAAGTAACTTTCTCCAGAGGCTAACAGTACTAATAAACAGCAATTGAGCAATTAGTCTCTGCTGTGTACTGTTGAGAAAGTTTATAAATTCTCGTTCTTGGAGAATCGTGCGAAGCAAGCCAGGGGAAAGTAATCGTTGCTTGATTTAGTAAGACAATCATTGTCCCTGCTCTTCAGTATTATTGAATATTATTATCAATTAAATAATACAAGCATATATACTAAAACCCCCGTGACAATTACTATAATGAAGTCAGGGTGCGGATCACGACACTCGGCTCAGTTACCTAGTCGCGGCGACACTTTGCACAGGCTTTTGGTTCTCCCGCGCACCCTGATCGTCATTCACAATTATGGGAAGTTCCTTTATTCTGGGCAGGTGATATTACTCTACTTATTATTATTGAATATTTTCTGCTCTATTGGGTATGTAAGTCTGTTGGGTTAATAACAATAGCCACTGGTTTTATATGGATCACACTCTGTCACTGTTCACTGTTCCTCTTCCTCGGGCTTATTTTCGGTCTAAGGGGCGTCACTAATTTACCCGTGTTTCCTGGGTTAATTCACTCTGTCACTGTTCGAGGGGGAGGACCTCAGGGGGACTCTGCCTGTAACGGGGAACACACTACCCGCAGGGGAGTCACTGCCTGGGTCCGGGCCGTTGGTGAGTCACAGGGAGGCCCTCCTGTCTGGGGGCCTCGACCTGAAGGGAGACCCTTACCTCGGGGTCTCGTTGGTGGGGTGCAGGGATGCCCTCCTGTCTGGGGGCCTCGACCTGAAGGGAGACCCTTACCTCGGGGTCTCATTGGTGGGGTGCAGGGATGCCCTCCTGTCTGGGGGCCTCGACCTGAGAGGTGGCCCTCGGGACTAGGGCCAAACAGCTGGAGGAGGCGGGCCTGACGTCGGCAGCTCCGCGGGGTGAGGGAGGCGGGGTTGCCCTTGCCTGAAGTCTGCTGGGCTCGCCTGGGGATCCTGGGGGTGCGGTCGTCTGCCAGGGGACGCGCCGTCAGGGTTGGGCTGTGGCCTCGTCTCCTGCTGGTGCCTGTGAAAGACAGAGATTTTCCTAAGAGTGGGAGGCAGGTCCGGTCTCAGACTTTCCCTCCACTCTGGTGACACCTCCGGGGCAACACTCCTGGGTGGTGTTGAGCAATTCCCACAGGGGAACGCAGTAGGTGGAGTGTACATGGAGACCGTGTCCTCTCCTACATACAGGGAGGGAAGCACAGAGGCAACTCTCTCTCCTGGGTCTGTCACAGCAGTGGCTCCAGGTCTTTTTACCCTGGGACCCACTTTTAGCTGTCTACTAGGGCCTCCTGCCCTTGGAGTGGCGGAGGGTACTGGAACCTCGTGGCACACTAAAGGGCCTCCTGCCTTAGACGTGGCAGAGGGTACTGACACCTCGTGGCGCACTAAAGGGGCTCTTGCCCTAGACGTGGCGGAGGGTTTTAACACCTCGGTGCACACTAAAGGGCCTCTTGCCCTAGACGTGGCAGAGGGTATTGACACCATGTGGCGCACTAAAGGGCCTCCTGCCCTTGAGGGGGTAACTATGGTCGTCGCCAAAACGTTACTTGGGACTGAATCCTGTTCAGTCCCACCCCACTGCTGGTGATGGTTGTCCCGCCTGCAAGGTCGTTGCCAATCCTTGTTCACCTGGTGTCGGGGCAGTTGCGGGGAAAAGGGGCGCAGGTCAGTAGTGGGTGGGCGACCCTCTTGCCCTGGGTCATTAGCCCCCCCGTTGTGTCTTCCTGGGGTGCTGGTGTGGTGGTGGCCCGGTGGTGGGGTGGGGGGTGGCGGTGTGGGTGGTCCGCCGGCTGGCATTTTACCACCATCTTCATCGAAAAAGTCACGACCTCGTGACTGCAGGTGGTAGGTAGTGGAGGTGGACGTCTTGTGGGCCAGGGTGAGGTGTTGTAGGAGGTTTGCCCAGTGGTGGGATATGTTGTTCGGCTCCCGATGGGGGTTGAGAGAGAGACGGATGGAGGATGGAGGGTCTGTCTGGCGTAGGAGGCAGAGAAGTTGGGGTGTCCGCCGGATCTTGATGGGTGGCTGGTCACGAGGGAGCCAGTGGATTCTGGTAACCCTCATCGTGGTGGTTGGTGCCTGGTGAGGAGACAGTAGCTGTATGCTGGAGAGTGATGGGGGGTAGGTGCTTTTATGGGGAATGGGTCTGTGGGAGGAGCATTTTACTTTGGGGAATTGGGATTTGGGAGGATTCCATCGTGCTTGGTGGAGAGGGAGGGCGATGGGGGAGGCGTTTGGGGGAGGGCGGGTTTGTGGTGGTGGGTGGCGGGCCGGGCGTGCACTGGGGGGTGGTGTTGGAGTGTATCTGGATGGTGGGCGTGAGAGGCTGCCTGATCTGCTAGTGGTGGCGGTGAGTGTGGGTGTGGGTGGTGAGGGTGGTTGTGCACGTGGTGGTGGTGAGGGCGTGCGGCTGTTGGGGGGTGAGACGGGTGGGAGTGCGGTGTGGCGTGTATAATGGGCATGGTTGCGGGGGAGGGGGAGGGTGTTTGATGGGGTAGGTAGGGGAGCGGTACAGGTGCAGGTGGCAGGGGGGTGAGAAGTGAGGTGTGAGGAGGTGGCGGCTTGAGGCGGCGGTGGTGAGGTAGGTGGTGGGGGCGACGTGGTGTGGGAGGTGGTAGGAGGATGGGTGGTAGAGAGGGATGTGGGAGGTGGTGAGTGGGTGGTGGTGCTGGGCGGGGGTGGTGATATGGGCGGTGGATGTGGTGAGTCGGGATCAGGTGTTATGGGGGGTGGTGTGGTTGTTGGTGAGGTGCTGGGTGGGGGTGAGAAGTAGTAGGAGTAGGAGTCTGGGGGGTAATTCTCAGAAATGTCTGTGTGGCCAGGTGTGCGGGAAGAGGTGCGGGGTGCACGGGTGTGGGGGTGGTCATTGTTGGGTGGATGGAAGGGTCGCACATGGCGTTTGCGATACATGCGTTGTTGGCCTTGCTGATTTATGATTACTTGATAGGGGTTGGGGACTCGGGTTATGGTGAAGGGGCCAATGAATTGGGGTGAGATCTTCTTTGGTGTAGGGAGGTGTGCCACGACAATGGATTGGCCAGGTTTGTATGGGTTGGTGTGGTTGGTGTCGGGTGTAAGGTCCTGTTGTGTTTGTAGGTGGTGGAGACGGCATTTGAGGTGGTGGAGAGGGTCAGTAGTGGAGGGCGGGGTGGGTGGCTGGAGGTGGTAGCGGAGGGGTAGGAGAAGCGGGGTTTTCCCGAAGACTCGTTCATGTGGTGTTATGCCGTCTTCTTGTGGGCATGTGTTTAGGCCCCATTGTACTATCTTGACATGGGCAGGCCAATCTTCATTCCCTGTTTGCATGATGCGAGTGCGGACCTGATTGAGGAGGGAGCGATGACTTCTTTCACAGATGCTGTAGCCTTGGGGCCAGTAGGGGGATGAGTGAGAGATGTGGAACCCGAATATTTTTGCTAACTCTTGCCAGACTTTTCCTGTGAACTCTGGTGCATTGTCCGAGTGCAAGGCCTGGGGAATGCCAAAATATGGGAATACGTGGCGAGTTAAAGCATCTGCGACGGATACTGCATTGTGATCTTTTGCAGGGTATGCGATGATGAATTGGAATAGACGTCCACGAAGGTGATTATGTATTTATATCCTGTTTTGGGCGTGAGGGGGCCGACGACGTCGAGGGAAAGTAGTTGCCAGGGTTTTGTTGCTGTTATTTTTCCTGAGGGGCCTGGTGTGCGGGTGATGTCTTTCCCTAAAGCACAAGCGCGGCAGGATTGTATAGTGTTCTTGGCGATGGTGGAGGGGTTTGGTGTCCAGTACATGTCACTGAAAACTTGGACGAGTTTCTTAGTGCCCAGGTGAATGCCATTGTTGGCGTGAAGGTGCAGCATGGTGTCGTGGGCGGTGGTGGGGCTTAGGATAGATGTGGCCGTTGGGGTCGAACAGGTGTTCGCCGTGCAGGTGGAGTTTGTTGAAAGTGTTTGGCGGGATCCAGGTAGGCGTTGCTTATCGTGCCACATTTGGATAAGGTCCGGTTCTGCTGAGATGGCGTTGATGGGTAATCGGGAAAGGGCGTTGGCGTTTGTGTGGAGTTTGCCTGGATGGTATGATATCTCAAAGTCGTATTCCTCGAGAGCTTCTTGCCATCGTATGAGTTGTGCTTTGATGGTGTTGGACTGGCATAACCACTGTAGGAATTGGTGATCGGTAATGATAATCACATGGGTGCCTGAGATGTACGAGTGGAAGTAATCGAGTGACCAGATAATTCCCAGGCATTCACGTTTGGTGGCCGCGTAATTTCTCTCCGCAGGGTTTAAGGTGCGGCTGGCACAGGTGATGATATGCTCGTGGCCGTCTTGGACTTGGGCAAGGACAGCCCCTATGGCGAGGCGTGAGACTCAGTATATAGACGGAAAGGTAGGTTGTAGTCTGGGAAGGCAACGACTGGGGTGGAGGTCAGTTTGGATTTGAGGGTGGTGAATGCGTTCTTTCTGGGTTCTGTCCAGACGAAAGGTTCTCCTTTCTTGGTGAGGTCGTGCAAAGGTTTGGCGATGTCTGCAAAACCTTTCACGAAACGCTGGTAACAGGAGGTTAAACGTAGGAAGGCTCTGGTTTCATGCACATCGCGGGGTAGGGGGATGTCGGCGATTGCACGTAGCTTGTCGGGGTCGGGAGAGATGCCCTCTGCATTGATCAGGTGTCCGAGGAAGGAGACTGAGCATTCTGCTAAAACACATTTTGTGGGTTTTAGTTTGAGCCCGGCCTGGCGTATATGCTGGAATACCTGTTTGAGGCGGTGGAGGTGGTCGGCCCAGGTGTGGCTGAAGATGATGACGTCGTCTAAGTAAGCCAAACAAGTTTCCCAGGTGAGTCCACTCAGAACAGATTCCATGAGGCGGTAAAATGTGGCGGGGGCGTTGCAGAGTCTGAAGGGAAGGACGTTAAATTCATAGTGCTTCCCGTTTGATGTTGAGAAGGCGGTTTTGTGTTTGTCATCGGGGTGGACTGGGACTTGCCAATAGCCTGATTGCAGGTCTAGGGTAGAGAACCATGTCGATCCGTGGAGGGAGTCTAGAGAGTCGTCGATCCTGGGTAGTGGTGTAGCGTCTTTGATTGTAACGTCGTTCACTCTGCGGTAATCGACGCAGAAACGCATGGTTCCGTCCTTCTTTCGCACGAGTACCACAGGTGAGGACCATGGGCTAGTGGAGTTTGAGATGACACCGGCATCGAGCATATCCTGGACCTGCCGGTCTTCTTCTGCCCGTTGTTTTGTTTTTTTTCGGCGTGATGGTTGGCGAATGGGAGGTCACATAGTATGAATCTCGTGGCTGAGATAGGTGGTGTGGCCAAGATCGGTCGGGCCGGTGGAGAATAGGTCCTGAAAGTCCAGGAGTAGTTGGTGGAGGCTGTTTGTTTGGGAAAGGGATAGATGTGATGGTAGGTTGGGGAGGGTGGGGTGATTGGGGGGTGGTGCTGAGCATGGTTCTGCTTCTTCTGTATCGCCAGTGACGAGTCCTCGTGGCAGAGTTAAAGGTGTTGTGGCGAGGTTTGCGATACGGATTTGGTGGGCGTGGGAAGGAAGGAAAGTGGGGGAAACTAGACAGGATGATAGGGGTCCGGTGGGTATGGATGGTGAGAAAAGGACTGATGTACCTGAGGGTCTGGTGAGTGTCACCCAAGCTTCGTGGTGAGGTGGAATGGTAATAGTGGAAGCAATAGTGGCAGGGAAGGAGGGAGAGGGGGGTAGTAAGGGTGGAATGGGAGATGGGGTTGGAGGGGGATGAAGTGAGGCATTGAGTGAGGCTGGGGTGGGGTTACATGTACAGGTGGGTTGGGGTGGGTGAGTGTTGTGGGGGGGGTGTGGGTGGTGTGGGGGTGGTGGTGTTGTTTTTCATTGTCTTTCATTGTTATTTTTTCTCCTTGTTGATGGATGCTTGGTTGGGGCGGGCTGGACTTAAGTGGAGGCGACGCTGATGACAATCGATGGTCACGTGGAGTTTCTGAAGGAGGTCCAGCCCAAGGTATCCATCATATTGATTACATGTAGAATCAAATATGATGAATGGGTGGATGGTAGAGACTCGTTGGTGAGTGCTGGTTTGTAGGGCCCAGGTTTCCCCACGGATGGGTAGGGGGCCATTCCCCGCATCTACGAGGTTGGCTGAAGTGGGGAGGAGTGGACCGAATGCTGAGGTGTGGCGGGAGTAGAAATGGGAGTAGAGGCATGACCTGGCTGCTCCCGTATCCACCAGTAGTCTTGCCTTGACCCCGTTTAGCCAAATCTTGTTGTAGACTGGGGGTCTGTAGTTGTGTGAGGTGGCCCCCGCCACCGTGGGGAGGTGCAGGGGCGGGCCTAAAAATCCATCTGCTGAGGATGGGTGAGATCGTCGTCGTCCGGTCCTGGGTAGAGCAGTGGTGGCCCGTCGTCTTCCTGGGCGGCGGCGTCTAATGAGGAGACTTTCTTACGCCCCTGGTGGAGATTCCTGCGCCTGCTTGCCTTGAGTTGCTCTCTTTTGTCGTGCAGGGGGCAGGTGCGACTGCAGGCCGTGAATTCCTAAGGGTTTATGGTAATTAGGTTGCCTTGTTCCCTGGGGTTTGGGCGCTTCTTTTGTGGGTAAGCCCTGGGCACTGTAGGAGGCGGCTCTGTAGGCAGCTGGTGAGGTGGCGGCTTAGGTTTTGGTGGAGGGTTGTGACTTGTGGGGAATCTTGTTACTGCGTGAAGGGGTTGTGGTGTGTGACGTGCAGCGAGGAGACGTCTGATGAGTTGCAGGTCTTGATCCATGTCCCCTGAGGGATCATAGATAGAGAAGTACTCCCTGACTGTGCTAGCGAGAATCCTCAGCAGAGCATTAAATGTGTGAGTATCCCGAGTATTCATTGCTGCCTCGGGATAAGCGGCGCTGACGAGGCGCCGAGCCTGGACGAAAGTGTCGTCTAGGTCAGTGCTACTCAAAGTGTGGTACGCGTACCGGTGACAGTACGCGAGCCATCGTCTGCCAGTACGCGGAGATTTGTATTATTATGGCTACATTGTTCATTTACTCACTCATGTTAAAAGTCATAGCTATCCAACTAACGAATGCGATATAATGAACAGCAAAACAGTGAACTGAATATGCATGAGACCCCCCCCAAAAAATAATAATAATTGGAATGAGAATACAGTATGGTAGTTAATTAATTTTGGAAACATTAAACGTATGCATCCAATTAAAAGATTTGGCCGATTTTTTACTATGAGTGGCAGCCATGAAAAAAAAAAACTGCCGGTCCACCACATAAGATAGTTTGAGAAGCACTGGTCTAGGTTACCGTCGTAGGTGAGGGCGTCGAGCTGCGAGAGAGCGATGACTCTGCCCATGGAAGGCATAAAAGCCTGTTTCACAATTTGCGTGAACTGGTCCCATGTCAGTTCTGGGACGACTTTTGGTGCGACAGTGGCGATTATTTTTCCCAGTTTAGGTAGTGTGACCACAATTTTTTCCTTGTCCGAGTCAAACCCTATGTCTAAGAGGGGTTTAATCATATCTAAATACACATCAATGTCACATTGGTCCGGGTTGAATTTCGGCAATTGAATGTGCGGTTTGGCTGCCATTGTGCAAGTTTCCTTTTTCGTTCCTCCATGCTTTTACTCGGATCCAGAACCACCGCTTGCCACCAGTGTTATGCTGAGTGTTTTTAGGTCGACTCCTCGTCCTAAAAACACTAGCGACTGAGCGGGGTCCTCTTTCCGGACCGGAAGTAAAGCACCAACAAAGGAACAGGACATAAAAACTAGGCAGTATACCTTAACACATCTATTGCCTTAATTCTAAAACCATTACAATATGATACAGAATGATATTTGAGAAACAGGATACAGGGACACAGAGTTAGGCTTTGATAGCACAAAATACAGTTGCACTTAACACACGATATGATGCATGTATACCAATGTCTTTAGTTATATATGTGTAGATACCCGTCTTTCATACAAACCCAAAATATATATACACACGATAACAAGGGGAATACTCAAGGTTAAGAGTCTGGGGGAGGAATATTACTGTCACGAGTCGGCTAGTGACATTAGCTTTTGTGAGAAACCGCGAACTCAAGTGGAATCCCAGTTTATCGTTCAGTTAACCGCTCATCAGCGGGAATCCTTTCAAATCAATTTTTCAGTGTCATAAGTGATCGTCTTTGTGTGAGACATTAGCGCTTCCGCTGAACGATTTGTTTTGGGCGCGTTTCGCTCACTCTAGCCATTAAAAAAATGTGGCCTAGCGCTCTCTCTTTTTTTCCCACGAGTTTATTCAGTCCAGTGTTTGCTTTCACGGAGTGAGGTTCTGTGCTCCAGAAGTGTGAGAGGAGAGGTCAGCTAGCACCCAGACTCCGCTAGACTACAGTTCTCCAGACTCCCACCTTTCGTTGGTGATACACAACATTCATTGACCAGTATTTCTTTTCGTTTTCCTAGTCTTAAGAGTTTAGTTAAGGTGTTTTTCCTAGGCGTAAGAATTTAACTTTTGAGTGAGTGAGTGAGTGCGATCTCATTAATATGATTTTGAAATGTACGTTAAATTTATTTTATAATCAATAAATTTAACAGTTCTTTTTCTTGAGCTTAATATAATGTAAAGTCGTGTTTCATTCTCCATAATTAAGCTTATTTCCCATATAGCTCCTACCTTGCATAAACGTTTGCCATTCATAACTGGTACTTAGGCCAGTCTTGTGTATTAAGCTTAAAATCCGTTGTGCCTCCTAGGAGTTAAGCATCAGCAAGAACCTGATATTATTGATAGTTTTAGTTATTTATTGTCAGGGGTAAAGTAACTTTCTCCAGAGGCTAACAGTACTAATAAACAGCAATTGAGTAATTAGTTTCTGCTGTGTACTGTTGAGAAAGTTTATAAATTCTCGTTCTTGGAGAATCATGCGAAGGAAGCCAGCGAAAAGTAATCGTTGCTTGATTTAGTAAGACAATCATTGTCCCTGCTCTTCAATATTATTGAATATTATTATCAATTAAATAATATAAGCATATATATTAAAAACCCCGTGACAATTGGCGACCTCGCCAGGATATTAACTCCTAGCTCTAAAGCTATTCACGAGATAATACTCACTCATTCATATTTAGGTATTTATCATTAAAGTTTATAGGCACAAGTTTACTGGTGTTTACCGTTAATTTAGCAAGTGAATTTTTGCTTTATTAATCAATAGAGTACTTAACTCTAGTTTATTTTTGGTAACGCCAGATGATTTTATTCGCTCCTGGGTAGCCGCCGTACCCATTGTGTTAATTAATGAGTCTTCTCAGTTATTTTCATTTTTGCCTTATTCTTTTCCAGTTAACTAGATAAGACTGGTCACCACTAGCTTGTGTCTGTATTCTTTACTTGTGTTATTAGCATTCGTTTGCGAAGCAGCAGTCAGTACTCAGTTTCGGCTTGGTTAGTAAATTAGCGTCATGGCTACCACTGTATTTTTACAGGAAGCCAAAGAAATGGGTCTTACGGACCCAACCGAAATTAAAGAGTATATACTCTCACGGCATAATCAGGAGCAGCGTGAGAAAGAGCGCGAACACAAGCAGAAACAACGCGAGCTCGAGTTAGAAAAAGAGCGACAACAGTGTGAACACGAGCTAGTACGAGAGCAAGAACAGCGCGAATACGAGTGTGAACAACGCGAGAGAGAATGAGAGCACGAACGTGCCGAGCGAGAAGCACGTGAGAAACACGAATATGAAATGCTGTAGCTCAAGCGAGATTCCTTGGCTTCAGACACATCCGGTGCAGTTGGTCCAAGCTCCACGAGCGTTCTCCCTACACATGTCCTGGCGACCCCACGCATCAAGCTTCCTTCATACAAGGAAAGCGAGCGAATCGAGCTGTAAATAGCTCGTTTTGAGGACATGGCAGACATGTATCAACTGGATGAGGCAGCTAAGCGGATCCAATTTCTTAGTTTATTTGAGGGCCCCTGCCCTCGATATTCTCCACAGAATTCGTGGAGACAATCTCACGTATGAGATGATGAAAGCTGCACTCATTAAGGCGTATGGTCTCACAGTAGATGACGCCAAAGTTCAGTTCATGCGAGCTCGTCTCCAAGACAAGGAGACAGCTGTTCAGTTCCTCGATCGTCTCACTGCTTACTTAAATGAGTGGATGGAGAAAGATGAAACTCCTTCCATGCGTGAGGAGATAATTGACCTTATGCTGCGTACACAGCTAGAGAGGCCTGCTGAGCTCATAGCTCAGCTTAAGATCTGCCAGGTGAAAGATGCCAGCTAAATGGCAGAGAAGGCTGACGCATTCTTTACTGCATACGGGTATCAAACTCGTAAGCAAAACACCTGGAACAGAAAAGCTGATAAATCTGGGAAACCGTCTCAGACTGAACCCCAGCAACAAGGCCATTCTCAGAATAACGGCCAAGGTCCAAAACCGCAGTGGAAGGACCAGGGGCAAAACACTCAGAAACCTGAGTGGAAGAGGTACAACAAGTACCCTAACCAGCAGCAGTATCAGCCACGCAACCGACTGTCGGGACAAATTTTTTCACCACCAGCTCAAAAGAGGCAGGAAGCGAACGCAGCCTTCATTCCTCAGCAGCAGCACGGTGGTCACGTTCCTACCAGTATGGATACTCCCCCACAGTTCACTAGTCCCACAGTGACAGTGAACCCCCCTCCACAGATGGCCAATGTTCCATCACCACAGGCAGTGAGTACAACCCCTCAAGTAAATAATTCACAAGGCACAATGTTTGCCGCATCAATTCAGCAGCCTCATGAGTGGCTAGCTGCTTCCTCCACAGGCCCTCCTGCAGGTGACAGTACCTTCCTTGTTCAGCCAGGGTCTGTGGAAGGCATTCCTGTGAAGGTCCTGAGAGATAATGGTTCCTCAGGTTGCTCTGTCAAGCAGAGTCTAGTTCGGCCTGAGCAGTATACAGGTCGACAGATCCATGCAAACCTTATTGATGGATCAGTGAGATTGTACCCTGAGGCATGTATCCAGGTGGCATCTCCATTTTATACTGGTACGACACTTGCAGTTGTCATGCCAGAACCTTTATTTCACCTTATAATTGGCAACATTTCCGGAGCCAAGGATAGTTGCACCGAACATGACGCTACTCAGACTTCGGCTGCTGCGGTAACACGAGCCATGGCTGAGGCTCCAGACTGTGTCACCCCAGTGATCATTGAATCGCCGCAAGATCTGATGTGTAGTCAACTTTTTATAGAAGAACAACATTCTGACCCGACACTTGCTGCCGTGTGGAACAAACAAAAGGGTTGAGTGATTAAGTATTCACGGGGAGGTCGAGCCAAGTTCCTTCACAAACAAGGATGGCTTTACCGTGAGTCACGAACACCCGAGGGCGAGGTTCGACTGCAGTTTGTCGTTCCCGCCAAGTACCGCCTAGCAGTGTTACAATGGGGTCATTGTTCAGCCTCAGGAGATCACATGGGCAAAAGGAAGACCCAGGGCCGTATCCGAGCTGACTTTTTCTGGCCAGGGATGGGACGAGACATAGTTAGTTTTGTCCGTTCCTGCAGTGTGTCAAAATAACACCACTAATCAGGGACATGTCCTTCCTGTGCTGTTCGTAACCACACCTGAAGTCTCTGAGTCAGTTGAAAGACAGGATAGTGGTGAAGTGAGTGTAGACCTGACGTCTCAGTTCTTGGTCCCACAGGACACAGTATGTCCAGGGCCTGTACATATATATTAAGTACTGTAGGTTAAGGGGGAAGTTCGAGAGAGAAGTCCGCAGAGGCGACTCGAGGCTATGGAAGACCCGAGTTTGCACAAGGATTCTCAGCTCCTCGATACTAATATAAGTCTCTCTATCTATCTATTGCCAGACGCCTCAATCCCGTTTGGGGTGGCCACAAACAAATCGCCTCCAAGTCGCCCTGTCCCCCGCCATTTCACTGCCCTGCTCCCAACTCACACCCCCCTCTCTCATATACCTCTCCACCCCATCCCTCCATCTCATCCTCGGCCTCCTCCTCCCTCTTCCCCCCTCCACCTCACTCACATACACTCTCTTCGTCAGTCTTTCACCCTCCATCCTCTCCACATGGCCAAACCACCTCAGTGTGTTCCTCATAACGCTTCCTATCACATCCACATCCACACCACAACGCTCCTTTATATCCTCATTCGTCAGCCTGTCTCTCCACGTGACTCCACAGGCTCCTCTTAAATAATTCATTTCCACTGCTTTCACTCTTGACTTGTGTCCTTCCAACAATGTCCAAGCTTCACTTCCGTACGTTAGAGTTGGTATCACAATACTGTCATGTAGCAACTTTTTCACTTCCATGCTCACTTCCCTGTTTCTTATCACTGCTTTCAAAGAACCAGCAACCTTTCTTCCCTGCTGTACCCTTTCAAGCACTTCACCCTCCAAACCTCCATCCTTACTCATCACACTACCCAAATACTTAAACGTACTCACATTTTCCAATTCCTCACCATCTAACCTCGCTGTACATTCACTAACTTCACCTCTCTCAAAGACCATCACTTTACTCTTCCCTACATTCACCTTTAGGTTTCGTTTCTTACACACTCTCTCAAACTCATCCACCAAGCCTTGCAGCTCCCCTTCGTCTTCACTCAACAACACAGTATCATCTGCAAACAACAGTACAGGGAGTTTCCAAACACTATCCTCTCTCACCAGGGCCACTCCAACATCCACTACCCTACCTTGTACCTCTTTTATTACCCCATTCATGTACAGATTGAACAACCATGGAGACATGACACATCCCTGTTTCAAATCAACTTTCAAAGAGAAAAATTCACTTAGTTCACCATCCACACGCACTGCAGCCTTCGCACCATCGTACATACTCTTCACAGCATTCACCAACTTCCCATCTACTCCATATATTCTTAACACTTTCCACAATCCTTGTCTATCCACCCTGTCATATGCTTTCTCCAAATCCATGAAAGCCGCATACAACTTCTTTCCCTTCTCTAGAAACTTTTCCACTAAAGATCTAAGAATGAATATCTGATCTACACAACCTCTTCCCTTCCTAAAGCCTCCCTGTTCTTCTCCAACTAATTTCTCTGTTCTTTCTCTAACTCTGTTTATAAGTATCCTACCATACACTTTTCCTATTATACTAAGAAGACAAATGCCCCTATGATTACCACACACTTCTTTTCCCCCTTTTCCTTTGTACAAGGGAATAATTATACCTGACTTCCAATCCTCCAGGACTCTACCTTCCTCCCAGGCCAATCTGCACATCTTCCACATCCATTCTACTACTATCTCTCCCCCATGCTTCAGCATTTCACCACACACTCCATCAATTCCTGGGGCTTTCCCCGATTTAACTTTCTTCATTGCTTCCACAACTTCTATCCTACTGATTTCTTCCTGTCTTCTCACCTCCCTCCTTCTCCCAGCCATTCCCCAGCCACTTATACTCGCATTACTTCCATCCTCTACGTTCAACAATTCCTTAAAGTGTTCTCTCCATCTGCTCACTTTTTCTCCCTTCTCCACTAGCAATCTACCATTTTTATCTTTCACTCCCCTGCTAACTTCACTTCCACCCTGTCTTACACTTTTCACTTCTCTCCAGAACATTTTCTTACAGTCCCTCCACTTTACACTCAAATTCCTTCCAAATTCCTCATCCACTCTCTTCTTACTCTCTCTTACTAATCTTTTCACCTCTCTCTTCCTTTCCACATATAACTCTCTCTTCCGCCTCTCAACTTCTTCCACGCCCCTATTTCTCATCCATTCATTGTATGCTTTCTTCTTTTGTGCCACAGCCTGTTTCACCTCTTCAGTCCACCACGCTGTTCCTTGCACCCCCCTCCGTCTTCTCTTCCTTCCACACACCACATCACATGCTGCACATATTTCTTCTGTAAATATCTTACACACACCTTCCACATCTCCCATCTGCTCCAATTCATATTTGCCCTATCGTTCCTCCACTTCTCTCTTATACTCTGCCTTTTTCTCATCCTCTTGTAACCTTTCCACTCTCCTTGCAACTACTCCTTCCTCTCGTCTTTCCCTTCTTCTATTCCTCCATCTCACTTGCATCCTAATTCTGGCCACCACCAAGTAGTGGTCAGAAAGTCCACTCCCCCAACCTCTATACACTCTTGCATCCTTTACACATCTTCACATCCTTTCATCCACACACACATAATCAATCATTGCCTTCCTTTCATTCAGTTCACCACCCACCCTTCTCATCACTCGCCATGTATACCTGTGGATCATTTTATGCCTGAAGAGGGTATTGGCTATCACCAACCCCCTCCCAGCACAAATGTCCACTAACGCACTCCCATTCTCATCTATCTCGGCAGGCACACCCCACTCACCAACTATTCCATCCACCTTCACATTACCAACTTTACCATACATATCACCAATCAAAAACACTCTCTCATTCCTTCCAAACTTTTCCATGCACACTTCCACATTTGTCCAGAACTCTTCTCTCACTCTTCTAGCACGATCTTGCGTTGGCGCATACACACACACAATTGCCCACATTTGTATTCCAACTTTCAACTTTACCCACACAATCCTTGACCCAACTGATCCATACTGTCTTATGCTCTTCTTCCATCTTTTACTCACAACTATACACACTCCTTCCTTTGCCCCCTCATTCTCATCTACTCCTGCACATATACCCCATCCATACTCCCATTCTCTCACACTTTCTCCTCTCCATTTTGTTTCAGTTACTCCACATACATCCACTTTCGCACCCTCAAGCACCTGGACAATCTCTCTCTCTTTCAGCTCATCATTCGCTCCTCTTATATTCCATGTACTCATTACCAAGTCCTTTGTCCGGTCCTGGGTAGCCATCGTTTGGTCAGTCCTTGTCCGAGGCTTCTTGTTTGTTTTTTTAGTTAGTTGTTTTCCGGGGAGGGGCACTAACCCTCCGCCAACCCTTTTAGTCGCCTTTTACGACAAGCAGGGATACTGGGGGAGTATTCTTGAAAACCCCCCTACCCCCAGGGAGTTAAGGGGGAAGTTCAAGAGAGAACTCCGCAGAGGCGACTCGAGGCTATGGAAGACTCGAGTTTGCACAAGGATTCTCAGCTCCCCGATACTAATATAAGTACTGTAGGTTAAGGGGGAAGTGAGAACTCAGCAGAGGCGACTCGAGGCTACGGAAGCTCGAGTTTGCACAAGGATTCTCAGCTCCCCGATATTAATATAAGTACTGTAGGATAAGGGGGATAATGGTGACCTCGAATGTACGTCGTAGCACTGAGTGCTAGGCAGAGACAGTAATTGTAACATAATAAAATTTTTGTCTCATTGACACTTTTGATGCTCCACCTCAATTGATTTTGCAGGTACAGCAATGGGAGTAGCAGTTTTGCTGTGCGGGCCAGCTGATTGTCTGCCGCACGCTGCCGCCTCTTCTCCTCTGCCTTCGTCGTCGCCATATTATTAATATTTACTGTGTCATTTTACACATAGGTACAGTTACACCACAACTGTTACACCTACACCATGTATTACATACGCCATGCTACACAACAATTAGTTGTCAGTGTAAATGTAGCGACTTTTTGCTCAATTTGACCTGAGTACAGGATTTTCACCATCGTCACGGAGTTTTTTCCCCTCAAGCTTGCTTCTATTAACGTAAATACGAGTTTTTTTTCGCTCACTGGTGACTGCGACTTTCTCCTGTAGCAGGATAGCACACACACCACAGTGTGAATCTTGTGTGACTGAGCTAGGATTTATATGTATGCATATTGAAATTTTTTTTCTGAAGGAAAAAAGATTTGATTTTGATGGGGCGTAATGTCACGAGTCGGCTAGTGACATTAGCTTTTGTGGGAAACCGTGAACTCAAGTGGAATCCCAGTTTATCGTTCAGTTAACCGCTCATCGGCGGGAGTCCTTTCAAATCAATTTTTCAGTGTCATAAGAGATCGTCTTTGTGTGAGACATTAGCGCTTCCGCTGAGCGATTTGTTTTGGGTGCATTTCGCTCGCTCTAGCTGTTAAAAAAATGCGGCCTAGCGCTCTCTCTTTTTTTCCCACGAGTTTATTCAGTCCAGTGTTTGCTTTGATGGAGTGAGGTTCTGTGCTCCAGAAGTGTGAGAGGAGAGGTCAGCTAGCACCCAGACTCCACTAGACTACAGTTCTCCAGACTCCCACCTTTCGTTGGTGATACACAGCATTCATTGACCAGTATTTCTTTTCGTTTTCCTAGTCTTAAGAGTTTAGTTAAGGTGTTTTTCCTAGGCGTAAGAATTTAGCTTTTGAGTGAGTGAGTGAGTGCGATCTCATTAATTTGATTTTGAAATGTACGTTAAATTTATTTTGTATTAAATAAATTTAACAGTTCTTTTTCTTGAGCTTAATGTAATGTAAAGTCATGTTTCATTCTCCATAATAAGCTTATTTCCCATATAGCTCCTAGCTTGCATAAACGTTTGCCATTCATAACTGGTACTTAGGCCAGTCTTGTGTATTAAGCTTAAAATCCGTTGTGCCTCCTAGGAGTTAAGCATCAGCAAGAACCTGATATCATTAATAGTATTAGTTATTTATTGTCAGGGGTAAAGTAACTTCTCCAGAGGCTAACAGTACTAATAAGCAGCAATTGAGTAATTAGTCTCTGCTGTGTACTGTTGAGAAAGTTTATAAATTCTCGTTCTTGGGGAATCGTGTGAAGGAAGCCAGCATAAAGTAATCGTTGCTTGATTTAGTAAGACAATCATTGTCCCTGCTCTTCAATATTATTGAATATTATTATCAATTACATAATATAAGCATATATATTAAAAACCCTGTGACAATTACTATAATGAAGTTAGAGTGCGGATCATGACACTCGGCTCAGTTACCTAGTCGCGGCAACACTTTACACAGGCTTTTGGTTCTCCCGCGCACCCTGATCGTCATTCACAATTACGGGAAGTTCCTTTATTCTGGGCAGGTGATATTACTCTACTTATTATTATTGAATATTTTCTACTCTATTGAGTATGTAAGTCTGTTGGGTTAATAACAATAGCCACTGGTTTTATATGGATCACACTCTGTCACTGTTCACTGTTCCTCTTCCTCAGGTTTATTTTCGGTCTAATGGGCGTTACTAATTTACCCGTGTATCCTGTGTTGATTCACTCTGTCACTGTTCGAGGGGGAGGACCTCAGGGGGACTGCCTGTAACGGGCAACACACTACCCGCAGGGGAGTCACTGCCCGGGTTCGGGCCGTCGGTGAGTCACAGGGAGGCCCTCCTGTCTGGGGGCCTCAACCTGAAGGGAGACCCTTACCTCGGGGTCTCGTCATTGGGGTGCAGGGAGGCCCTCCTGTCTGGGGGCCTCGACCTGAGAGGTGGCCCTCAGGACTAGGGCCAAACAGCTGAAGGAGGCGGGCCTGACGTCAGCGGCTCCGCGGGGTGAGGGAGTCGGTGTTGCCCTCGCCTGTAGTCTGCTGGGCTCACCTGGGGGTCCTGGGGGTGCGTTCGTCTGCCAGGGGACGCGCCGTCAGGGTTGGGCTGCAGCCTCGTCTCCTGCTGGTGCCTGTGAAAGACAGAGATTTCCCAGGAGTGGGAGGCAGGTCCGGTCTCAGACTTTGCCTCCACTCTGGTGACACCTCTGAGGCAACACTCCTGGGTGGTGTCGAGCAGTTCCCGCAGGGGAACGCAGTAGGTGGAGTGTACACAGAGACCATGTCCTCTCCTACATACAGGGAGGGAAGCACAGAGGCGACTCTCTCTCCTGGGTCTGTCACAGCCGTGGCTCCAGGTCTTTTTACCCTGGGACCCACTTTTAGCTGTCTACTAGGGCCTTCTGCCCTTGGAGTGGCGGAGGGTACTGGAACCTCGTGGTGCACTAAAGGGCCTCTTGCCCTAGACGTGGCGGAGGGTACTGACACCTCGTGGCGCACTAAAGGGGCTCTTGCCCTAGATGTGGCGGAGGGTACTAACACCTCGTGGCACACTAAAGGGGCTCTTGCCCTAGACGTGGCGGAGGGTACTAACACCTCGTGGCACACTGAAGGGCCTCTTGTCCTGGACGTGGCAGAGGGTATTGACACCTCGTGGCGCACTAAAGGGCCTCCTGCCCTTGAGGGGGTAACTATGGTCGTCGCCAAAACGTTACTTGCGACTGAATCCTGTTCAATCCCACCCCACTGCTGGCGATGGTTGTCCGGCCTGCAAGGTCGTTGCCGATCTTTGTTCACCTGGTGTCGGGGCAGTTGCGGGGAAAAAGGGGGCAGGTCAGTAGTGGGCGGGCGACTCTCTTGCCCTGGGTCATTAGCCCCCCCGTTGTGTCTTCCTGGGGTGGTGGTGTGGTGGTGGCCCGGTGGTGGGGTGGGGAGTGGCGGGGTGGGTGGTCCGGCGGCTGGCATTTTACTAACAATAATTACTATTAGGGGTGTCAGTGTAAAAAAAAAAATAATAAAATAAAAAGAAGAAAAAAAAAAAAAAACAGGCTATACCATTTCGCTTACAACTTACAGATGAATAGGCTTTTTTAAATGCCTGTGTTTCAGTCTTTCAGGAATGCAACATTTATTTAAGGAAGAAAATAAGTTACGGTAAGGATACGTCTGTCATCAAAACAACTATTCAGTAAAGGTTCATGTCTGCTAAGCAACAGGACAACTTCCACGAAATAAAGCTCTAATCTAGACAGTGATAATTGTAATGCTAGGTGAAATTAGGCTCGACTTCTCGTTCCTATTTCACCTAATGTGGAGCGGGGTCCTCTTTCGAAACCGGAGCTTAGTGCAATAAAGAGAGGCAGGACACAAAAACTCTAGGCAACAACCTTTACACGTATATTACCACAGTCAGACACAGGACAAATCAGCAGATATTACAGCACAATACATAGCAATATAAAACCTTATATAGGATATGTGTATCTCGCAGGATACTTGCTTCTCTGATAATAATGACAACAATATCAACCCTACTGTATCAGGAGTGCAATAAATATAGACGCGCACAGGGGAGCGGGAGAGGTGTTGAATCTCACGAGGAGGAGATAGGGGAGGTGCGGGGAGTGACTTGTGACGGCTAGGGGAAAGTTATGGTAATACTGGAGAGCGGCAGATATTAGCCGTGAAGTTTATACGGTTTCCACTAGCCAAGGGACTTTGGTAATTGATTTTATTCTTGATTCACACTTACTCGGGATATTGGAGTGAGAGAGGGTGATAAACAAGATTTATGGGTAGCGTGGGGGAGGAGAGAATACCATTAATACTTCCTTTCACAATATTCCTTCATAGTAATGGGGGTATGTCTTTATAGGGGAATCTCCAGGCGGCACAGGCTTATTAATTGTATAACAGGGATGTCACTCATAAGTATAGTCAATCAGATCTTGTTCCACACTCTCGTCCTTTAACTTCTCACTGTGATCTTATTTACCCCGATATTCACTATATGAAATCACTGCACAATACTTACATTAGGGCAGGGGTTCCCAACCTGGGGTAAATTGCCCCAAGTGGGGTAATTTGGTCTTTTGTGAAGGGTAATGGGGGAGGTAACAAAAAAAAAAAAAAATCTAAAAATCATACCAGTTATGATAGACTTTCAGACCTATACTAAAATTCAGAGATGAATGTTTAAAGTCATGTTTATTTGGTATCAGTGTTAATAATAAAAATAAATTACTCCTTGCAATAACTCTCTTGGTTTTAGCCTAACCTTTAATTAAGTCCTACATTCAAACTAAAATCTAGGCATCAAAATGTTCAATCAATCAATCAATCATTTCCTGTGGCACCCTCGGGGATGCATAGGGCCTCGATGAACTCACACCACCACATCCTATCTTGTGCTAACTCCTCAAGATTTCCCCAACATTCATCTCCAGCTTCCCGTCTCATTGTCCTCACCCACGTCTCTTTTGGCCTTCCTCTACCTCTCCTACCAAGTGCCACCCACCCTGGTGTACCTCGTACTATTCCCTGTCTCCTATACACATGTCCTAGCCACTTCCATCGTGAGAATCTAACATATTCATCGATCGGCTGCACTCCCGTTATTTCTCTAATTCTACTATTTGGTATCCTTTCCCACCACTTAACTCCTAATATTCTTCTAAGTGCTTTATTTTCAAACACCAAGAATTTATTTTCCATAGTCACTGTGCTGTACCAAGACTCGTGTCCATAAATTAAGATACTCCTAACCATTACCTTATAAAGTTTGATTTTTGTATGCACAGAGAAATTGTTATTATTCCAAATATTTTTAAGCATTCCCATTGCCTGATTAGCCTTCTTTAACCTTTCCTCGAATTCAAAGTTCAAAGAACCATCCTTGGCTAAATAAGTACCTAAATATTTAAACCTATCAACTTGCTTTACAACCATACCTCCAATTACACATTCCTGCGCATTTTCCATATTCATATTGATTATTTCAGTTTTTCCACAATTAATAACCAAACCCACCTTGCGACCTTCACTCACCAAACAGTCCAACACTCTCTGCATCTCTTCTGACCCATCACAAATCAAAACTATATCATCTGCATAATCTAAATCCAAAAGTTTCCTGTTCTCTCCCCAAAGTATACCTGCACCGGTTTCTGTTGCAACGCGTTTCATAATATAATCAATGACCAGTATAAATAGTAAAGGCGATAGAACACCACCTTGAATTACTCCGGACTTGATTTCAAACGAATCACTCAGACAACCATCAACCATCACTTTACAAAATGTGTCCTCATGCATGTTCATAATGACCCTCACAAACTCCTCTGGTATTCCATAATGTCTCATGATCTTCCCCATAGTCTCTCTCGAAACACTATCAAAAGCCTTTTCAAAATCAACAAAACAAAGACTTAACGGTACTCTCATTTCATTAACTTGCTGCATCAAATGCATAACTATAAAGATCTGATCATTGCAACCACGTCCCTTTCTAAAACCAGCCTATTCATCCCTCAGAATACCCTCAACCACCGGCTCCAACCTATTTAACAACACTCTACTGAAAACTTTCAAAGCTATCGGTGACAAAGAGATTCCCCTCCAATTACCACATTCACTCAGGTCTCCCTTCTTCGGAACTTTAACAATCACACCATTCTTCCAAACTGATGGTAGTAACCCCGTCACCCATATCTTATTGAATAGCTTGGTCAAGATCATTATTAATCTATCCCCCTCCACTTTAAACATTTCCGGAAATAAACCATCCTCCCCTGGTGCCTTATTATTCTTTAACTGTTTTACTGCTTTCTCCACTTCTGCAAGCCTCAACTCTCCTGTTTCTATATTTAAATCTTCCTGAGCAGACGGTATATCCTCTTCTGGTGGTATTGGTCTATTAAGAACTGTCTCAAAATGCTCTTTCCATCTATTTGTAATATCTCCATCTTTGGTCAATAAATTTCCTTCCCTGTCTCTAACTGGTATTTCCTTGCGTTTACCTGCATTACCACTCAGTTCTCTAATCGATTCATATGCTATTCTTTGACTCTGTCCATCATTTTTGTTTATTAAGATTTCAGTCTCTGCAACCTTTTCATCCACACATCTTCTTTTATCTCTCCTAGCTAACCTTCTTACTTCTGAATTCAAACTCCAGTACGCAGCTCTTGCTAATTCAATCTCTTGTTCATCAACGCATTGCATCTCACTCCTCAATTTAGCCTCACCTCTCTTTTTTATCATATCCCACGTTTCCTCTGATATCCATTTCTTTCTCCTGAAGCTATGTCTCCTTCCAATCGTACATTCAGCAGTCTCATGCAAAACTTTGTTCACATCCTTCCACATCTCATCTACACTTCTCTCCCCCTCTTCCAACGTTTCCAACACCAAAAACCTATTTCTGCATTCTAATCTGAATTCCTCCTTTTCTTCTCCTTCCCTTCTAAGCTTAACAATATCGTATCTACCAACACCAGATTTTTCCTTCTTCTGATTTTTAAGTTTAAACCTTATTTTTGCAATGCTGAGTTGATGGTCACTACCAATATCCGCTCCCCGTTTAACATGAACATCTAGCAGAGAACTTCTATGCCTCCTACTGATAGCGATGTGATCAATCTGATTTTTATATTTTCCACACGGCGACACCCAAGTTGTCTTGTGTATATTGCAATGCTGAAAGAGTGTGCCCCCGATGACTAAGTCATTTGCTAGACAGAAGCTTCCAAACCTCACTCCGTTTTCACTCATCCTACTACCAACTCCCATCTTACCCATACATGCCTCAAATCCCTCATTTGAACAGCCCATTACTGCATTAAAGTCTCCAACGCAGATCAAAACATCATGTCTAGGTACCCTTCCTACTCCTTCTTGCAACTTTTCATAAAATGTGTCTTTCCTTTCATCGAGTGCATCATTAGTAGGTGCATAACACACAAACAGACTGATGTTGCCATGATTTGATTTAAACCGTGCGTATAACAATCGCTCATCTATAGGATCCCACTCACATAAAGCCTTATTTGCCTTACAACCCAGCAACAATCCCACTCCCTGATAATGCATTCCGTCCTGTCGACCAGATATCAATAAACGTATACCATCCTCCAAATCCAACTTATCGACTCCAGTTAATCTAGTTTCTGTCAGAGCACAAATATCAAGTCTGTAATTTTAAGCAGCTAAAATGCAATTGTGGAAACATAAGCAATGAGGGGTAATGAGTGAAGGGAGGTGTGGAAAATGGGGTAATGGGTAAATAAAGGTTGGGAACCCCTGCATTAGGGGAAATCACACTTAACCTAAATCACTCGTGCTACAATATCACACGTATTCATCAGGGGGATAGGCAGGAACATGTCATCGGCGGTCCTGCCGGGCTAGGGGCACCGCCAATGCGAGGCGTGCCGAGAGGGCACGGGATAACTTGCAAGGGCGTCCTCTCGCGTCCTGGGGTTCCCGTGGCTTCCGGGCTTGGCTCAGGCGTGTGGCCCTCGGGACTGGGGCCGAATAGCTCCAGGAACCTCTGTGATAAGTCCCGGCGTCATGGGGGCGTAGAGAGATCACGCCCGGGTGTCCTGGGGAGAACCGAGAGAGACTGTGGGTTGCGGTCTCCAGCGTCTAGGGGCGCCGACAGGGGAGGGCTGCGGCAGCGACTTCCACTGGGGTCCGTCAGGTGCGTCTGCTCTAGAGCCAGGCGTAGGGAACAGAGACCAGGGGAGGCTGTGAGGCCTGTCTGGGTCACTCTGGGACAGGAAGCCTGGGCTCTAGTCTCCTGCTGTGGGGACGTCTCTCCACTCACCTCTCTCCGCACACCCTCGGAGCGACCGTAGATCGTCTCACGAGGAAGGGAGTGACAATAGGTCGTCTCTATCAAGACACTCTCGGAGCGACCATAGATCGTCTCACGAGGATGGGAGCGACCATAGATCGTCTCTACAGGAGCACTTTCGGAGCTACCATAGATCATCTCACGAGGATGGAAGCGACCATAGATCGTCTCTACCGGAGCACTTTCGGAGCGACCATAGATCGTCTCACGAGGATGGGAGCGACCATAGAGCGTCTCTACCGGAGCACTTTCGGAGCGACCATAGATCGTCTCACTAGGATGGGAGCAACCATAGATCGTCTCTACCGGAGCACTGTCGGAGCGACCATGGATCGTCTCTCGAGGAAGGGAGCGACCATGGATCGTCTCACGAGGAAGGGAGCGACCATAGATCGTCACTACAGGAACACTTTCGGAGCGACCATAGATCGTCTCACGAGGATGGGAGCGACCATAGATCGTCTCTACCGGAGCACTTTCGGAGCGACCATAGATCATGTCACGAGGATGGGAGCGACCATAGATCGTCTCTACCGGAGCACTTTCGGAGCGACCATAGATCGTCTCACGAGGATGGGAGCGACCATAGATTGTCTCTACCGGAGCACTTTCGGAGCGACCATAGATCGTCTCACGAGGATGGGAGCTACCATAGATCGTCTCTACAGGAGCACTTTCGGAGCTACCATAGATCATCTCACGAGGATGGAAGCGACCATAGATCGTCTCTACCGGAGCACTTTCGGAGCGACCATAGATCATGTCACGAGGATGGGAGCGACCATAGATCGTCTCTACCGGAGCACTTTCGGAGCGACCATAGATCGTCTCATGAGGATGGGAGCGACCATAGATTGTCTCTACCGGAGCACTTTCGGAGCGACCATAGATCGTCTCACGAGGATGGGAGCTACCATAGATCGTCTCTACAGGAGCACTTTCGGAGCTACCATAGATCATCTCACGAGGATGGAAGCGACCATAGATCGTCTCTACCGGAGCACTTTCGGAGCGACCATAGATCATCTCACGAGGATGGGAGCGACCATAGAGCGTCTCTACCGGAGCACTTTCGGAGCGACCATAGATCGTCTCACTAGGATGGGAGCAACCATAGATCGTCTCTACCGGAGCACTGTCGGAGCGACCATGGATCGTCTCTCGAGGAAGGGAGCGACCATGGATCGTCTCACGAGGAAGGGAGCGACCATAGATCGTCTCTACAGGAACACTTTCGGAGCGACCATAGATCGTCTCACGAGGATGGGAGCGACCATAGATTGTCTCACGAGGATGGGAGCGACCATAGATCGTCTCTACCGGAGCACTTTCGGAGCGACCATAGATCATGTCACGAGGATGGGAGCGACCATAGATCGTCTCTACCGGAGCACTTTCGGAGCGACCATAGATCGTCTCTACCGGAGCACTTTCGGAGCGACCATAGATCGTCTCACGAGGATGGGAGCGACCATAGATTGTCTCTACCGGAGCACTTTCGGAGCGACCATAGATCGTCTCACGAGGATGGGAGCTACCATAGATCGTCTCTACCAGAGGGGCGCCGTCTGGAGTGTCTTTTTCAACTCCACCCCTAGCTGACTCAACAATTCCACTCCACGAAGGTAGTGTCCTTCTCCTACGGTGGCGGCGGCATGGTGGCTGCATGACACAGGGGCGCACGGCCCGGGCTGACATATGTCGCTGTTGCCGGGAGTGGTGGTGACTGGTGGCGGCTACCCCGTGGGGTCCGTGTGGGGGTGTCGGCGCATCCTTGGGCATACTAAGCTGTGTTTGGCTTGCCCTGTCGTCGGGGGTACTATGGTATTTCTCGGGGGCACTGTTCTTTAAGCCACACATTTTAATCATGGAGAACAGAGACTGTAATATTAGGTGTTTTAGGGTCGGCTTCCCATCCCGCTAACGCCTAGTGTGTAGCTGGATTCTCTTTCTAGACCGGAGCCTAGACAAATAAGAGAGAGACAGGACACAAAAACTCGAGACAACAACCTTATATGTGTATTGCCAAATTCCGCAGTGGAACGTGCAGATGTCACTGTAAATAGGTGTTTTAGGTTCGGCTTCCCGTACTTAAAGCACCTAACGTGTAGCAGGGTCCTCTTTCGAGACCGGGGCTTAGACAAACAGGAGAGAGGCAGGACACAAAAACTTAGGCAATAACCTAACACGTGTATTACTCAATCAGACAAGGGAAACAGCAGATGTTACAGACACAATATTCTGGGTGATCATAAACTCTGATAACTAGGTAGAGTGAATAGTATCTTGCAGGATACTGGCGGGAAAATGTATTGAAAACAATATTCGAGGTGGAATGTTCTTCTTTAGTATAGTCCAGGGTCTTTAAGCGCGTGGAGAGGCTATCGTAGGACTCGCGTTAATTTGCGGCTGTGGTGTGGCCCGCACCTGTGTACAGTGTTGCCACGTTTTCTATACCGTTATCTCTCTCTCTCTCTCTCCTGGCGGGAGATGTGAGCCAGCCTGAGTACTTCTGATTCTTTTATAAGTTATTTATAATTGTGCTTTCATTTGTTAATTTGGTTTTGTTATATTTAGTGATATTTATCATTTTTTGTATACGGCGACAGATGACCCGTTATTGCAGTACCATGATTGATTTTCATTCATTCATTCTCTTTCCCCTTCCTCCATCTCTCTCTCAGCCTGACAATGCCTCCACCACCACCACCCCCCGTCATGCCGACAATTCATTTAACCTTGCCCCTCTCCTGCCTGTTTCTCTCTCTCTCTCTCTCTCTCTCTCTCTCTCTCTCTCTTTCATTGCAAGAGACATTTTGGATATTTTCTTTTACATCATATTGTATATATTGTAAATTTGACATCATTTCCACACCACCCTTGAGGTCAAGGCCACCGACTGGGTGTGGAAGTGTTGCCGCTCGCGAGTGAATAATGTTTTTTTTTTTTTTTTACTTCGGTATTGGTCTATGCCTACTATTTTGTCCTACATATTAGCTTATGATTATAAATGTGACTATTCCTCGCCCTTAAAATTACGGTAAAAGCCAGTTAATGTGAGCATTTTTCCCTAGCAACACCTGTACAAGCTATGCTTGGGTCTATGGAGGGGTACGTACTTTACCTTAGGTCAGACTGGGTGTGTTAGTGTTGCCACTCACAAGAATTATATGAATTATTTCGTTTACTGTGGATATTGGCATATTTCTTCTTTTTTCAGGCTCATAATCTTATATCCATAACTGTGATATTATTACCCACCCTAAAACTATGCTAAAAACCATTAAAAGTGACTACAATTTCCGTTAGCAACACTGTACAATATGTATGCCATGTTTCTGTGTTACTGTATAAATATTTTATGCATAATAAGATTACTGTTGATTCATCCATCAAAATACACAAGTGTAAGTTTTATTCATCTGAATTTATCGTATTTGTGATGCCTTGTACATAAATAGCTTCCGTTTCACATCGCAAGTTGGGGAAACGTGGCACCACTGTACACAGGTGCGGGCCACACCACAGCCGCAAATTTACGCGAGTCCTACTATTTCTCACCAGAGGGAGGTGGGGTGTAAGGCACTGGGGTCTAATTGTGATTACAGTACTATGAGGCAGAGTTTGATGGTAGCATGTTCACTTTGTTATTTTCTGCTATAGGGTCACTTTTGGTCAATTACCGTTTCTTACTCCACGACCCTGGTATTGGTCTTATCACTGTATAGCCTTTCACTGGGTCTATCTCTCTTTCCAACTTTTGGTCTTGTTATGCTGGGTGTTTTTAGCCCGACCTCTCGTCCTAAAAACACCAGCGACTGAGTGGGGTCCTCCTTCCGGACCGGAAGTAAAGCACCCACAAAGGAACAGGACATAAAAACCAGGCAGTACACCTTAACACATCTATTGTCTTAATTCCTACACCGTTACAATATACACAGAGAGATATTGGATATGTTTGGAGACAGGAAACACAGAGTTAGCCTTCAATACAAATGATTTTAGTTACGCTCAAAGTATGTTACTCTTCACTTATATATGAATATTGGGCTTTAATATTAAAATACCCGTATACTGTTTCTAGGCAGAGATGGCGTTTTATATATTAAGTTCGATACACCAAGAGAGGACGTGACCAAGAGTTGGGGGAATGAATATTACCATAAGTGGGTACGGTGCGGGTCGCGACCCTTGGGGAAGTCACTTAGTCACAATAACACTAGTTCACAGGTTTTTGATGATTCCCGCACACCACGGGTCTTAACCCACGATTTCTATTAGTTCTCCTGTATATAGTTATTGATCCTTTCTACTCTGCCAAGTATCAGGTCTCCATACACTATGGGTAACTTTAGTCACTTATATATTTTTTGGGCCTTCATTCTGTCCTTATCACTGTGCACTTCTATCTTGACTGTTCACGGCACTAGCGTTATTAGAGTCACTGTATACCCGTATTTTCCTGGGCATCACCTGCTGTGTGTCCGGGGCGTGAGAGAGGGGCCCTATGGGGAGCCCTCCTGCAGAGGGCAACGCACTGCCCGCAGGGGCGTCACTGCCCGGGTTGTAGTCGTCGTTGGGGTGCAGGGAAGCCCTCCTGTCTGGCGGCCTCGACCTGAGAGGAGGCCCTCGCACTGGAGCCTCGTCGGCGGGGTGCAGGGAGGCCCTCCGGTCTGGGGGCCTCGACCTGAGAGGGGGCCATCACACTGGAGCCTCGTCGGTGGGGTGCAGGGAGGCCCTCTGGTCTGGGGGCCTCGACCTGAGAGGTGGCCCTCGGGGCTAGGGCCAAACAGCTGCAGGAGGCTGGCCTGGTGCCTTTGGCTCCAAGGAGAGGGAGAGCCCGGGTTGTCTGGGCCTGGGGGCTGCTGGCCAAGCCTGGGAGTCCAGGGGCTGTGGCCGCCTACAGGAGAGAGCGCCGTCAGGGGTGAACTGCGGCGCCACCTCCGTCGGGTGTCTGTCAGGGACAGGGACCTCCCAGGGGTAGGTGGTAGGGCTTGGACTGGGCCACATCACCACTCCAACAGCACCTCTGGGGAACCACTCCTGTAGGGAGACAAAGGGCATCCCACGCAGCCGAGAGGAGGGGGTCGGCCGTGCAAGGGACCTCCTGCATCGGGAGGGCCTTCAGAATCACGAATGAGGGGCATACGGTGGCCACTCTCTCCCCATCACGTACGGTGGCCGTGAACCGGTTTCGTGACTCCTAGGGCTCACAGCTGAAGGGCGTACGGTGGACGCTCCTTCCCCCGCACGTACTGAGACAGTCTGGCGGTGCTGCTCCTGAAGGAGGAAAAGGCAGGAGAGGGGTGTACGGAGGCAGCGCCCTCTCCGGTGCGTGCTGAGGCCATAGCCGAGGGTCTGCTTACCCTTGCACACACAGTGGCCGTAGCTGTGGGCCTGCCTGCCTGCTGGGAAGTAACTGAAGGGCGTACGGTGGCCGCTCCTTCCCCATCACGTACGGTGGCCGTGAAAGCGGTGTTACTCCCGTAGGAGGAAAAGGCAGGAGAGGGGTGCACAGAGGCAGCGCCCTCTCTGGTACATACAGAGGCCATAGCCGAGGGTCTACTTACCCTGGTACATACAGTGGCCGTAGCTGTGGGCCTACCTGCCCTTCTGAAAGTAACTGAAGGGTGTACGGTGGCCGCTCCTTCCCTGTCACGTACGGTGGTCATGAACGCGGTGTTACTCCAGTAGTAGGAGGAAATAGTGGATGAGGGGCGTACGGTGGCCACTCCCTCCCCGTCACGTATGGTGGCCGTGATCACGGTTTCACTACTCCTCTCTCTGCCAGTCGGGGTGCGTTCAATAACTAACGCCCCGAGGCCGTCCTCAGAGGTGGCTGTGACTGAAGGGCGTACGGTGGCCGTGATGGCGGTGTCACAGGGAGAAAACAACTGAAGGGTGAACAGTGACTGCTCCTTCCCCAGTACGTACGGTGGCCATACCGCGGTGTTGCCTGGGACTGACTCTGGATTAGTCCCACCCCGAACCTGGTGAAGGCTGCCCCGCCTGCAGGGTCATTGTCTCTTTCCACTTACCTGGTGTTGTGACAGTTGCGGGGATGAGGGACTCTGGACAGGGGTGTCCTGGTGACCCTCTTGTCCTGGGTCACTAACCCCGTCATGGTGTCCTCCTGGGGTGGTGGTGTGATGGTGGCTTGGTGGTGGGGTGGGGGGTGGCGGGGTGAGTGGTCCAGCGGCAGCGGGTATTTTAGGTCTATTACTGTAAGTTCACCATTCTGCCTCGTCACTACTGGATCACTATTATTACGCAGTCACTGTCACTATAGTTCTTCTGGCGCCAAGGGTGCAGCTAAGGGGCCACACAGCTCCGCTACTGATGGGGCTGGGCACCACCAGGAGTCTCTGTGCTCAGGAGACATGGGAACACGCGCAAGGGCGTCTGCTCTCATCTGGGGCTTTTGGCGGCAAAGGGGCCCGAACTCTCAGGGCTAGGGACCAGAGTGCCGCCCTCAGGACTGGGGCCGAACAATTGCCTGAATCAGTCGTTCAGGCTCCTGACGGAGGGGGAGGTCCTCCGCCGTCGAGGTGTAGGGAGTTCCCGCCCAGGCGTTCTGTGAAGAGTCTGGGGTTCCCGAGGACTGCGGTCCCCAGGGCTGGGCGGCGCCAACAGGAGGGGTCTGCGGCACCAGCTTGCGTCAGGGTCTGTCAGGTGGGTCTCCTCCAGAGCCAGCCGTAGGGAACGGAGGCCAGGGGAGACTATAGGGCCTCTCCAATACCCCTCTACACCCTCTGTGCTGGGGGTTGGGGAACCAGCGTCAAACTTAGGAGGTGGGGCGGCTCTTGGCTACTTCCTGCCATAGGGCCCGGCTACTGGCTGTGGCTTCTTAGGGGCGCGGCAACTGGCCGTGGCCTGAGAGGGTGAATGTCTGCTGGCAGACCCAGCTACACCTTCGGAGCGGCTACAGGCCGTCTGACGAAGGTGGGAGCGGCTACAGGCCGTCTCCTGCAGGAGGGGTGTAGAGCGGCTACAGGCCGTCTCAAGGGGAACACCTTTGGAGAGGCTACAGGCCGTCTGACAAAGGCAGGAGCGGCTACCGGCTGTCTCCTCATTACCCTCAGAGCGGCTACAGGCTGTCTCCTTAGTGAGGGGCGAGCTACTACAGGCTGTCTGATGAAGGTGGGAGTGGCTACAGGCCGCATGACGAAGGTGGGAATGGCTACAGGCTGTCTCCTTCAGGAGGGATTAGGAGTGGCTACAGGCCGTCTCAAGGGGAGCACCTTCGGAGCAGCTACAGGCCATCTGGCGAAGGTGGGAGCGGCTACAGGCCGTCTCTTCATTACCCTCAGAGCGGCTACAGGCCATCTCCTTAGCAAGGGGCAAGCGGCTTCAGGCCGTCTCCTCATTAACCTCGGAGTGGCTACAGGCCATGTCCTTAGCAAGGGGCAAGCGGTTACAGGCCGTCTCTGGGGGAATGTCTTTGGAGCGGCTACAGGCCATCTGACAAAGGTGGGATCGGCTACAGGCTGTCTCCTGCAGGAGGGGTTTGGAGCGGCTACAGGCCGTCTCCTGTGGAAGGCAGGAGTGGCTACAGGGCGTCTCCTTTGGGGTGCTGGCAGGAGCTGGATAGGCAGCTCCATCCCTTAGCTGGTTGGTGAAAGCTTGCCTGGAAGATAGTGCAGTATTCCTGCTATGGCGACAGTGGGCGCGCTCCGGGTCATAGAGGCGCACTGCCGGGGTTGACTTAGGTCATTGTCGCACTGAGTTCCGGCGCTCTGTCTCTGCTCCTCTGTGGGCTCCTTCTGGGGGTGTCTGGGTGTTCTCGGGGGCACTATACTGCATTTTACTGTATATGGTAGAGTGTTCACTTGAGACATACCCTTATTTCACTGCCTTGCCGTGTTCACTGTTTCGCTGTTGTCTTACTTATTCCACCTCTCTTTTATATTATTACTGTAATGCTTGGTGTTTTAGGGTCGGCTTCCCGTCCCTGTAATGCCTAGTGTGTAGCTGGGTTCTCTTTCTAGACTGGAGCTGAGACAAATAGGAGAGAGGCAGGACACAAATCAAGGAAACAACTTTACATGTGTATTGCTAAACACTACAGTGGAATGGGTAAATGTCACAAATACAGGTATACTGGACAATTATAATTCTTGGGCCTAGATATAAGGTGTTAGTGTCGTGCAGGATGCTACTTGGGACAAGGTCGGGTAAGGTGAATAGCACTTAGGGCACTGTACGCCCTTCATCCACAGTCTAGAGGGTTTTCCCGCAGGGGAAGGTCCCTTGCGCGGCCGGCTCGCTACGTCTTGGCTGTGTGGGACGTCCTTCTCTCTCTCCCTCCAGTGTGGTTCCCCAGAGGTGCTGCCATTCCAGGAGTGGTGGCGAGGTCCTGTTGCTGAAGGCAGGGTTCACGCCCTACAGTCTGCCCCTGGACGATGCCGGATCCTGACGGACGCCCCGTGGGAGAGGTGCCACAGTCAATCCCTGAAAGCGCCCCAACCCAGAGGCGACAGCAGCTCCAGGCCTCCTAGGTCCATTCCATGGACCCCAAGTCGGGACCGCTCCGGCCACCCTCTCCGTCAGCCCTCGGCCAGGAGTAAGAAGTGGCAGGCCAGACTCCTGACACTGTTTGGCCCCAATCCCGAGGGCCCCTTACCAGGTCGAGGCCCCCACAGGAAAGGGCCTCCCTGCACCCCAGACCAGACATGCGCCCAGGCCGTGACGTCCCCGAGAGCTATCCCTTGCCTTCTACAGGAGGGCTCCCCAAAAAGGCTCCCTCCCACTCCCGGGCACCACCTCAGTTAAACCCAGGCCGCAGTAGCCCAGTGACGACGCCTCCAACTCCCAGAGTCGTGCTAAACACTTAAACAGTGAAAGTGACTATAAGTGATACAAACAGTGAGACAGAAACAATACACAAAGATCTCTACTCTACATTATGCAAAGTACTGTGTTTATGTCTAAGCTCTCCGGAACCATGGTAATGTACTAGTGTGCAGCCAAGAGACGAAGCTACCAAGTGCAGTCCAGAAGACAGAGTGCGTAACCAGTGTTGCCACGGCTACGTGATATTCCCTCATACATTGACCCAAGCATAAATACCGTGCCCATGTGATATGTTATTGTTATGCTGGGTGTTTTTAGTCCGACCTCTCGTCCTAAAGACACCAGCGACTGAGCGGGGTCCTCTTTCTAGACCGGAAGTAGAACACTCATAAAGGAACAGGGCATAAAAATTCGTCAGTATACCTTAACGCATCTATTGTCTTTTTCAAACTCCTTACAATACACATACAAAGATATACTGAATAGGGAAGAGGTAAAGTGACAGAGTGACTAATATTTGTACAATGTGTCCATAGGTAACGTACTGATGTCTGAGTCATTGTACCACTTCACTTCAATACACATATATAACAGATCACAAGGGCACAATATAGATGTCAGAGTTAGTGCACAATTTCCATTCAATATACACGTCAGGTTACACTACATATGAATAGAGTGAAGTGACAATTTAATTAGTACTAGCATACATATCACTTAGGCACGGTGTCTATACCTGAGTCAAGGCACGAGGGAATGTCACTTAGCTGTGGCGACACTGATCACACGTTCTGTCTTTAGGACTGTTCTTAGTAGGTTAGTCTCGGGCTGCACACTAATACATTACCCTGCTTCCAAAGGGCTTGAGCATAAACACAGTACCTTGGATAAACTAGAATTGGAACCTTAGTGTATTGCTTCTGTCTCACTGTTCACATTCACTGACTGTCACATTCACTAAGTCTTTAACACGACTCTGGAGGTTGAAGGTGTCACTGGATTGTTGATGTCTGAGGTTAACTGAGGTGGCGCCCGGGAGCAGGAGGGGGCCCCTCTGGAGAGCTCTCCTGTAGGAGGCATGGCACAGCTCTCAGGGGCGTAACAACCCGGGCGTGTGTCCGGTCTGGGGCGCAGGGAGGCCCTTCCGTCTGGGGGCCTTGACCTGGTAAGTGGTCCTCAGGACTGGGGCCAAACAGCGTCAGGAGTCGGGCCCGCTGCTTCTTACTCCAGGCAGAGGGCTGACGGAGAGTGGGGCCTGAGCGGTCCTGCCTTGGGGTCCGCGGGCTGGCCCTGGGAGGCCTGGTACTGCGGTCGCCTATAGGTTGGTGCGCTGTCAGGGGTTGGCTGCGGCACCTCTCCTGCGGGGCATCCGCCAGGGGCCGGCGTCATCCAGGGGCAGGCCGTAGGGCAGGAACCCGGCCTTCGGGGACAGGACCTTGCCACCACTCCTGGAACGGCAGCACCTCCGGGGAACCACACCTGGAGGGAGAGAGAGAAGGGCGTCCCATGCAGCCGAGAGGTAGTGAGCCGGCCGCACAAGGAGTCTTCCCCTCTGGGAAAACCCTCGAGGCTGTGGATGAAGGGCGTACAGTGGGCGTCCCTTCTCCAATGCGTACAGTGGCCATCGTTGCGGTTCCACAGCCCCTAAGGGCAGCAGCAGAAGGACGTACAGTGGTCGTTACCGTGGTGCTGCTCCTGAAGGAGGAGGAGGCAGATGAGGAACGTACAGTGGCCGTTCCCTCCCCGGTACATACAGTGGCCGTTGCCGCGGGTCTGCCTGCCCAATGGGAAGTAGCTGAGGGACGTACAGTGGCTGTTCCCTCCCTGGTACGTACAGTGGCTGTTACCGCGGGGCTACTCTCGTAGGAGGAGGAGGAAGTGGATAAGGAACGTACAGTGGCTGTTCTCTCTCTGACGCTTACAGTGGCCATCGTCGCGGTTCCACTCCTGCCTTTGCCTGTTGGTGTGTGTTCAATAGCTAGCACACCGAGGCTGACTCCAGATGTGGCTGCAGCAGAAGGATGTACAGTGGCCGTTCCTTCCCTGGTACGTACAGCAGCCGATACCACAGGGCTGCAGGGGGAAGCAACTGAGGGACTCACAGTGGCCGTTCCCTCCCCAGTATGTAGTGGCCGTTATTGCGGCATTGCCTGGGACTGTATCTGGAGCAGTCCCACCCCAATCCTGGGGAGGGCTGGTCCGGCCAAGAAGTAGTGTCGCATTCCTGCGACGTCACAGTTGGGTAGGTTGAGGGGTAGAGGGACTCAAGGTAGGGGCACCCCAGTGCCCATCTTTCTCTGGGCCAGTCCCACACTCACCTGGCCTGCCGTGGGGTCCTCCTGGGGTGGGGATAGGGCTGCGGCTCCATAGTAGGGTGAGGGGTCCAGTGGCAGAGGCGCGCATTTTACCACTGTCCATGATAAAGAAGTCATGGCCCCGCGACTGGAAGTGGTATGTACTGGTAGTGGATGTCTGGTGGGTAGGTGTGATGTGTTTGAGGAGGGTGGTCCAGTGGTGTGTTATGTGGTTGGGTTCTTGGTGTAGGTTGAGTGTGAGGTGGAGTGTGGAAGTATGTGTGGTGTGGTGGACGTTGTGGAGGAGCTGGTGGGTTCCTCGTACTCTCAGGCCCAGTCCATGTGGGGGATGCCAAACTATCCTCTGGATCCTCATCTCTGGTGGTGGTGCTTGATGCAGGGTCGATGGCTGTATGCTGGCTAGGGGTGAGGTACTGGGCTTTTTATGGGGGAGGTTAGGGTAGGAGCGTCATTTCCCCCTGGGGAATTGGGTAGGTGGAAATTTCCACAGTGCGTGTAGGGTGAGCATGATGGGGGTAGTGTTGGGGGTATATGTAGCGTGTGGGGGTGAGGGTGGGGAAATAGGGGAGGTAGGAGTGGGCATAGGGGTGTATCTGGTTGGTGGGCATGAGGAGTCTGGATCTGGTGGTAGTGGTAGTAAGGGTGGGTGTGGGAGGTGAAGCTGTGGAGGCACGTGGTGATGTGGGCGTCCTGTTGTGATTGTGGGCAGTTGTGGGTGGTAGTGTGGGGTGGAGTGTGTAGTGGGCATGGTCGGTAGGTAAAGACTGGACAGGGGTGGACGAATGAGTAGCGTGGGTGCTAGGTGGAGTTGATGCACGTGGGGTGGTGAGGGGGGAAGTGAGGGTGGGGGAGGGTGAGTGTCGTGGCGGTACAGTGCGGGTGGTTGTTTCCACGGTGGTCATGGCAGGACTTGTCACGGAGTGGCATGGTGTTGGTGTGGTGGTGGAGGTAGGGGATGGTGGTTGAAAGTGGTGGGTTGGAGGAGGTGAGGTGGGCATGTGGGGTGTGGGCAGAGGTGAGGTTGGTGAGGGTGTAGACTCAGAGGAACTTGATGGCAGGTCATGTAAGGGCTCAGTAGGAGGAGGTGTGGTGGCAGGTGAGGTGGAAGGGGAGGGTGAGAAGGAGTAAGAGTATGAATCAGTGGGATGAATCTCGGAAGGAGGGGAGGTAAGTGGTGTGCGGCGGGAGGTGTGCGGCGCACGGTTGAGTGGAGAGTTATTGTTGGTGGGTTGGAAGGGGCACACGTGGCAGTTGCGGTACGTGCGTGGATGCCCATGCTGTTGTGTAATGACTTGCTAGGGGTTGGGGACTTTGATGATGGTGAAGGGGCCTTCGAATTGGGGAGAGGTTTTGCTAGGGGTGGGTAGGCGTGCCACAATGACAGAGTCTCCCGGTTTGTAGGGGTTGGAGGCGATCGTGTCAAGCTGTAGATCTTGTTGTTGCTGAAGGTGGTGGAGGCGCCTCTTAAGGTGGTGTAGGGGGTTGATGGTGGTGAGTGGGGGAGGGGGTTGGAGGTGTTGGTGGAGGGGCAGCAGGAGCGGGCCTTCCCCGAAGACTCGCTCGTGGGGGGTTATTCCATCATCCCTGGGGCATGTGTTCAGGCCCCACTGCACAATTTTCACATGGGCTGGCCAGTCATCATTGTCTGTTTGAATGATTTGGGTCCATTCCTGGTTAAGGAGAGAATGATGACTTCTCTCGCAGACACTATTTCTCTGAGGCCAGTATGGGGAGGAGTGTTAAATATGGTGGCTGAACAGTGTTGCGAGTTCTTCCCAGACTTTGCCTGTGAATTCAGGGGCGTTATCAGAATGCAGGGCGTGGGGGAACCCAAAGTAAGGGAAGACGTGACGGACTAATGCATCCGCTACTGTCACGGCATTATGTTCTTTCGCTGGGCAGGCGATGATGAATTTTGAGTATACATCGATAAAGGTGATGATGTATTTGTAACCTGCTTTGGGTGTAAGAGGTCCAACAAAGTCAACCAAAAGTAGTTGCCATGGTTTTTGTGCGGAGATTTTTCCCGCCGGTCCAGCTGTACGCATGATATCTTTACCCAAAGAACAGGCTCGGCACGTTTGGATGATGTTTTTGGCAATGGTGGACGGGTTTGGTGTCCATTATATGTCATTGAAGACTTGTAGTAATTTCTTTGTGCCGAGGTGGATGCCGTTGTCAGCGTGGAGGTGAAGCATGGCATCGTGTGCAGTGTTGGGATCTAGGACAATGTGGCTGTCTTGGTTAAATAGGTGTTCGCTGTGTTAGTGTAATTTGGCGAAGGTGTGTGGTGGCATCCAGGTTGGGTGTTGTTTGTCGTGCCACATTTGGAGGAGGTCTGGTTTGGTGTGAATTGAGTTGATGGGTAGGCGGGAGAGGGTATCAGCATTCATGTGCAGCTTCCTGGGTCGATATGATATTTCAAAATCAAATTCTTCCAGTGCCTCTCGCTACTGAATCAGTTGAGCGCTGGTGGTGTTGGATTGTTGTAGCCACTGGAGAGATTGATGGTCGGTAACGATGACGACATGGGTGCCTGAAATATAGGAGCAGAAGTAATCCAACGCCCAGATAATACCCAGGCACTCGTGTTTGGTAGCAGCGTAATTTCTTTCCACCTGATTGCGGGTGCGGCTGGCGCAGGCAATGATATGTTCCAGTCTGTCCTGCAACTGGGCAAGTACAGGCCCTATGGCAATGAGGGAAACATCGGCGTATAGACGGAAGGGGAGGTTGTAGTCCGGGAGAGCTACAATTGGGGCTGAGATGAGTTTGTTTTTGAGGGTGCTGAATGCCGCGATTCGGGTATCTGTCCAGACAAAAGGTCCACCTTTCTGTGTGAGATCGTGTAAGGGTTTGGCAATGTCAGCGAAGCCTTTGAAGAAACGCCAGTAGTAAGAGGTAAGTCCGAGGAAGGCGCGCGTTTCGTGGACGTCCTTAGGTAGAGGGAGGTCGGCGATTGCGCGCAATTCGTCGGGATCGGGGGAGATGCCTTCGGCTCCGATCACGTGTCCTAGGAAGGAGACAGATCTTTCTGCTAGGACGGACTTTGAAGGTTTAAGTCCGGCCTGGTGTATTCGTATAAAGACTTGTTTGAGGCGGTGCAGATGGTCGGCCCAGGTTCGGCTGAATACGATGGCATCATCTAGATACGCCAGACAAATCTCCCAGGTCAGGCCGCTCAGGACCGACTCCATGAGGCGGGAGAATGTGGCTGGGGCATTGCAAAGTCCGAAGGGAAGGACGTTAAATTCATCATGTTTGCCATTGCTGGTAGAGAAGGCTGTTTTTTATTTGTCCTCTGGGTGGACGGGGACTTGTCAGTACCCAGACTGCAGGTCGAGGGCGGAAAACCATGACGAGCTGTGTAGTGAGTCGAGGGAATCGTCAATTCTGGGTAGGGGAGCAGCGTCCTTGGTGGTGATATTGTTTAGTTTACGGTAGTCAACACAGAATTGCAAGGTGCCATCCTTTTTTCTAACAAGTACAATGGGGGAGGACCAGGGGCTGGTGGAGTTGGAAATAACGCCGGCATCGAGCATGTCCTGGACCTGCCGGTCTTCCTCTGCCCGTTGTTTAGGGTTCTTGCATCGTGAGGGCTGGCGGATGCGTGAGGGCTGGCGGATGGGTGGTCCCGTGGTGTGGATATCGTGGTTGAGGTAGGTGGTATGCCCGATGTCTGCTGGGCCAAACGAGAAAAGGTCTTGGAAGTCCAGAAGCAGTTGTCGGAGGCTGTTAGTTTGGTAGGTGGAGAGGTGAGAAGGTAGAGTAGGTAGTGTGGGGTGGGATGGAGTGTTAATGCTGTCGATGGCCCCCTTTACGTTACTTGCAGGTGAAGGCAAAGTCTTGTAGTAGTTTTCTGACAATATATTAAACACCGTCTTGAATCAATATACAGCGATACCGGACAAACTCCGTGTCCATCCCCAGACCCGTATAGACAGCTACTGATCGCCGGCTTTCATCCGGCTAGGGCGGTGGTCCCGATCACAGAGGCATGAATCACTCAAGGTAGACACAATAATCCGCTCATCATAGACATAACACTGGGCGTTGATGCCCTACTTGGATCCTACTTACAACTACTTACATACTATATTTACATACTATATAATATTTACAAAAAGGTTACAAACAATTTTCCCCCTCATCAAAAAGTGTGTCTCCTGACACAGTGGTGGGACATCAAGTCATAATATGGCAAGAATGCAAGTGGTCTGAGTATATAGTGAACCGGGACTACATGGGAGTACAATAATAAATGAGATATTGCTACATAATTCACAAAGCTGGATGTAAGAAAGGATTAATATATTTACAGTACATGGCCATGTCGGAAAAATAGCATAAACATATAGGTTTGGTCAGTTTACAAATATATACAGTATATGTAATCACAAAATGAGTTTTACTCAGAACTACCACTTTCCAGGTCTTTTGGTTGTCGCACTAACCTTGTTGCTACACGGATCTCATGCAACCTTTTGTCCATTCGCTTTAGACAACAATACAGGATACAAACAATTGCAATAAAACCTAGAAAACATAAGACAACCGGAGGAAATACAAAGACTGGATGTGACCAGGATCGGTTAAAAGCTGAAGAGAACTGGTTCATATAAAATCAGACTTGTTTAGATAGGTCAACATACGTAGGTTGTCTGATGTGATGGAATGATTGTCTGTTGGTAGATGAAAGGTAGTATTAATAAGTTTGAAGATGTCATATTTGTGGGAGCGGAGTGCGAAGTGATAATGTGTGGCATGGGCTATTATAGACTCAGACTTTACTGTACAGTAATCAGGGGCCTTATATAAACCAACTGCAGATACTGAACGGACAGGGGTCCCTGGACAAATAAGACTGACAGAATTTGAGACACTAAAGAAGAAATAGCGGATGTGATTTAGACGAGCATGGTGTACCTGGCCTTTGGGAGCCGGAACAAAGGTACGGACAGGTTGTACTGAGAAGTTACGGACTAAGGCAGATTCGCAAGGAGCAACGCTGCCAGGAAAAATTTATAGGAGGTACGCAGCGCAAACACGAGAGTTGGGTGTGAGAAGGGCACATCTACCGAGGTCACTTGAGGAGAAGAAGGCAATACAGAGATGATCATGGGAGAGAAGAAAGTACTCTGAAGAGACAGAGGCTTGTACCAGGGAGTTATTGTACCAGAAGGGAAAAGGAATGATGTGAAAGAGATCGAGTATGATGGAAGAACGAAGAGGAATATGAACAATTATATCTTTAGTAAGGAATGTTGCTTCTAGTATTGGGTAGTAGTGTTCTAAAGAGGAAAATGGAATCATAGGAGACAAGCCGAATGTTGAGTGTGCCCATTCCAAAGTAGAACGAGATAGATAGAGAGAGATACTAAATCTAGGGTCACACGACTATCAACAGCATTGACTAAAAGTAACTTGGGAGACAAGAGACTCCAGAGAAACCTGCAAATTATCAACAAGTAATTTAACATACATCAACTCTGAAATAATATTAGTTTTTGAAACTTCACGCTTAAGAATAATCGTAAAGTTATTTAAAGTACTAGTAACATCATGTAAATGGTGACTCATCTGTTGCATCATAAAATTTTGAACACGTAACACTTTGTCTTGGGACTCGAGGGCATTGGATAATTGGATTAAGTCCTTTTTATAACCAGAAAGTTCACGGTTAGTCGCTACACCAAATAATCCACTGGGGATTTTTCCTCCAAGGTCAAAAAGTCCACGTTTCACTCGTGAGCGACCCACAGGCGTTTGGTGAGGGAAGGAATCTTGAAGATGGTTGAGCTGATAACGAATATAATCTAATTTCCAGCAGATGGGTAGGTAGAGTGTGTACAAAAATGTGTCACTGGGATGTCGATTTTTAATTTCTGACAAGAGTCCCTGCAGGTCGTCTAGCTGACGTGCAAGGTCAGGCAGGGCGATGGCCACGGCGGCCAGCGGCTCTAGGTCGTAGCACAATGAGACGATGTCTTTGACCACCATTACCTCGCGTCCTGCGCCAACCAAGGCCCCGGGCCATACGGCACCATCGTCCTCACCCGATCCAGACCCAAACAGAGTCATCACTGTCAGCACGTAGACCCACAGCATCTTTCCTATAAAATGAGGTGATCTTAGAGGTGATGTTGATACAGATGTTAACGACAGTATGAGATGATAACGTTATGCATGAGACTTTGTGGCAGAACGCAACTTGGCACGATAGTCATTAACAGTAGGGGAAGGCTGAATAGTAATGTCAGAAGGAAGGTTTAGAGAAGAGGAAGAAGGCTGAGTAGGAATTTGTTGTGGGAATGTGGTCTCTCTTAGTGGTTCCTCCAAGACTATGCGTTTTGATGCACGTTTGAGATGATCTGCATGCACCCATGTTGTCTCTGCCTTGTGCGGATCTCTTAATTCGAATTTATTACCTTTACGAGATATGACACGGAAGGGACCCAAGAATTTACTGCTTAGTTTTGATTCTCTGTCATGATCTAGGACAAAAAACTGTCTCCTACTTGGATGGTAATATCTGTGGCAGCGGCATGTTGGTTACGTACCATCTCCTCATTTGTAAGGGTCAGATTATCCTGAACATATTTATGAATTTTCTGGAAGTTGGACAGGTTTACTCGCACATAGTTATCGTAGTCGTATATTGGATCGGGTTTGGATTGCGACAGTGAATAAGGTAGTCTTTTGTCAAAGCCATATATGATGAAGAATGGTGTTTCCCCAATTGACTTATTGATGGATGAATTAATTGAAGCAGCTACCTGCGGAATCCATTCATCCCAAGTGGAAGTCTGATCTCCCACTATGTGACGCAGACTCTCCAATATCTTTCTATTCTGGCGCTTTACTAGGCCATTCGAGGCTGGATGATGAGCCACCATATTGCATTTCTTAATTCCGTATCGAAGACAAATTTCTTCCAGAACTGAATTATTGAACTCTGACCCGTTATCTGTTAAAATTACTTCTGGTGTTGTGAAAGGGCAAATAACTGAATTAATAAAGGCATGTGGTACTGCGTTATCAGACTTTTCACGCAATGGAACTAAGATAACAAATCTAGAGAAATGATCGACTGCCACTAACAGATAAACGAAGCCAGATTCTGTACGAAGCAGCTTCAGAAGATCGAGAGAGACAGTTTGCCAAGGTTTTGATGGTACTGGGTACTGGAATATAGGAGCAGGTTGACAGGTTGTCCCCTTGTGACGGGCACATGATAAACATGCATCCCAGTGTGCTTCTATATCCTTTCGCATAGTGGGCCAATAATATGACAGACGTGCTTGCCGTAAGCTTCTGTCTTTGCCAGGGTGTGATGCATGAGGGGTGTCATGGATTAAATGGAGGGCAGCAGGAATTAAGTCTGGAAAAACTAGTTGCTTAACTTCGCGATCAGGTACGTTGTTACCTTTCAGTACTGAGTTTTTATAGAGCAATTCATTGTTGAGGAAGACATCAAATACAGGGACTGGTAACTTTGGCAGAGAAGAATCATCGCCTGACTCTAGGAAATATATGACCTGTGACCATACGGGGTCCTCACGCTGGAACCTATGTAGTTTACGTCGCAACCGGTTGAGACTGTGGCAACATGCCGCGAGAGGGCATCGGCTACGACATTGGATTTTCCAGGAATGTATTCAAATGTCGGATTATAGTCAGTCACAGTGACTGCCCAACGTGCAAGTCGACCGGTAAGGTTACGTCCCCGAAACAAGTCACATAAGGGAAGATGGTCTGTTTGGGTGTGAACAGGATATCCGTAGATGATGTCGCGGAAATGTTTTAGGGACCAGACCACGGCAAGGGCTTCCCAGTGAGTTACACTGTAATTCTTTTCCGCGGAGTTTAGTGCACGGCTAGCATAGGCAATGACACGTTTCTTTCCTTCGGAGTCATATTGCATGAGAACGGCTCCTAGGCCTACTCCGGAAGCATCAGTACAGAGAAGAAATGGTTTAGAATAATCAGGGAATGCCAAAACTGGTGATTGTGCTAGAGCAGTTTTCAGTGTTGTGAATGCGGTTGCCTGTTCATCAGCCCACACAAAAGACGCATCCTTCTTTAGCAATTTTGTTAACGGCGCAGCTATCTGGGCGTACCCTTTAATGAACCTTCTATAATACCCACTGAGACCGAGGAAACTGGGTACAGCGTCGGTGTTGGTTGGAGTTGGGAAATTCGTCACGGCTCTAACCTTGTCATCTGATGTGTGAATTCGTGAGCGTCAACAACATGTCCTAGGAATTGGAGTTTCTTACGTAAAAAGTCACACTTTGATAGTTTGATTTAAAGTCCAGCTTGTTGGAGTCTAGTGAACACTTCGGCTAACTTTTCTAAGTGTTCCTCCACCGACTGACTAGCGATTATGACATCATCTAGATAAGCAAAAACTGAGTGACCTATCATGCCGGCAAAAACTGTATGAATTAGTCGCATGAACGCTGAAGGTGCATTTCTCAAACCGAATGGAAGTCTATGGAATTGGTAATGACCGGATGGAATACTGAAGGCAGTGATAGGACGAGATGATTCTTCCATCTCGACTTGCCAGTAACCACTTAAAAGATCTAGGGAGGAAAAAACACAATTGTTTTCGCCTAAGGATTCCAGCAAATTAGTGAGTACAGGAATTGGAAATCTGTCCGGGTCAGTCAGTGCATTCACGCGTCTGTAACCTATGGCTGGTCGTAACTCACCACCTTTCTTTGGAACCAGAAGTAGTGGGCTGTTCCACGGGCTATCAGAGTGTTCAATGACCTTATTATCCAACCTGCCCTGAATAAGACGATCGGCTTGTTGACGTTGCCTATGTGGTAAACGGTAGGCAGGTATACATACTGACTGAGCACCTGGCTGTAATGTAATATTATACTTTACCAAATTTGTCTTGCCCATATTCTCACCGGGTAGGGCTACTACTTCGCGATAGTCTCGCAAGAGATTAATTAATTGATGTCGGTGTTCCGGGAAATCACTTTGTTTCACATGAGATTCAAGATTAGATGGAATATTGGTGGACTGAGCACACATCAGCAACAGGGTATGGGAAATCCTGGCACACATACGGCCGCTGGGTATACCAAGAAATCGCCAATCTGTGTTCCCGTTCGTAAGGTGTAAGCGGCGTTTGCTGTGTTTGCAATGTACGAGTAGCATAAACCATCCTCCAGCACCGTACATACCGCTGACTCATAAGCTAAGCCATTCATACAACACGTCTCAGGTAAGGTTAGTACATCCACTCCTGCTTTCGCACCCACAACGCGAACAGAGACTATGGTAAACTTGTGCGGTAACAAAATTGTGCACTGATTTGTTACTGCACGTCTTATCTCTGCGTGTTGTAAAACATCAATCACACTATCTGAGGTAGTTAAATGAGACGTGTCTGAGTCGGTGATTGTGCCACTGTCAGAGGGGTTAATACTATCTATAATTGAATGCTCAGAGGATGGTCCTTTCGCAGCAAGAAGTCCGTTCAGGGTGTGGCAGAAGTTGGGATTTTCCCGAGTGCGACGTTGCCAATTTGACCACCAATTATCGGATTATCACTGTCTCGCTACCTACCCCCATCCCACCTGTTTCTCTCTCTCTCTCTCTCTTTATATATATTCACATACATATATATATATCTCTATCTATCTATATACCTAGGCTGCTTCACCCAAGGAAAAGGAGGTAGCCAAGACAGGACGACACACTCCCCATTTACTCATCCATTCAAACACATTCATTCGCATCTTATATATATATATATATATATATATATATATATATATATATATATATATATATATAAAGTTGAAAATAAATAATAAATATATATACATATATATACAATATATATATATATATATATATATATATATATATATATATATTTTATATATTTATTATTTATTTTCAACTTTTTTTCCACACCACTTATGAGGTAAAAGTCTAGGCGTGTTTTATTTTTAAGAGGTTTCCCCTGTAGGCCTAATCCTCTCTCTGACCCTGGGTCCCTCGCCGACCTCGGCGTGGCAACATGGGAAAAAAGTACTGCCACGTGTCAAATCGTTGTTATAATTCTAAAAAGTGATACTCAATGTACTATATAGCTTCCTTTATTTTAAAAAGAATATAAAAAACAATTTCAAATAGCACATAGATGGGAAATAAGAGAGAGAGAGGCATGTACTACGGTTGATTTGGCACCATCGCTAGAGGTGATTCACCAGGTGGGCCCCACCCTGAACGGCCTTCTTGCGGTGAAAGGACCGGTAGTGTACCTGGCTGTTCAGGCAACGGCGTGTGTATTTGGTTACTCTTGACTACTGTTGGAATCATGTGAGACTTAATAACTGAGTCGGTTTGGGAAAGTACCGGACGTGGATATTCCATACTAGATATTGGGAAACCATTGACATGTACACAACGAGAAGCAGGGAGGAGAGCAATGGCTTCTTGGGCCATTGTCTAAAAGCCAATGAGAGTGTCCGCTGGATACTTAAGATCATTAGTGACATGAAACTCTACATCAAAAGGTCTTAAGGCTTTATCATGTTGTACTTCTAGTACAACCTGAAATTCTGAGCCATCCACACCGCATAGGCGAATGTCAGGTGGTTCGAGGAGCCCAACTCTTTTAGTTATTTTCCTGATGTTGTTTAAAGAGGTATCTGAGATTAGATTTACCATAGATCCGCTGTCCATAAAGAAAGAGCCTTGTACCCCTTTCCTCCATCCTAGAATGACTAAGCCTGAAGATGTTATAGCTCCTACCTGACGAATGGGAAGTTGATTTTCTGTTACCTTATTTTCAGACACCGGCGGATCTTCTACTGTTAGGTTACATTTCTCCTATCCAAGCGCTCGTCTTCCCCCGACTGACGGCTCTTAAGGTAACGACACTCGTCCGTGGAGTGAGTTGTGCTACTCTTATGGTACTTGCAAGTTAGACGTTGGGACCGCGAAGGTGCACGCGGCGTTCCCGTGAGCGAAAACGTCTTTCTTTGCGTGCACAGCTAGATTCTCGATGACCTACATTACTGCAATGCCAGCACGCAATGGAGGATTGTTTGCTTCGTCGTAGAGTTGAATTGTCACGACCGCTAGAAGGTGAACGATAGTGTGAGTGAGACCGATTACTAGGTTTGGTTCTTGTGGTTGGCTGCGAGCGAGAGGAATCAGATGAAGTGATGCTGGTGTGTAGTACTCTCGCAGTACCCCCTGCAGAGGGAAAGGGTGAACTGTAAGAATCGACCTGGCGAGTGAAGTCTGTTCCTGACCTTTCAACGATTGTCTTACTAATATCCATTATTTTGTCTCCTGGTTTAAAGCCAACTTGTAGTGCTATTTGTTTTTGGGAGTCCGAAAGCCAATTGAGAAATCTAAAGTAACCGAACAAGTCTGCAAAATTATTTAATGTAATCATCATCTCCCTGTTGTGTTGTGTTACCCATTGAGTACCACGGAATAATTGGCGCAACTCTGAACTCGTCGCCCTCCCTCATAGTAACGGCTGCCTCAATTACTTTTGCATGTTGGGGAGGTACCTTCATGTCTTCCTGCATTTGCTTGAGGATCTTCGAAGTGCCCCGCACGAATAGCGGCTCCTATTAATGATCTGCCATGATGGAGTTGACTGAGAAGATATGAAACTTTCGAGGGTTCAGTTACAATCTGGCGATTGTGAATGTTGTTTTGGACCTCTCTGAGGAAATCGTAAATCGAAACAGTACTATCCTCTCCTGTAAATTCACATCATCCAAATATATGGATTGGGGAGGTGGAGGGTTCTAAGTCGCCATCGTAAGAAGAGGGTGAGACCGCAAAGGTGAGGAAGTAGGCACAGTAGTGAACTGAGACGGTGTGTGGGAAGGAAGTGTCGTGGCGGTAGTGGTGTGTGTATATGTAGTAGTAAGGAGGGATAAAGACTGTGGAGAAGACTGAGTGGTTTCAGGAGAATCAGTTGGAGGAGATGATAGAGTATCTGGAGTTAATATATCTGGATTTAGGGTAGGAGTAACAGGTGTAGTAGAAACAGGTAGGGAACTTACGGTTGGTTTGGTATAAGATCTGCCACTGCGAAGATTTACATTATCACTACATAGCCTACAGCGTTATCTGATTACCGTCAGGTTCAATAGGTGAGAGATCTACCCTTTTAAAAAAGGACATTAACAGAGTAGGAAGTAAGCAAATAAAACAAAATGAACAAATAGATGAATAAATGAGAATAAATAAATTAAAATATTTGTACTCTGTAAAGAAATGATTTATATACAATGAATATGAGTGAAAATGAATGCGTTATTTACAGCTGAGTATGAGTGGGAGAAAATGAGATGGAGTAGGAGTGAGTGAACGAAAAATTCTGACTGAATGAAAAATGAGGGACGAGAATACAATGAATGGATGAGAGTAAATGGCGAAAATATCACAATCTATAGAGACAGCTTGGCTTCTCTGTAGAAAGGGATTAATCAATGTTATGGAATGAGGAATTGCATGAAAATGCAGGTAGGAAATACTTCTAGTGAGATGCGGTCAGTCCTTCTAGTGAGATGTGGTCAGTCCCAAGGCTGGAGAAAAAGTGAGGCTCCTCGTGATTGGGTGGAAGTGTCCGTGACGTCACTGGGTGGCGGCTCTCCACTGGGCAGAACGAGAAGCTGATAGGAGCAGGAGACTGTGACGTAGCTCGGTGTGACTGGCCACGCTCCCTGGGTGACGTCGGTGTGTGTGGTGGGTGGGGAAAACGATGACATAACAGCGTCGGGCGGTGGTTGGGGGCTGCTTCCTGGAATGGGGTCTGGGGTGGAGTTTGTGGGGGCTGAAACTAACCCTTACAACAGGCTGGACAGGAACACAGGCAGGCAAAGGCAGGTTGTAGGTTGATAGGAGCAGGAGCCTTACGTGGCTCACTGGCTGTAGTGGCGTGGTGATAGGTGGGGTGTTGATGTGGAGGAAATTCCCAAAATTACATCAAAACTGCCCGAACGATTCCACACCAAGACTGCAAACAGGACTGGAGGCTAGGGCGGAGATAGACTGTGTCGTCGTGGGAAGAACAGCAGCGACAGTAGCGTGGGAAGACAGACACAGCTAAACTGGCCCACAAAAGACGTGAATCACTATTATCCCACTCGCTTTCCACCAAATGTTAATGCTGTCGATGGCCCCCTTTACGTTACTTGCAGGTGAAGGCAAAGTCTTGCAGTAGTTTTCTGACAATATATTAAACACCGTCTTGAATCAATATACAGCGATGCCAGACAAACTCTGTGTCCATCCCTAGACCCGTATAGACAGCTACTGATCGCTGGCTCTCATCCGACTAGGGCGGTGGTCCCGATCACAGAGGCATGAATCACTCAAGGCAGACACAATAATCCACTCATCACAGACATAACACTGGGCGTTGATGCCCTACTTGGATCCTACTTACAACTACTTACAACTACTTACACACTATATTTACATACTATATAATATTTACAAAAAGGTTACAAACAGGAGGGGGATGTCTCACAAGTCTTGGCCTCCTCCATGTTGCCTATTATTAACCCTCGAGGGAGAGTAAGTGGTGTGGCGACGAGATTGGCGATTTGCACTGCTCAGACATGGGGGAGGAAGGAACGTGGAAGAGACTAAACACGACAAAAGGGGCCCGGGTGGTAAGGTGGGTGAAAATAGTACGGAGGTACTGGTGGGTCTGTTTAGTTTTAACCAAGCCTCATGGTGAAGGGGAATGGTAACGGCAGAGGCGATGGTGGCAGGAAAAGTTGGAGGGGCAGGTGAAGTAGGGGAGGCAGAGGAGAGGGAATGGGGGTGAAAAGGTAAGGTGTTGGGTGATGGGAGGAGTGTGGTTGGTGGTGTGATGCAAATACAGAGAGGTTGAAGGTGGTAAGGGGTGGGTGGTGTGTGTGGTGAGGGTGTGCATGCTCTGCGTGAGTGATTATTGGAGGGGGGGCTGGACGGAAGTGAAGGCGGTGCTTGTAGCAGTTGATGCTTGCGTGCAGCTTTTGTAGGAGGTCTAGCCACAGGTAGCCGTCATATGCATAGCAGGTGGAATCGAAGACGATAAAAGAGTGTCTTGTGATGACTTGCTGGTGGGTTTCAGTCTGCAGGTCCCGGGTTTCTCCACGGATAGGCAGGGGGCCATCCCCCACGTCTACGAGGTTGGCTGAGGTGGAGAGAAGGGGGCCGAAGGCGGAGCTGTGCCAGGAGTAAAAATGCGGGTAGAGACAGGATCTGGCTGCTCCCGTGTCCACCAGTAGCCTTGCCTTGACCCCGTTCAGCCTCAATTTGTCGTAGACTGGGGGTCTGTACTTATGTGAAGTGGCCCCCATCACTGTGGGGAGGTGTGGGGGCAGACCTAAAAATCCATCTGCTGTACGGTGCCTTCCTCTTTGGGCTGCTCTTCCCCTTGGTCTGCATACATTAGGAGTGGAGCATCGTCTTGTGGAGCATTGACTTCCAGGGATGAAACCTTCCGACACCCTTGTGGGGCCATCCTGAGTCGATTGGCTGTTAGCTGCTCGTAGATGTCGTGTAGCGGGCAGCTGGAACTGCAGGCGGTAAATTCCCAGGGGTTAATGGAAATCAAGTTGGAGTATTCCCTGGGGTTAGGGCGCTTCTTCTGAGGGTGAGCCCTGGGTACAGCAGGTGATGGCTCCGTAGTGGGTTGTGAGGGGGATGCCTGTTGCTTGGGGGGCGCCGTCTAGGTTGTGGGGAATTTACTGACAGCGTGTATAGGTTGGGGTGTGGGGCGTGCGGCGAGGAGGCGTCGTACCAGTTGCAGGTCTCGGTCCATGTCTCCCGATGGATCATAATCTGCAAAATGTTCCCTGGCTGTGCTCGGGATGATTCTCAGCTGGGTGTTGAAGGTATGTTGGTCCCGAGTGGCTGTGCTTGCTTCGGGATAGGCAGCGGTGACGAGTCACCGTGCCTGGACGAAAGTGTCGTCTAGGCTGCCATTGTATGTTAGGGCGTCGAGTTGTGATAAAGCAACAACTCTGCCCAATGAAGGCGTAACAGCTTGTTTCACGATGTGTGTGAATTGGTCCCATTTTAAATTGGGAATGATTTTTGTGGCTATAGTGGCCACAATTTTGCCCAGGTTAGGTAGTGTGACGGCAATTATCTCTCTGTCGTTGTCAAACCCTATGTCTAGTAAGGGTTTAACCGTATCCAAGTATACATCGATGTCGTATTGTTCAGGGTTGAACTTTGGCAATTGGATGTGAGGTTTGGCTGCCATTGTGCAAGATTTCCCTTTTTGTTCCTTCGTGTTCTAATCGGATCCAGAACCACTGCTTGCCACCAGCATTATGCTGGGTGTTTTTAGTCCAACCTCTCGTCCTTAAGACACCAGCGACTGAGCGGGGTCCTCTTTCTAGACCGGAAGTAGAACACTCACAAAGGAACAGGGCATAAAAACTCGGCAGTATACCTTAATACATCTATTGTCTTAATTCAAACTCCTTACAATACACATACAAAGATATACTGAATAGGGAAGAGGTAAAGTGACAGAGTGACTAATATTGGTACAATGTGTCCATAGGCAATGTATTGATGTCTGAGTCAGTGTACCACTTCACTTCAATATACATATACAACAGATCACAAGGGCACAATATAGATGTCAGAGTTAGTGCACAATCTCCATTCAATATACATGTCAGGATACTCTACATATGAAATGAGTGAAGCGACAGTTTAATTAGTACTAGCATACATATCACATAGGCATGGTGTCTATACCTGAGTCAAAGGATGAGGGAATGTCACTTAGCTGTGGCGACACTGATCACATGTTCTGTTTTTAGGAATGTTCTTAGTAGGTTAGTCTCTGGCCGCACACCAATACATTACCCTGGTTCCAAAGGGCTTGAGCATAAACACGGTACCTTGGATAAACTAGAGTGGGAACCTTAGTGTATCGTTTCTGTCTCACTGTTCACATTCACTGACTGTCACTTTCACTAAGTCTTTAACACGACTCTGGAGGTTGAAGGTGTCGTCACTGGATTGCCGATGCCTGGGGTTAACTGAGGTGGCGCCCGGGAGTGGAAGGGGGCCCCTCTGAAGAGCTCTCCTGTAGGAGGCACGGCACAGCTCTCAGGGGCGTAACAACCCGGGCGCATGTTCAGTCTGGGGTGCAGGGAGGCCCTTCCGTCTGGGGGCCTCGACCTGGTAAGTGGCCCTCGGGACTGGGGCCAAACAGCATCAGGAGTCGGGCCCGCCACTTCTTACTCCGGGCAGAGAGCTGTCGGAGAGCGGGGCCTGAGTGGTCCTGCCTTGGGGTCCGTGGGCTGGCCCTGGGAGGCCTGGTACTGTGGTTGCCTACAGGTTGGGAAACCGTCAGGGGTTGGCTGCGTCACCTCTCCTACAGAGCATCTGTCAGGGGCCGGTGTTATCCAGGGGCAGGCCGTAGGGCAGGAACCCGGCCTTCGGGGACAGGACCTCTCCACCGCTCCTGGAACGGCAGCACCTCCAGGGAACCACACCTGGAGGGAGAGAGAGAAAGGCATCCTATGCAGCTGAGGTAGTGAGCCAGCCGCACAAGGGGCCTTCCCCTCCAGGAGAACCCTTGAGACTATGGATGAAGGGCATAAAGTGGCCGTACCTTCCCCAATGTGTATAGTGGCCATCGTTGCGGTTCCACAGTCTCTAAGGGCAGCAGCAGAAGGACATATAGTGGCCATTCCTTCCCCGGTATGTACAGTGGCCGTTACCACAGTGCTGCTCCCAAAGGAGGAAGAGGCAGATGAGGGACGTACAGTGGCTGTTCCCTCCCCGGAACGTACAGTGGCTGTTGCTGCGGGTCTGCCTGCCCAACGGGAAGTAGCTGAGGGACAAACAGTGGCCGTTCCCTCCCCGGTATGTACAGTGGCCGTTACCGCGGGGCTACTCCCATAGGAGGTGGAGGAAGTGGATGGGGGACGTACAGTGGCTGTTCCCTCCCCGACGCTTACAGTGGCCGTCTTCTTGGTTCCACTCCTCCTGCCTTTGTCTGTCAGTGTGTGCTCAATAGCTAGCACACCGAAGTGGACTCCAGATGTAGCTGCAGCAGAAGGACGTACAGTGGCCGTTCCTTCCCTGGTATGTACAGTGGCTGTTACCGCGGGGCTGCAGGGGGAAGCAACTGAGGGACATACAGTGGCCTTTCCCTCCTCGGTACGTACAGTGGCCGTTACCGTGGCGTTGCCTGGGACTGTATCTGGAGCAGTCCCACCCCGATCCTGGTGAGGGCTGGTCTGGCCGAGAAGTAGTGTCGCATTCCTGCGATGTTGCAGTTGGGCAGGTTGAGGGGATGAGGGACTCTAGGTAGGGGCGCCCCAGCGCCCGTCTTGCTCTGGGCCAGTCCCGCACTCGCCTGGCCCGCTGTGATATCCTCCTGGGGTGGGGGTATGGCTGCAGCTCCGTAGCGGGGTGGGGGGTCCAGCGGCTGAGGCGTACATTTTAGTTATGCTAGTATGAATTAACTTGTCACTTTACCCTATTCGTGTTCAGTGTATCTTGATATGTATGTTGAAAGGAAATTGTTCACTGATTCAGGCATAAATACCGTGCCCATGTGACATGTTATACATGTGTATTAAAAGGAAATTGTACACTGACTCAGGCATCAATACCGTGCCCATGTGATATGTTATGCTAGCATTAGTTGTTATGCAGGATGTTTTTAGTCCGACTTCTCGTCCGAAAAACGCCTGTGACTGAGTGGGGTCCTCTTTCTGGACCGGAAATAAAACACTTACAAAGGAACAGGGCATAAAAACTAGGCAGTACACCTTAACACAACTATTGGCTTATTTCAATACACTGTTACAATATATAAACAAAGAGTTACAGGATATGATGGGGACAGGTTTATAGAGTTAGCTCCCCAATATAATGTATCACATACAGCACAGGCAGAGAGTGGAGTTCTGCAATTATACATCGGTGGTGAGTTGTAATTTCTATATACCCGTATTATGTCCATAGGTAGAATTAGCATTTAATAGTCTCAACCAGATGCACTAGGGGTAAAGAGGGCCAGGGGTCGAGAGAGTGAGTATTACTATAACTTGTCAGAGCGCGAGTCGCGACACTTGGGATAGTTACTTAGTCGCGGAGACACTGTTCACAGACTTCTGGCTTTTCCTCGCACTCTTACCGTTTCCATATGTCTCTGTGCCCGTGCTCACTAGTCTTTTCTGTTCTGCCTGGGTATTTGTCTCAATGTGTGTCACTTATATTATTCTGGCCTCACTCTTTCACTGTCACTGTTCACTCCCGTCTCTGTGGTTTTTCAAGGCACACGGGATGCGTTAAAGTCACTACTTGCCCTTGTTTCCTGGGCTTAACATAGGAGGCGCCCGGGCGTGGGAGGGGGCTCTACTGGGGAGCCCTCCTCCAGGAGACAGTGCACTACCTGTTGGGGTGTCACTGCCCGGGCCTTCTTCGTCAGGGGGGTGCAGGGAGGCACTCCCGTCTGGGGGCCTCCACCTGAGAGGCCCTCATGTTGGAGCCTCGTCGGTGGGGTGCAGGGAGGCCCTCCGACCTGGGGGCCTCGACCTGAAGGACGGCCCTCGGGACTGGGGCCGAACAGCTGCAGGAGGCGGGCCTGTCACCTCTTATTCCAGGCGGAGAGCCGTGGGGGAGTGGAGCCCAAATGGCCTGGCTCTGGGGCCTGCTGGTCCGGTCTGGGAGCCTGGGTGCTGCGGTGGCCTGTAGGGAGGGGCGCCGTCAGGGGCAGACTGCGGCACCTCTTTTGTCTGGCGTCCGTCAGGGACCGGGGCCAACCAGGGGTAGGCGGCAGGACCAACACAGGGCCGCGCCACCACTCTGGCAGCACCTCCGGGGAACCAAACCTGGAGGGAGTAAGAGAGGGGCGTCCCACACAGCCGAGAGGTGAAAGGCCGGCCGCGCAAGGGACCTCCTTCTCCAGGAGGACCTCAGGAATCACGGATGAAGAGCGTACAGTGGCCTCTCCTTCCCCTACATGTACAGTGGCTGTTGTGGTGGTTCCGTAATCCCCAGGGTCCACAGCTGAAGAGCGTACAGTGGCCGCTCCTTCCCCCACATGTACAGTGGTCGTTGTGGCGGTGCTGCTCCCGAAGGAGGAAGAGGCAGATGAGGGGTGTACAGTGGCCGCTCCCTCCCCGACACGTACAGTGGCCGTTACTGTGGGTCTGCCTGCCCCATGCGAAGTAACTGAAAGGCGTACAGTGGCCGCTCATTCCCTGGCACATACAGTGGCCGTTACAGCAGTGTTACTTCCGTAGGAGGAGGAGGTAGTGGACGAGGGGCGTACAGTGGCCGCTCCCTCCCCGACACGTACAGTGGCTGTTATCACGGTTCCACTCCTTCCTTCGCCAGCCAGAGTGTGCTCAATAGCTAACACTCCGGTGGTGTTACTCCTGCAGGAGGTGGAGGTAGTGGATGAGGGGTATGCAGTGGCCGCTCCCTCCCCGACACGTACAGTGGCCGTTATCGTGGTTCCACTCCTTCCTTTGCCACTCGGAGTGCGCTCAATGGCTAACACTCTGAGGCCTCCTCCAGATGTGGCTGTAGCTGAAGGGCGTACAGTGGCCGCTCCTTCCCCCACACGTACAGTGGCCATTGTGGCAGCGCTACAGGGGAAAAACAACTGAGGGGCATACAGTAGCCGTACCCTCCCCAGCATGTACAGTGGTCGTACCGCGGTGTTGTCTGGGACTGAATCTGGCTCAGTCCCACCCCAAACCTGGTGAAGGCTGCCCCGCCTGCAGGGTCGTGTCAATTTCCTGCGTGGTCGCTGTTAGACCGGTTGGGTGGAAGAGGGACTTAGGATAGGGGAGCCCCAGCGCCCTTCTCACTCCGGGTCAGTCTCCCAATGACCCGGCCTGCCGTGGTGTTCTCCTGGTGTGGTGGTGAGGCGGTGGCTCCGTGGTAGGGGGGGGTGGCGCTCTTGGAGTGGTGGTGAGGTGGTGGCTTGGTGGTAGGGTGGGGGGTGGCGGGGTGGTCGGTCTGGCAGCGGCTGAGGTGTGTATTTCATTAGTCACCCTGTAACTTTACCCCATCCATATTCAGGTATCTTTGTATGTATATTGAAAGGAGATTGAACTGAGACAATAGATGTCTTAAGGTATACTGCTGAGTTTTTATGCCCTATTCCTTTGTAAGTGTTCTACTTCCGGTCTAGAAAGAGGACCCTGCTCAGTTGCTGGTGTCTATAGAGCAAAAAGTCGGTCCAAAAACATTCAGCATAACATTGGTGGCAAGCGGTGGTTCTGGATCCGATTAGAACACGGGGGAACAAATAGGGAAATCTCACACAATGGCAGCCAAACCACATATTCAATTGCCAAAGTTCAACTCCGAACAATATGACATCGATGTATACTTGGATATGGTAAAACCCATATTAAACATATGGTTTGAAAATGACAGGGAGAGAATTGCCGTCACACTGCCTGTTATGCGGGGTGTTTTTAGTCTGACCTCTCGTCCTAAAAACGCCCGCGACTGAGCGGGGTCCTCTTTCCGGACCGGAAATAAAGCACCAACAAAGGAACAGGACATAAAAACTCTGCAGTATACCTTAGCACATCTATTACCTTATTTCAGCACACTTTACAATATGCAACAAAGAGATACTGGATACAGAATGGACAGGGTGACAGAATTTGGATTAAGATACAAAGTGCACAAACACAACAGTGATGTCAGGGACAGATTATACTGGTGATCACTTATACAGATTCAGTTAGTCACTAGGGCACAGTACGGTTTTAGTTTTTAGGCATGAATAGACATTTAATACATTTTACCAGATGTACTACATAAGAATGGAATAAAGGGGCAATTGGGTAAATATTTCTATAAGTTCGTTATGGCGCGAGTTGCGGCACTTGGAATTGTCACTTAGCTGGGACAACACTATTTCTCTGGTTTCACTTCTGTAGACTGTCTTTTCCTTTGTGCCATTAGTATAGTCACAACACTGTCTATGTATCACAACTGTTCCTGTCTCACAATCCATGCTCCTGAACCTAGATTTCTGCCCTTGTATAGATATTCACTGTTCGTAACTTTATATTGTATTTTCACGGTCCCACTGTCACTGTCTCTTTCACTCACTTAGGCATGACTCGAGAGGTGCGTTGGAGTCGCCACTATGCCCCAGGTCTCCGAGCTAACAGAGGTGGCATCCGGGTGTGGGAGGGGACCCTTCTGGGGAGCCCTCCTGCAGGAGGCAATGTACCACCTGCAGGGACGTCACTGCCCGCGCCTGCTTCGTCAGGGGGGTGCAGGGAGGCCCTTCCATCTGGGGGCCTCGACCTGATAGGCGGTCCTAGTGCTGGGGCCGCGTCGGTGGGGTGCAGGGAGGCCCTCCGGTCTGGGGGCCTCAACCTGTTAGGTGGCCCTAGGGGCTGGGGCCAAACAGCTTCAGTAGACGGGCCTGCTGCCTCTTACTCCGGGTGGAGGGCCGTGGGAGAGTAGGGCCTGAGCGGTTCTGCTCTGGGGCCTGTTGACTGGCCCTGGGAGTCCGGGTGCTGCGGTCGCCTACAGAGCGGGGCGCCGTCAGGAGTGGACTGCGGCGCCTCCTCAGCCGAGCGTCTGTCAGGGGTCGGTGTCATCCAGGGGTGGGCTGCAGGACCGAGACAGGACCTTGCCACCACTTTTGGAATGGCAGCACCTCCGAAGAACCACACCTGGAGGGAGAGAGAAAAGGGCATCCCACACAGGCGAGAGGTAGGGAGTCAGCCGCGCAAGGGACCTTCCCCTCCGGGATAACCCTAGAAACTGCAAATGAAGGGCGTACTGTGGCCGCTCCTTCCCCAACGTGTAGTGTGGCCGTTGTGGTGGTTTCGCAGTCCCTAAGAGTAGCAGCTGAAGGGCGTACTGTGGCCGCTCTTTGCCCCACACGTACTGTGCCCATTGTGGCGGCGCTGCTCCCGAAGGAGGAAGAGGCAGATGAGGGGCATACTATGGCTGCTCCCTCCCCGACACGTACTGTGGCCGTTGTTGTGGCTCTGCCTGCCCGTCGGGACGTAACTGAGGGGCGTACTGTGGCCGCTCCCTCCCGGGTACATACTGTGGCCATTACCACGGTGTTACTCCCGTACGAGGAGGAGGTAGTGGATGAGGGGTGTAGTGTGGCCGCTCCCTTCCCGACATGTACTATGGTCGTTGTCGTGGCTCCACTCCTCCCTCCTTTGCCAGTCGGAGTGCGCTCAATAGCTAATGCTCCGAGGCCATCTCCAGGGGTGGTTGTAGCTGAAGGGCGTACTGTGGCCACTCCTTCCCCCACACGTACTGTGGCCGTTGTGGCAGCGCTACAAGGGGCAACAACTGAGGGGCGTACTGTGGCCGCTCCCTCCCCGGCACGTACTGTGGCCGTTACCGCGGCGTTGCTTGGGACTGTTCCTGGAGCAGTCCCATCCTGAACCTGGTGAAGGCTGCTCCTTTCGCAGGGTCGTTGCTTTTTCCTGCTTGGTTGTCGTCAGGACGGCTGGGTGTAAGAGGGACTTAAGGTGGGGGCACCCTTCTCGCTCTGGGTCAGCCTCAGCCTGACCTGGCCTGCCGTGGTGTCTTCCTGGGGTGGTGGTGGGGCTGTGGCTAGGTAGGGGGGTGGTGGGGTGATTGGCCCAGTGGTGGTGGCGGCGCGTATTTTACTGCCACACCTGGGCAAAGTAGTGGCAAACCTAGCTCCGAAAATCGTCCCAGGACTAAAATGGGACCAATTCACACAAATTGTGAAACAGGCAGCTATGCCATCCCTGGACACAGTTGTAGCCTTATCACAACTTGACACACTCACATACGACGGTAGCCTCGATGACACTGTTATGCTGGTCGGCTTTGGATCGACTTCTCGCGCCAAAGACACCAGCGACTGAGCGGGGTCCTCTTTCTAGACCGGAAATAGAACACTTACAAAGGAACAGGGCATAAAAACTCGGTAGGACACTTTAACACATCTATTGCCTTGGATCAATTTCCTTTCAACATACATACAGAGGTACAATGGATATGACTGGAATAAAATAACAAGGGACTTAATATTACTATAACATACCATGAGCACAGTCTTTACACGTGAGTTAGCATGGGGGTGAATAGCACAGAGTTGTGGTGATGTTCACTTATACAATTTACTTCACTGGACTATTGTTAATAAGTTAGTCCCCGAGTTGCACACTTAAGATATTGCTCTGTTTCTAGGGAACTTAGTACTCTAATAACACAGTACATAGCATGATCTTTACATCTGAGTCAATATAGGGCGAATAACACAGAGCTGTGATGACACTGGTTTACATACTTTATATCACTGGGCTGTTGGTAGTGAGTTAGTCTCGGAGTCACACACTTTAGGTATCACTCTGTTTCTAGGGAACTTAGTTATAGGCACAATACTCAGGGTTGACTGGCGTAACGACCCTTGTGGAGTTTATTTCTGTCCCACTGCCCTGTATCACTGGAGGTCATTGTCACTACTAAGTCTTTTCACATGACACTAGGAGTTAGGGCATCATCACTGAATCATTTGGCCTAGGTTTACCTGAGTGGTGCCCGGGAGTAGGAGGGAGGCCTTCCCCAGTGCAGGAGGCACTAGATCACTCTCGGGGATGTTGTGACCCGGGCGCGTGTCTGGTCTGGGGTGCTGGGAGGCCCTTCCTTGTTAGGGCCTCTACCTGGTAGTTGGCCCTTGGGACTAGGGCTGAACAGGGCCAGGAGTCGGGCCTGATGCCTCTCACTCCAGGTGAAGGGCCGACGGTGAGTGGGGTCGGAGCGGTCCCACCTTGAGGTCCGCGGGCTGGCCCTGGGAGACTTGGAACTGCGGCCGCCCTTAGGTTGGGGCACTCTCAGGGGTTGGCTGTGGCACCTCGCATGCGGGGCATCCATCAGGAACTGGTGTTGTCCAGGGGCTGGGAGCAGGATGCGGACCTCGCCTTCAGCGACAGGACCTCACCACCACTCCTGGATTGGCAGTGCCTCTGGGGAACCACACCTGGAGGGAGAGACGGGTGTCCCATGCAACCCAGAGGCGGATGGCAGGCCGCGCAAGGGACCTTCCCCTCCAGGGAAACCCCAAGAGCTGTGGACGAAGGGTGTACGATGGTTGTCCCTTCCCCGAAGCGGACAATGGCCGTCATCGTGGTTCCACAGCCCTCTGGGGTAGCAGCAGAAGGATGTACAGTGGCCATTCCTTCCCCGGTATGAACGATGGCCGTTACCACGGCGCTGCTCCTGAAGGAGGAAGAGGCAGATGAGGGACGTACGATGGCAGTTCCCTCCTCGGTATGGACGATGGCTATTACCGGGGCTCTGCGTGCCCTACAGGAAGTAGCTGAGGGCCGTACGGTGGCCGTTCCCTCCCGATACGGACGATGGCCGTTACCGCGGTGCTACTCCTGAAGGAGGAGGAGGAGGTGGACGAGGGACGTACGATGGCTGTTCCCTCCCCGGTACAGACGATGGATGTTACCTCAGCTCCACCTCTCCTGCCTTCTTCTGTCAGTCAGCACTCAATAGGTAACTCACCGACTTCAGGGCTACTCCCGTAGGAGAAGGAAGTGGGTGAGGGACGTACGATGGCCGTTCCCTCCCCAACGCAGACGATGGCCATCGTCGTGGTCCCACTCTTCCTTCCTGTGCCAGTCGGCGAGCGCTCAATAGCTAACTCGCTGATGCAGTCACCAGATGTGACTATAGCAGAAGGACGTACGATGGCCGTTCCCTCCCCAGTACGGACGATGGCCGTTCGTTACCGTGGTGCTGCAGGGGGAAACAGCTGAGGGACGTATGATGGCCATTCCCTCCCCGGTACGGACAATGGTCGTTACCGCGGCACTGCCTGGGACCGTATCTGGTGCAGTCCCACCCCAATCCTGCCGAGGGCTGGTCTGGTTGAGAAGTAGTGCCACATTCCTGAGACGTCATGGTTGGGTAGGTTGAGGGGAAGAGGGACACAAGATCGGGGCACCCCGGCGCCTGTCTTGTTCTGGGCCAGTCCCACACTCACCTGGCCTGCCGTGGTGTCCTCCTGGGGTGGGGGTAGGGCTGCGGATCCATAGCGGTGTGAGGGCTCCAGCAGGGGGCGAGGGCATATTACCACCGTCCATGGTAAGAAAGTCACGGCCTCGTGACTGGAGGTGGTATGTAGTTGTAGTGGAGGTCTGGTGTGCGGGTGTGATGTGTTAGAGGACGGCGGTCCAGAGGTGTGTTATATGGTTAGGTTCTTGGTGGGGGTTAAGTGTTATGTGGAGTGTGGAAGTGTGTTGGGTGTGATGAAGGCTGTGGAGGAGGTGTTGCGTCCCTTGTATTCTCTGTCCTGGTCCGTGGGGGGGATGCCAAACAATTCTGTGGATCCTCATCTCTGGTGGTAGTGCTTGGTGCAGGGTTGGTGGCTGTATGCTGGCTAGGGGTGAAGTCCTTGGGCTTTTATGGGGGAGGTGAGGGGCAGAACGACAGCTCCTCTGGCGGATTGGGCTGGTGGAAGTTTCCACCTGGCTTGATGGAGGCTGAGGGTGAGGGGCCTAGTATTGGCTGTGTGTGTTGTGTGTGGGGGTGAGTGTGGTGGTGTCGGTGATGTAGGAGTGAGCGTTGGGGAGTATCTGGCAGGTGGGCGTGAGAGGCATCCAGATCTGGTGGTCGTGGTAATGAGGACGGGCGTGGGGGGTGAAGCTGTGGTGGCATGTGGTGGTGTGGGCGTCGTGGTTTGGGCGTGAGTGGTTGCAGGTGATGGTGAGGGGTGGCGAGTGTAGTGGGCATGATCGGTGGGTAACAGGTGGGCAGGGGTGGCTGCTTGGGTGGTGTGGGTGGTGGATGTGGGAGGTTTGCTAGTGCGGTGATGCGGGGGTTGGTGGCGGAGGGAGTGTGGGTGGGTGGGGATGAGCGTCATGGTGGCAAGGTGTGGGTGGTTGTTTCCACCGGGGTTGTGGCGGGAGTTGTCACGGAGTGGTGTGTGGTTGAAGTGTGGTGGGGGGCATAGGTTGGTGATGGGCAAGGTGAAGGAGGTGATGGCGAGGTGTCCGAATGGGGTGTGGAGGAGGGAGGGGGTTGGTGATGTTGTGGAATCGGAGGATGTCAGTGGATGGTCATGTAGAGGGGTAGTGGGAGGGGGGGTCGTGGTAGGTGATGTGGTGAGGGAGGGTGAGAAGGAACAGGAGTATGAATCAGGGGATTGATTCTCGGAAGGAGTGGAGGTGGTTGCTGCACGGCGGGAGGTGTGTGGCGCCTGGATTGGGGGAATGTCAGTGTTGGTGGGTCGGAATGGGCGCACGTGGCGGTTGCGGTACGTGCGTGGGCACCCGTGCTGTTGGATTGTGACTTGGTAGGGGTTAGGGACTTTTATGATGGTGAAGGGGCCATCAAATCGGAGGGATAGCTTGTCTGGGGTGGGTAAGTGTGCCACGACGGCAGAGTCTCGTGGTTTGTAGGGGCTGGAGGTGAGTGTGTCCGGTTGCAGATCTTGTTGTTGTTGAAGGTGGTGTAGGGGGTCGGTGGTGGTGGGTGTGGGGGGTGGTTGGAGGTGGTGGCGGAGAGGCAGTAGGAGCGGGGTTTCCCCGAAAACTCATTCGTGGGGGGTGGTTCCATCATCCCTAGGGCATGTGTTCAAACCCCAATGAACAACTTTCACGTGGGCTGGCCAGTCGTCATTGCCTGTTTGTAAAATTCTTGTCTGCACCTGATTAAGGAGATAACGGTGACTTTTCTCACAGATACTATTTCTTTGGGGCCAGTATGGGGAGGAGTGTGAGATTTGATAGCCAAACAGGTTGGCTAATTCGTCCCAGACTTTGTGGTAAACTCGGGGGCGTTATCAGAGTGTAGGGCCTGAGGAATCCCGAAATAGGGGAAAACGTGGCAGACTAGTGCATCCGCTACTGTCACAGCGTTATGTTCTTTTGCGGGGCAGGCGATGAGAAATTTGGAATATACATCAACGAAGGTAATGATGTATTTGTAGCCTGCTTTGGGTGTTAGGGGCCTGACTATGTCAACCGATAGCAGTTGCCATGGCTTGCTAGCCATGATTTTTCCCGTAGGTCCAGCTGTGCACGTGATATCTTTACCCAAGGAGCAGGCTCGGCATGATTGGATGATGTCTTTGGCAATGGTTGAGGGGTTGGATGTCCAATAAATGTCGCTGAAAACTTGCAAATTTTTTGTGCTGAGGTGGATGCTGTTGTCTGCATGGAGGTGAAGCATGGTGTTGCACGCAGCGTTGGGGTCCAAGACAATGTGGCCGTCCTGGTTGAACAGGTGTTCGCTGTGTTGGTGTAGTTTGGCGAAGGTGTGTGGCGTTAGCCATGGGGGACGTTGCTTGGCCTGCCACATTTGGATGAGGTCTATGTTGGTGTGGATGGTGTTGATGGGTAGGTAAGAGAGGGTGTCGGCATTTGTGTGTAGTTTCCCGGGTTGGTATGATATTTCAAAGTCGAATTCTTCAGGCACTTCCCTCCATCGAATTTGTTGAGCGCAGGTGGTGGAGGATTGTCGCAGCCATTGGAGATTGATGGCTGGTGATGATGACTACATGGGTGCCAGATATGTAGGATCAGAAATAATATAAAGCCCAAATGATGCCCAGACACTCACGTTTAGTTGGAGCGTAATTTTTCTCTGCCTGGTTGAGAGTGTGGCTGGCGCAGGTGATGATGTGTTCCCGTCCGTCCTGCACCTGTGCAAGGACTGCACTGATGGCGATCAAGGAAACATCGGTAAGGGTAGGTTATAGTCAGGAAAAGCGACAATCGGGGCTGAGATGAGTATGGTTTTGAGGGTGTTAAAAACCGCAACCTGGGTATCTGTCCAGACAAAGGGTTCACCTTTCTTGGTTAGATCGTGTAAGGGCTTGGCAATGTCGGCGAAGCCTTCGACGAAACGCCTGTAATATGAGGTAAGTCCAAGGAAGGCGCGTGTTTCATGGACGTCCTTAGGTAAGGGGAGGTCAGCGACGGTGACCGATTTGTCGAGGTCAGGAGAGATGCCCTCAGCTCCGATCACATGTCCCAGGAACGAGACGGATCTCTCGGGTAGGATGCACTTGGAAGGTTTGAGTTTGAGTCCGGACTGGCGATGTCTCTGTTTCTAGGGAACTTAGTTATAGGATCAATACTCAGGGTTTACTGGAGTAGTAACCCTTGTGGGTTTTATTTCTGTCCCACTGCCCTGTATCACTGGTGGTCACTATCACTACTAAGTCTTTTCACACAACACTGGGAGTTAGGGCGTCGTCACTGTGCAATAAAGAGAGGTAGGACACAAAAACTCTAGGCAATAACCTTTACACGTATATTACCACAGTCAGACACAGGACAAAAACAGCAGATGATACAACACAGTATGTGGTAGAGAATAAAACAACTAGATAATCAGTATCTCACAGGATACTAGCTTAACAGACACTGATGCTAACACTCTAGGTTTAGTGCACAAGTGTACTTGGAACACAGGGTCGCGGTGCGCGTGGGAGAGTAGGAGTGGGGCTTACACGGGGGGGGGGGGATGCGCGGAGGGTCAGATTAAAGTTATAGTAATATTGGGAGGGAATTGATGTTACGGATTCTGTCTTAGTATTTTCTGGTAGCAAGGGGATTTTGATAATTGATTATATTACTAGTTCAGGTTCTTATATACGCACTGACTGCTGAGAGGAGATTTGCTAAGGGAGGATGGAAGGCACTGAAAGGTTCGTTATGTTTATGGTAATACGAGCGGGAGGATATTACTATGGTGGTACCATTCTTAAGTGGCGGTTTGGGTGGGGCATGAACCTCTGTACAGTGTTGCCACGTTTTCCATACCCGTGATGCCTCTCTCTCTCTCTCTCTCTCTCTCTCTCTCTCTCTCTCTCCTGGGGGGAGATGTGCGTCACCCTTGGGAATTTTGTTTCGTTTATGAGTGACATAAACTTGAGCTTTCATTTCTTTATTTTGTTTTTAGTATATCTAATTATATTTAAAAATATTATTGTTTTACATATGGCGCCAGATGACCTCACTATTGTGGTGCCATGATTTTTCATTAAATCACTCTCTCCCTCCTTCGTTCCCTCCCTTCCTCCATCTCTTACTCAGCTGCACTCAACACTGCCCCTGGTCTGCCTTCCCCCCCCCCCTCTCTCTCTCTCTCCTCTCTTTCGTCTGTGGTATTTTAAGATACATTTTGGTTATTTTCTTTTACGTTATAATGTACATATTGTAAATTTGACTTTATTTCCACACCACCCAGGAGGTAAAAGTCTTGGCGCGTCTTTTTTTAAGTGTCCCCAAACAGGCCGATGATAGAGGAAGCTCTGGCCAGGTGGGACTGGGAGTGTGTGTGTTGCCGCTCATTAGGGTTTAATGTATTATTTTTTTTTTACTAAGAAATTGACATTTTTACTTATATTCCTGCACATTATCTTATAATCATAACTGTGATATTATTACCAACCCCAGATATACGGTAACAGCCAATAAAAGTGACTACTTTTTTTTAAGCAACACTGTAAAATATTTATGCCACGTTTCTGTACTGCCGTATAAATATTTTACACATAATAAGTTTACTGCTCTTTTATATATTATAATACACACATTACAAATATAGTCTTATGTTTTTATCTTATTGTGATGCCTATTACATATATCAGAGCCGTTCACATAGCGGGTATGGAACACGTGGCACACTGTACAGAGGTTCGTGCCCCACCCAAACCGCCACTTAAGACTGATACCACCATAACACTCTCTCTTCACTATTTCCTGGTGGCAAGGGACGTTTAGATATTTTACTAAGGAGAATCTCCCGTGCTAGGAGTCTTACTGATTTTATACAAGGGCGACACTTGTGAGTCTGATTCACCAGAACTTAGTCTCTGCACTCGTCCTTATTAATTCGCCCCGTGATATCACATATTCTCCTGTTATCTTCTCCTGAACACCTGCCCTGTTATATGACATATATTAAGTCACTGTATCACTGTTACACTAATTTGGGGGCAACATCACACTTAACATGAGTCACTTATTTGGTGGGGGCGGCAGGGAGACACGCCGGCGACAACTCTGCCAGAACAGGGGCACCGCCAGGGAAGGGCGTCCCAAGAGGGCACGGGATGACTCACAGGGGCGTCCTCTCTCGTCCAGGGCTGCAGGTGGCAAAGGGGCCCGTATTCTCCGGGCTGGGTACAGGGGTGTGGCCCTCAGGACTGGGGCGAAACAGGTCCAGGAATCTCTGGCTCATGTCTCGGCCGGAGGTAGAGGTCTTCCACTGTCGGGGCATGGGGAGATCGTGCCCAGGCATCCTGGGGAGGGCCTGGAGTGCCCTAGGACTGCAGCCCTCAGAGACAAAGGGCGCTGTCAGGGAGGGGCTGTCACCAATCTGAATTAGGGTCCATTAGGTGGGTCTTCTCCAGGGCCAGGAGTAGGGAGTAGAGGCTGGGGGAGGCTGTAGGGCCTCTCTGGAGTCCTTCTGCATTGGAGGTCCGGACACTTGTCTCACGCTGGGGTGGTGACACTGCTCTCACCTCTTTCTGGCCGTGGGGCCCGGCTATTGGCCGTGGCTGCTCAAGGGCGCAACTATGAGGCACCAAGGCCCGGCTATTGGCCGTGGCCCGAGTGGGGGAATCAGCGGGCCTCTGGACACCTTCAGAGCTGCTAACGGCCGTCTGATGAAGGTGGGAGTGGCCCCAGGCCGTCTCCTGCAGAAGGGAGGGGGAGCAGCTATAGGCCGACTTGGGGGCAGCACCTTTGGAGAGGCTATCGGCCATCTGATGAAGGCGGGAGCAGCCTCTTGCCATCTCCTTCTGCTGGAGGGAGGAGTGGCTATAGGCCAACTCGGGGGCAGCACCTTCGGAGCGGCTATCTGCCATTTGGCGAAGGCGGGAGCAGCCTCTTGCCATCTCTTTCTGTCAGAGGGAAGAGCGGCTATCGGCCAACTCGGGGGCAGCACCTTCGGAGCGGCTATCAGCCGTCTGACGAAGGCGGGAATGGCCACAGGTCATCTCATTCTGCCGGAGGGAAGAGCGGCTATCGGCCAACTCGGGGGCAGCACCTTTGGAGCAGCTTTCGGCCATCTGGTGAAGGCGGGAGCAGCCACTTGCCATCTCCTTCTGCCGGAGGGAGGAGTGGCTATCAGCCAACTCGGAGACAGCATCTTCGGAGCGGCTATTGGCCGTCTGATGACGGCAGGAATGGCCACAGGTCGTCTCATTCTGCCGGAGGGAAGAGTGGCTATCGGCCAACTCGGGGGCAGCACCTTCGGAGCAACTATCGGCCATCTGGTGAAGGCGGGAGCAGCCACTTCCCATCACCTTCTGTCGGAGGGAGGAGCGGCTATCGGCCGTCTCCTGCAGGAGGGGGTGTAGGCCGCTATCGGCCATCGCAGAAAGGACACCTTCTGACAAAGGCAGGAGAAGGTATTGGCCGTCTCCTGTTTATCCTCATGTCAGTGAGAGATCGATTCCCTTACGAGGGGCGGGCAGCTGTCAGCTGTCCCTAAAGAAAAGGCACCTTCGGAGAGGCTATGGGCACACTCCTGTAGAAGGCGGGAGCGGCCATCAGCCATTTCCTGAGGGGTGCTGTTTGGAGCTGGATAGACAGCTCCACCCTGATCTGATCTGGCAGTCCCTCTCCCCTAAGGTAGTGTTGACTTCCTGCTAGGGCGACGGTGAGGAGGCTAAGTGTTATAGGGGCGCACAGCCGGGGCTGATTAGTGCCGTTGTCGCACTGCATCCTGCGGTTCGGCTGCAGCTACACCGTGGGGTACGGGTGGGGGTGTCAGTGAGTTTCCGGGGGCACTATGCTGTTTCTCGCACATGTTACCTGTTGGGGAGATTCTGGGGGCACTATGCTGTAGCTCACGCATTTTACGACCCTCCTGGAAAAAGTCACGTCCCCATGACTGGAGGTGATAGACAAGAGTGTCATGGGTGGCGTAAACAGGTTGGAGGTGCTGGAGAAGGGCCTGTCAGGCAGCAGTGGGTTGGTTTTCTTCTTGCTCCACATCGCAAGTGAGGAAGAGCGTGGAGGTGGTGAGGGTGGAGCGGAGGAGGTTCAGTAGGTGGCGTGGTCCTCAGAGCCGGCGGTTCCTGCCGAGGGTAGGCGCCCATACTGCCTGTCGCACTTTCATCTTGTTCGGTGTTGCTACTGGTGTGATGTGGTGCTGTATGCTGGACACTGAGGGTAGGAGTCGGGTTTTGTGCCGTGGTAATGCGGCGTAAGGTCTCTGGGGAGTGTAGGTGGTGGGGATCTGTGCTTGGTGTAGCATGACAGTGTGAAGTTGTGGGGAGGCGGGCGGTGTAGGGGAATGGGTGTATCGGGCGGGTGGGCGTGAGAGGTGGCCTGAGTGGGTGGTTGTGGTTTTGAGGGTGGGAGTGGGTGGGGAGGTGGGCATGCGAGGTGGGCAGGGTTGGGTGGTTCATGCCGTTGGCCATGTGAGGAGCGTGGCGGCGTGTGACACTGTCGGAGCGGGAGTCTGTAAGGATGGTGGGCGGGGGGTAGTGGTAGTCAGTTGTGGTGAAGGTGTGGTGGCGTGGGCAGGATGCGTGGGGCTGAATGGTGAGGGTGGGGCGGCAGGAGGAAGGGATGAAGGAGAGCGAGGGGAGGCTGGTGTGGCGGGTGAGATGTCAGGTGAGGTGAGGGGGGTGGTGGCAGCTGGGGAGGCTGAGGTGGTAGGGGGTTGGAGGGGGAGGGTGAGGAGGAAATGTAGCACTTGTATGTGGAAATGGGGGGTGGCGTGGGGACAGGAGGAGGTTGGGGGTGTGGGGCCGGGGTGGCAGGGGCGGGGGTGCGGAAAGGGCGCATGTGGCCGTTTCAGAGGGTGCGTGGGGCGCTGTGATAGTCCACGACAACTTGGTAAGGGTTGGGGATGTGGGTGATTGTGTAGGGCCCCGTGAAGCTGGGGGCGAGTTTGTGTGGGGTGGGGAGTTGGGCGACGACGATGATGTCACCAGGGTGGAAGGGGTTGGAGGCTGTGTTGGGCCAAGGTCTAAATTTCTTTGTAGTTGGTGTAGTCGGCTCTTCAGAAGGTGCAATGGGTCTGTGGTCAGAGCAGAGGTGGGTGGTTGCAGGTGTTGGCGTAGTGGCAATAGAAGGGGGGCCTCGCCGAATATCCTCTTTTATGGGGAAACCCCGTCTTCTCGGGGGCAGGAATTTATGCCCCACTGAACAATCTTTACTTGAGCAGGCCAATTGTCGTCTCTCATAGCCTCGATGCGTGTGCACAATTGATTCATGATAGTGCGATGGCTACATTCACATACTGTGTTTCCCTCTGGCCAGTAAAAAGAAAAGTGGGAGATTTTATATCCAAATGTTCTGGCGAGCTCTTCCAAGATTTTTCTGGAGAATTCCGAGGCATTATCAGAATGGATGGCCTGGGGGATGCCGAAATAAGGGAACACGTGTCGGAGAAGGGCGTCGGCGACGGCAACGGCATGATGCTCTTTGGCTGGGCAGGCTACTACAAATTTTGAATACATGTCCACGAAGGTGATCACATATTTATACCCAGATTTTGGAGGGAGGGGGGCCTACTACATCTATTGCCAGGAGTTGCCAGGGCTTGTGGGTGGTGATGTGGCCCGAGGGTCCTGCGGTCCGGGAGATATCTTTCCCAAGTGCACAGGCGCGGCAACTTTGAATGATTTCCTTGGCGAGGGTGGAAGGGTTTGGCACCCAGTAGGTGTTGTTGAAGACCTGTAGTAGTTTCTTGGTGCCCAGGTGGATGCATTATGGGCATGAAGGTGCCGCAGGGTGCCATGCGCCGCATCAGAGGTCAGGAGGATATGCCCGGATGGGGTTAGGAGGTGGTCACCATGCCGGTATAGTGTGCTAAACAGGTGGGAGTGGACCCAGGAGGGTCGCTCCTTGTGGTGCCATTGTTGCAGGAGGTCCATTTCTGGTTGTACCACGTGGATGGGGAGGTGGAAGAGGGCATCTGCATTAGTGTGGAGTTTTCCTGGCCTGTAGGAGTCTCTCGTAATGGAATTCTTCCAGGGTCTCGCGCCACCTGATGAGTTGGGCATTGTGAGAATCAGATTGGCGTAACCACTGGAGTGACTGGTGGTCCGTGATGATTGTGACCTGGGTTCCAGAAAGGTAAGCCCTAAAATGCTGGAGAGCCCACACTAAGCCGAGGCATTCCCACTTGGTCATGGCATAATTCCTCTAGGCTTGATACAAGGTGCGGCTGACGCAGGCGATGATGTGCTCCCGACCGGCTTGTACATGGGCTAGTACGGCGCCTGTGGCGGTGAGGGAAACATCGGTGTAGAGGCAAAAGGGAAGGGCATAATCGGGAAAGGCTATGATGGGGGAGGAGACGAGCTTGTCTTTGAGTTGTTGAAAAGCAGCTCACCTCTCTTCTGTCCAGAGGAACGGCTCCCCCTTCCTGGTCAGATCGTGAAGAGGCTATGCAATCTGAGCGAACCACTTCACGAAGCGACGGTAATAGGACGTTAGTCCTAGGAAAGCACGGACGCCGTGGATGTCCTGTGGCGGCGGTATATCCACCATGGCGCGGAACTTGTCGGGGTCTGGGGAGATTCCTGCCTGGGAAATAATGTGTCCCAGGAATGAGACAGTCCTGGTGGCCAGGACACATTTAGAGGGATGGAGCTTGAGGCCTACCTGGCGAATCCTAGTGAAGACTCGGCGGAGGCGCTGCAGGTGGTCGGCCCAGGTCTAGCTAAAGACAATGACGTTGTCTAAATAAGCCAGGCATATCTCCCAGGTGAGGCTGCTCAGGACAGATTCCATTAGCCTGGAGAAGGTGCCAGGGGCGTTGCAGAGGCGAACGGCAGGACATTAAATTCATTATGTTTGCCATTGCTCGTGGAAAAGGCCGTCTTGCCTCGATGTTCTGAATGCACAGGGACCTGCCAGTATCCAGACAGGAGGTCGAGGGTGGAAAACCAAGACATCCCGTAAAGGGAATCTAAGGAATCGTCGATTTGTGGGAGGGGGGTGGCATCTTTGATGGTGACGTCATTCAGGCGGCGGTAATCGATGCAAAATTGCATCGTGCCGTCCTTCATTTTCACTAGAACGAAGGGGTAGGACCAAGGGCTGGTGGAGGGGGAAATGACGCCGGCCTCTATCATGTCACGTACCTGGCGGTCCTCTTCCTCCCTTTGTCGGGGATTCTTCCATCGGGAAGGCTGTCTAATGTGTGGGCCTGTCGTGTGAATCTCATGCGACGGGTACATGGTGTGCCCTATGTCTACTGGTCCTGTCGCAAACAGATCCTGGAAATCCAGAAGGCGACATAGGGTGTCTGACTGCTGGGTGGAGAGATAGTCAGCAATGGGGGGCAGGGGGGCAGGGAAGTGGAAGGAGGGTGGGGCACAGCGCTCGGCTTCCTCCATCTCTCCGATGATGAACCCTTTGGGGAGGGTAAGGGGGGAGGGGGCGAGGTTAGTGATGTGGATGGCAGTGTGATGTGGGGGGAGAAAAGTGGGAGACAAGAGGGAAGCGGAGAGGGCTCCCGGCGGGAGGAGGGGGGAGAACAAGACAGAGGGACCGGAGGGCTGGTTAAGGGGCATCCAGGCCTCGTGGTGGGGGGGGAATGGTAACGGAGGCGGAGACGGTGGCGGGGAAAGAGGGAGGAGGGGTGGTGAGGGGGGGGCACGGGAGGAGAAGAGGGGGGTGGGGGAGGGGAGGAGGGGGTGAATCTTCTGGCCGGGCCGTGGCGTACAGGTGCAAATGGCCTGAGTGGGGTTGGGTAAGGCAGGGAACTGGAGCTGCCGATAGCGGCAGTCTATTGTAGCTCCAAGTTTCTGGAGTAGGTCCAGTCCTAAATACCCGTCGAAGCTCCGGCAGGAGGAGTCGAAAATAATGAACTGGGGGAGGGTGATGGGGGTGGTGTTTGGGGTGTGGGTGGCATGTGTTGGGGAATGGGGAGCAGGATGGGCAGGAGATGAAGGTGTGGGGGTGTATCTAGATGGTGGGCGGGAGAGGCGTCTTGATCTGGTGGTCGTGGTGGTGAGGGTGGGCGTAGGTGGTGATGGTGGTTGGGCACATGGTGGTGTGGGCTTCCCGTCATGGTTGTGGGCGGTTGTTGGTGGTGGTGTGGGGTGTCTTGTGTAGTGGGCATGGTCAGTGGGTAATGGGTGGCCAGGAGTGGATGAATTGGTGGAGTGGGTGGCAGGTGGGGTTGGTGCACGTGGGGAATTGGTGGGTGATGTGTTGCGTGGGGTGGTGCGTGGTGGGGTGCGGGTGGGGTGTGGTGGGAATTGTGGTGGTACGGTGGTGGTGGTTGTTTCCGCGGCATTGAAGGTGGGAGTTGGTGCTGGGTGGTGTGGTGCGGTGTTGGTGGTGGGCGTAGCGGGCGGTGATTGGGAGTGGTGGGTTGGAGGAGGTGGGGTAGCCATAGCCATAGAAGATGTAGGCGGAGGTGAGGTTGGTGAAGGATCAGAATCGGAGGAAGGTGGTGGAGGTCAGGTGGAGGTGAAGTGGGGGAGGGAGTTCGTGGGTATGATGAGGTTGAGGGTGGGGTGGGGGAGGTGAGCAAGGAAAGAGAGGTGGGTGAGAGTGAGGAGGAGGAGGGTGTGATAGGGAAGGCGAATGAGTTGGCCGTGTTGGTGAGGAAGATGAGTGGTGGGGAAGTGATGGTGGTGGGTGGTGTGGGGTGGTCGGTGGAAGGAAGTAGATAGGAGGAGGTGGTTTTGGGAAGTAGGTTAGTGGAGGATGAGGTAAGGGTTCTAGGAGGCCTGTGACTGGGGAGGCAGGCTTTGTGTTGGGGAGGAATAGGAAGTAGGGGGGCGATAGTGGTGGAGAAAGTGGTGTGTGAGGTGGGAAGGTTAGGAATACGGGTAGGAATAGGGGAAGGCAAAATAGAAGAGATAATGAGAGGGGAGGAGAAGGAAACATGACTTTTCCCCCTGTCGTAGACTGGGGGAGATGTGAGGTGGCCCCTGTCATTACGGTGGGATGCGGGGGCAGTGGGGGGGGCGTCTTCTGTGCCTTCCTCATCTTATTTTCCTTCTTTGAGGCTTGGGGTAATCGGCGTATGGTGGGGAGGCTTGTAGGCGCTCTTGTGTTGTTTTGCTGCGCTGGGCAGCTTTTAGCTGCTCACGGATGTCGTGGATTGGGCACTCAGGGCAGCAAGGAGAAAATTCCCACGGATTTACAGCGATGAGATCTGTGGGGAATTGCTTGATTTCGCCGATGTGCTGGGGGGAGGAGTGGACAGCTAGAAGGCGCCTTATTAAATTTATTTCTTTATTCAGGTCTCCCGTCGCTTCATGTATTATAAAGTGTTCTTTAATGAAACCGGGGAGCATCCTGAGGAGTCTGTGTGTTATGCTGGGTGTTTTTAGTCCGACTTCTCGTCCTAAGAACACCAGCGACTTAGCGGGGTCCTCTTTCCGGACCAGAAGTAAAGCACCCACAAAGGAACAGGACATAAAAAAGCAGGCAGTACACCTTAACACATCTATTGTCTTAATTCCTACACCATTACAATGTAAAACAGAGAGGTATTGGATATACAGTAGACAGGGACCCAGAGTTAGCCTTTAACACCAAGGTTTCATGTACACTTGGGTAATTAATTATAATGTCGTGATACCCATATTTCGTCTTTAGGCAGAATTGGTATTATATTAATTGAGTCCGATGCACTAGGGGTGAACAGGGCCAAGAGCTAGTGGGATGAATATTACTATAACTAGATAGGGTGCGGGTCACGACACTTGATGGAGTCACTTAGTCGCGACGACACTTATTCATAGACTCTTGATTCTTCCGTGCACCCTAGTCTTGGTCCACAATTTCTATAAGTTCTTTTGTCTGGGACTCGGGCTACTTCCTATTCTGCTGGGGATCGGGCCTTTGTAGGTTATTGGTAACTTTGTCACTGGTATTGTTCTGGCCCTCACTTTGTCACTGTTCACTGTTAACTTCCTGTCTCGACTGTTCACGACACAAGGGGTGTTAATGTCACTATGTACCCGTGTTTCCTGGATATAATTCACTATGGCGTCCGGGCGTGAGGGGGAGGCCCTATGGGGAGCCTTCCTGCAGAGGGCAATACACTGCCCGCAGGGGAGTCACTGCCTAGGTCCTGGTCATCAGTGGAGTGCAGGGAGGCCCTCCTGTCTGGGGGCCTCGACCTGAGAGGTGGCCCTCGGGACTGGGGCCAAACAGCTGTGGGAGGCGGGCCTGTTGCCTCTGGCTCCGTGGAGAGAGGGATCCTGGGTTGCCCGGACCTGGGGGCTGCTGGTCGGGCATGGGGGTCCTGGGACTGCGGTCGCCTGTAGGAGGAGGCGCCGATAGGGGTGAGCTGTGGCACCTTCTCCGTCGGGTGTCCGTCAGGGGCAGAGATCTCCCAGGGGTAGGCGGTATGACCTGGATCGGGCCACGCCACCACTCTGGCAGCACCTCCGGGGCAACACTCCCGGAAGGGGACAAAGGGCATCCCACACAGCCGAGAGGAAAAGGGTCGGCCACGCAAGGGACTTCCTGCGTCGGGAGGGCCTTTGGAACCACGAATGAAGGGCATACAGTGGCCGCTCCTTCCCCATCACGTACAGTGGCCGTGAGTGCGGTTTCGTGACTCCTAGGGCTTGCAGCTGAAGGGCGTACAATGGCCACTCCTTCCCCCACATGTACAGTGGCCGTGCTGGCGGTGCTGCTCCCGAAGGAGGAAAAGGCAGGAGAAGGGTACACAGAGTCCGCGCCCTCTCCAGTACGTACTGAGGCTGTAGCCTTGGGTCTACTTACCCTGGTACGTACAGCGGCCTTAGCCGTGGGCCTATCTGCCCTATGGGAAGCAACTGAAGGGCGTACAGTGGCCGCTCCTCCCCCGTCATGTACAGTGGCCGTGAAGGTGGTGTTGCTCCCATAGGAGGGAAAAGCAGGAGAGGGGTGCACAGAGGCCGTGCCCTTTCCGGTACATACTGAGGCCGTAGCCGAGGGTCTATCTACCCTGGTACGTACTTTGGCCATAGCCGGGAGCTTGTCTACCCTTAGGGAAGCAACTGAAGGGCATACAGTGGCTGCTCCTTCCCCATCACATACAGTGGCCGTGAACACGGTGTTGCTCCTGTAGGAGAGAAACGCAGGAGAGGGGTGCATGGAGGCCGCGCCCTCTCCAGTACGTACTGAGGCTGTAGCCGAGGGTCTACCCTGGTACGTACTTTGGCCATAGCCGTTAGCCTGCCTGCCGTTTGGGAAGCAACTGAAGGGCGTACAGTGGCCGCTCCTTCCCCATCACGTACAGTGGCCATGAACGCGGTGTTGCTCCCGTAGGAGAGAAAGACAGGAGAGGGGTGCACAGAGGCCGTGCCCTCTCCGGTACATACTGAGGCCATAGCCGAGGGTCTACTTATCCTGGTACGTACTTTGGCTGTAGCCTTAGGCCTGCCTGCCCTTCGGGAGGTAACTGAAGGGTGTACAGTGGCCGCTCCTTCCCCGTCACGTACAGTGGCCGTGAAAGCAGTGTCACCTGGGACTGAATCTAGTTCAATCCCACCCCGATCCTGGTGACAGCTGTCCTACTTGCAGGGTTGTTGTCTCTTCCTGGTTACCTGGTGTTGGGATAGTTGCAAGGAAGAGGGACTCAGGACAATAGTGTCCCGGTGACCCTCTTGTTCTGGGTCACTAGCCCCACCATGGTGTCCTCCTGGGGTGGTGGTGTGGTAGCAGCTCAGTGGTGAGGTGGAGGATGGCGGGGTGGGGGGTCCGGCGGCGGAGAGTATTTTATTGTGGAATATAAGTTGTTCCCGGGTTTTTGCATCTGTGCCTGGGTACGCAGCGGTGACGAGCCGCCTAGCCTGGATGAATGTGTCATCGAGGCTTCCATCATATGTAACGGCGTCTAGTTGCGATAAGGCTACAACTGTGCCCAGAGATGGCATCACTGCCTGTTGCACAATTTGTTTGAATTGATCCCATTTTAGTCTCAGGACGATTTTCGGAGTTACAGTAGCAATTATTTTGCCCAGATTGGGTAGTGTGATGGCTATCTTTTCTCTGTCGGTGTCGAACCCGATGTCTAGGAGGGGTTTGACTATATCCAAGTATACGTCAATGTCATATTGCTCTGGGTTGAATTTTGGCAATTCCCACCGTCACTAACTCAAGAGTTGCCACTGATCGCCAGCTAGTTCAATATGGAAGTCGGGCTACTCATGCAGAGACCACAGAAATCGCATATCTTTAAAAATCTCTCCCATGATATTTAATGATATACCGTACGTAAGTTCCTCATATTATTCTTTAGTAGTTATACTAATTTCCTAGATATGCTTTAATGCGGTAAATGCGGGAAAACGTTATTATAGCCGCCATGAAAGCACACCGGGTGTGACAACATTCATCACATATTTACAAGTCTCTAGGTGCACATTTTGTTTGAAACCCATATAATTTAGCTTTCTAAAAGAACAATGCTTCATCTAAAAAATGCTGAAGAATATCTTCAAAGTTTTTCATATGAAAATTGTACAAAGTATAAAGCCGAAATCGTGCAGAGACGAGACCGCCGGCCGAAATCCGACGATGCCGAGGGCTCCAAAATACCGTACAAAAACTCAAAACAACACGCCAATGGTGTACCCTGAACAGGGTATTCATCTAGACTTCAGGAAATACTTAAGTCTAGGCACTGTCCATTTTTCTCTGCAACGGTTTTCCATGATCTTTGTACAGTAGGTCCAGCGGGGCAGTAGACACACGTGAGTTTGTTATTGTTTATAATCCTAATGTACGATCTTCAGCAGTGTCGTGCTAATATTTCTTAATGAAGAATCTAAAATACCCGCTGCCGCCGAACCACTCACCCCGCCACCCCTCACCCCACCACCGAGCCACCACCACACCACCACCCCAGGAGGACACCACGGTGGGGTTAATGCCCAGGACAAGAGGGTCACCAGGACACCTATCCCCAGAGCCCCTCTTCCCCGCAACTGTCACAACACCAGGTGAGCGACAAAAGGCAACGACCCTGCAGGCGGGGCAACCCTCGGCAGGTTAGGGGTGGGGCTGATCCAGAGTCGCCTCGGGGCATTAGTTATTGAACGCGCCCTGACTGGCAGAGAGAGGAATGGTGGAACCGCGTTCATGGCCACCGTACGTGATGGGGAGGGAGTGGCCACCGTACGCCACTCATCCACTATTACCTCCTACGGGAGTAACGTCTCAGTTACTTCCCGAAGGGCACGCAGGCCCACGGCTACGGCCTTAGTGCGTGCAAGGGTAAGCAGACCCTCGGCTACGGCCTCAGCACATACTGGAGAGGGCGCTGCCCCTGTGCACCCCTCTCCTGCCTTTTCCTCCTGTGGGGGCAACACCGCGTTCACAGCCACCGTACGTGATGGGGAAGGAGCGGCGACCGTACGCCCTTCAGTTGCTTCCCAGCAGGTGGGCAGGCCCATGGCTACGGCCTTGGTGCGTGAGAGGGTAAGTAGACCCTCGGCTACGGCCTCAGCATGTACCGGAGAGGGCGCTGCCCCTGTGCATCCCTCTCCTGCCTCTTCCTCCTTCGGAAGCAGCACTGCATTCATGGCCACCGTACGTGATGGGGAAGGAGCGGCCACCGTACGTGACGGGGAAGGAGCGGCCACCGTACGTCCTTCAGCTGCGAGCCCTAGGAGTCACGAAACCGCGTTCATGGCGACCGTACGTGACGGGGAGGGCATGGCCACCGTACACCCCTCATTCGTGACTCCGAAGGCTCTCCCGGAGCAGGAGGTCCCTTGCGCGGCTGACCCCTTTCCTCTCGGCTGTGTGGGACGCCCTTTGTCTCCCCACCAGAGCAATTCCCCAGAGGTGCTGGCAGAGTGGTGGCGTGGCCCAATCCAAACCCTACCACTTACCCCTGGGAGGTCCTTGTCCCTGACGGACACCCAACGGAGGCGACGCCGCAGTTCACCCCTGAAGGCGCTTCTTCCTGTAGGCGGCTGCAGTCCCCGGACTCCCAGGTCTGGCCAGCAGTCCCCAGGCCCAGACAACCCAGGCTCTCTCTCTCCTAGGAGCCAGAGGCGCCAGGCCCGCCTCCTGCAGCTGTTTGGCCCCAGTCCTGAGGGCCACCCCACAGGTCGAGGCCCCCAGACCAGAGGGCCTCCCTGCACCCCATCGGCGCGGCCCCAGTGTGAGGGCCGCCTCTCAGGTCGAGGCCCCCAGAGTGGAGGGCCTCCCTGCACCCCAACGACGACTACCACCCAGGCAGTGACGCCCCTACAGACAGTGCACTGCCCCCTACAGGAGGGTCCCCGTAGGGCCCCTCTCTCACGCCCAGGACGCGCAGCAAGTGATACCCAAAGGAAATACGGGTACGTAGTGACATTGATACAGTGAACAATCACCACAGTAGTGTATAGTGAGAGAGAATAGAGTAAGGCCCAAATGATACGTGAATAACTATAGACCTATTCAGTGCACAGTGACCCGATACCTGGCAGAACAGAAAAGACCATATACAGGAAGGCGTAAAGAAAACGTGGGTTAGAGCAGGTGCGTGCGGGGTTCATTAGAAACCTGTGATCCAGTGCTACTGTGCCTAAGTAACTCCCGCGAGTGACGCGACCTGCATTCTACCCACTTATGGTACTATTGGTTTCCCCCACTCCTGGTCACGTCCTCCCCTAGTGAAACATACTCAGTGAATTAAACGCCATCTCTGCCAAAGTGTATTATTCGAGTACTGTAATATCAATACTAAATATTCCTGTACAAATGAAGAGTGACTTACTATGTGTGTAATCTTATCCATTGTATTAAAGGTTAATTCTGTGTTCCCTGTCTTTCACAAGTATCCAATATATCTTTGTATATATTGTCACGGTGTCAGAGTTAAGGGAATAGATGTGTTAAGGTGTACCGCTTGGTTTTTAAGTCCTGTTCCTCTGTGGGTGCTTTACTTCCGGTCCGGAAAGAGGACCTCGCTCAGTAGCTGGTGTTCTTAGGACGAGAAGTCGACTTAAAAACACCCAGCATAACAGAATCGTTACATGTTTCTCATAACACTGTTTATATTGTTTCGACTGACACATACATGAAATGGATGTAAAATAAAGTTTATCGATATTTAAGGAGGGAAAGAATAATAACCGTCCCCAAACCGAGATGGTAGACTCAGCCCACCATTTCTTTATTTTCTTTGACTATAATACAGCCTCTCTTCCTTGTAGCAGTGACTAAAATAATGTTATAATTTCTCCCTTCCTTTTAGTGACACAGAGGGCACATAAAATGAACGGAGTTGAGTAGACCGACTTTGTTCTCGAAAATTAAATAATCTGGTGAAGAGTGGCAGTTTTTCCTTGGTTAGTGACATCGGGAATTGGATGTGAGGTTTGGCTGCCATTGTGCAAGTTTCCTTTATCGTTCCTCCGTGCTTTATTCGGATCCAGAACCACCGCTGGCCACCAGTGTTATGCTGGGTGTTTTTAGTCCAACCTCTCGTCCTAAGAACACCAGCGACTGAGCGGGGTCCTCTTTCCGGACCGGAAGTAAAGCACCCACAAAGGAACAGGACATAAAAACCAGGCAGTACACCTTAACACATCTATTGTCTTAATTCTTACACCTTTACAATATACACAAAGAGATATTGGATATGTATAGAGACAGGAAAGACAGAATTAGCCTTTAATACAAATGGGTAGGGTCACTCTTCACTTGTACATGGATATTTGGTACTAATATTATATTACCCGGATACTGTTTCTAGGCAGAGATGGCGTTTTATATACTGAGTTCATTTCACTAGGAGAGGATGTGACCATGAGTGGGGGGAATGAATACTACCATAAGTGGGTAGGATGCGAGTCGCGACACTCGTGGGAGTCACTTAGTTGCAGTAGCACTAGTTCACAAGTTTCTGATGAACCCCGCACGCCTCTAACTTTAACCCACGATTTCTACAAGTCCTCCCATATATAGTTATTGGTCTTTTCTGTTCTGCCAGGTACCGGGTCACTATGCACTGTGGGTAACTCTAGTCACTTGGGCCTTTACTCTGTCATTTGTCACTGTACACTGCTGTATCGATTATTCACTGTACTAGCATTATTAGTGTCACTATGTACCCGTACTTTCCCTGGGTATCACCTGCTGCACGTCCTGGGCGTTAGAAAGGAGCCCTATGGGGAGCCCTCCTGCAGGGGGCAATGCACTGTCCGCAGGGGTGTCACTGCCCAGGATGTAGTCATCATTGGGGTGCAGGGAGGCCCTCCGATCTGGGGGCCTCGACCTGGGAGGCGGCCCTCACACTGGGGCTGCGTCGGTGGGGTGCAGGGAGGCCCTCCAGTCTGGGGGCCTCGACCTGGGAGGTGGCCATTGGGATTAGGGCCGAACAGCTGCAGGAGGCGGGCCTGGTGCCTCTGGCTCTGAGGAGAGAGGGAGCCTGGGTTGTCTGGGTTTGGGGGCTGCTGGCCAGACCTCGGAGTCAGGGAACTGTGGCCGCCTACAGGAAGAAGCGCCGTCAGGGGTGAACTGCGGCGTCGCCTCCGTCGGGTGTCTCTCAGGGACAGGGACCTCCCAGGGGTAGGTGGTAGGGCTTGGACTGGGCCACGCCACCACTCCGACAGCACCTCCGGGGAACTGCTCCTGTTGGGAGACAAAGGGCATCCCACGCAGCCGAGAGGAAAGGGGTCGGCCGCGCAAGGGACCTCCTGCTCCAGGAGGGCCTTCGGAGTCACGAATGAGGGGCGTACAGTGGCCACTCCCTCCCCGTCACGTACGGTGGCCGTGAACGCAGTTTCGTGACTCCTAGGGCTCGCAGCTGAAGGGCGTACAGTGGCCACTCCTTCCCCCGCACGTACTAAGACAGTGCTGGCGGTGCTGCTCCCGAAGGAGGAAAAGGCAGAAGAGGGGTGCACGGGGGCAGCGCCCTCTCCGGTGTGTACTGAGGCCGTAACCGAGGGTCTGCTTACCCTTGCACACACTGCGTCCATGGCCGTGTGCCCGCCTACCTGCCGGGAAGTAACTGAAGGGCGTACGGTGGACGCTCCTTCCCCGTCACATACGGTGGCCGTGAACGTGGTGTTATTCCCGCAGGAGAAAAAGACAGGAGAGGGGTGCACAGGGGCAGCGCCCTCTCCGGTGTGTACAGAGGCTGTAGCGGAGGGTTTATCTACCCTGGTACATACAAAGGCCATAGCCATGGGCCTGCCTGCCCTTCGGGAAGTAACTGAGGCGTTACTCCCATCGTAGGAGGTAATAGTGGATGAGGGGCGTATGGTGGCCACTCCCTCCCTGTCACGTACGGTGGTCGTGATTGCGGTTCCACTATTCCTCTCTCTGGCAGTCAGGGGGCGTTCAATAACTAATGCCCCGAGGCCGTCCCCAGAGGTGGCTGTGACTGAGGGGCGTACTGTGGCCACTCTCTCCCCCTTCACGTACGGTGGCCGTGATGGCGGTGTCACAGGGGGAAACAATTGAAGGGCGAACAGTGACCACTCCTTCCCTGGTACGTACGGTGGCCGTACCGCGGTGTTGCCTGGGACTGACTCTGGATCAGCCCCACCCGGAACCTGGTGAAGTCTGCCCCGCTCGCAGGGTCGTTGTCTCTTCCCGCTTACTTGGTGTTGGGACAGTTGCGGGGAAGAGGGACTCAGGACAGGAGTGTCCCGGTGACCCTCTTGTTCCGGGTCAATAACCCCGCCGTGGTGTCCTCCTGGGGTGGTGGTGCGGTAGTGGCTTGGTGGTGGGGTGGGAGGTCCGGCAGCGGTGGATATTTTATATTCTTCCTCATCCTTCTGTCTACGGGTGACTACATTCTCTCTTCTATCTATCTTTCTTTCATTCTTTCCTCTTCCTTCTGTCCATGGGTGACTTTACACTGAGTGACAAGCCAAATGGTTTCCTGTACACGTTAGGTAGCAGCACATTAAGAACCTGACCCTTGGGCAACAACATTCTACTTCTTCTCCAGCCATGTTTAGCCTTCATCTGTTTGTTCTATGAGCAAAACTTGTGAAGTATACAATGACTTAAAATAGCTCTTACAATAAAGGCCGGTTCACACGAGCAAAATCGCAGTCGTTTTTTGCCGGAATTTGCTTCCCGGTAGAAATTCTGGCAACTTTTTTCACTGGTATGGAGAGACCGACATGTCGGTCTTTTGCCGGAATCGAGAGAAAGAAGCCGGGCTGATATAAAAGGAAGCACCGAACAAAGCAAAGCTCTGGGAACAAAGACGAATACGACACCTTGTGTTTACACCACTACTACTACTATAGTCTCACTTTAACGTTCATCCCAATTTGGATGTATCTGATATGAGCATGAGTATAAAATTATGAGTATTTAAGTATGAGTTAAAGGTAATGAGTTAAAGGTAAAGGCATCTATATACATGATTTATAGTTAAGAAAATTTATGCATACGGCCCCTGAAGCCACTGGAAAGCTGAGTCACAGTAAAGGCCTGTTCACACGAGCTAAATCACGGCCGTGAGGGCTTATCTTGAAGTAGTAAAAGTAATATGCATGCCTCTGCTGCCGGACCTCCCACCCCACTATGGAGCTGCAGCCCTACCCCCACCCCAGGAGGACACCACGGTGGGGCCAGGTGAGTGCAGGACTGGCCCAGAGCAAGACGGGCGCCCCTACCTTGTGTCCCTCTTCCCCTCAACCTACCCAACTACGATGTCGCAGGAATGCGACACTACTTCTCGGCTGGAACAGCCCTAACCAGGATCGGGGTGGGACTGCTCCAGATACAGTCCCAGGCAACGCTGCAGTAATGGCCACTGTATGTACCGGGGAGGGAATGGCCACTGTATGTCCCTCAGTTTCTTCCCTCTGCAGCACCGTGGTAACGGCCACTGTACATACTGGGGAAGGAACAGCCACTTTATGTCCTTCTCCTGGAGACTGCCTCGGTGTGCTAGCTATTGAGCACGCACCGACAGGCAAAGGTAGGAGGAGTAGAGCTGCGACGATGGCCACTGTACGCGTCGGGGAGGGAACGGCCACTGTACATCCTTCATATACTTCCTTCTCCTCTTATGGGAGTAGCCCCATGGTAACGGCCACCGTACGTACCGGGAAGGGAACGGCCACTGTACGTCCCTCAGCTACTTCCCATTGGGCAGGCAGACCTGCAGCAATGGCCACTGTATGTGCCAGTGAGGGAATGGCCACTGTACGTCTCTCATCTGCCTCTTTCTCCTTTGGGAGCAGTGCCACGGTAATGGCCACTGTATGTACTGGGGAAGGAACGGCCACTGTATGTCCTTCTGCTGCTACCCCAAGAGGCTGTGGAGCCGTGACGACGGCCACTGTACGTCCTTCTGCTGCTACCCCAAGAGGCTGTGGAGCCGTGACGACGGCCACTGTACACATCAGGGAAGGGACGGCCACTGTATGCCCTTCATCCACAGTCTCAAGGGTTGTCCCGGAGGGGAAGGTCCCTTGCACGGCCGACTCACTACCCCTCGGCTGCGTGGGATGCCCTTTTCTTTCTCCCTCCAGGGGTGGTTCCCCGGAGGTGCTGCAGTTCCAGGAGTGGTGGCGAGGTCCTGTCACCAAAGGCCGAGATCATGCCCTACGGTCTGCCCCTGGACGACGCAGTACCCTGACGGACTCCCTGCAGGAGAGGTGCCACAGTCAACCCCTGACGGTGCACCAACCTAAAGGTGACTGCAGCACCAGGCCTCCCAGGGCCTGCCCGCAGACCCCAAGGTGGGACCGTGCTGGCCCCACTCTCCATCAGCCCTCCGCCATGAGTAAGAAGCGGCAGGCCCGACTCCTGATACTGTTTGGCCCCAGCCCCCAGGGCCTCTTACCAGGTCGAGGTCCCCATAGGGAAGGGCCTTCCTGCACCCCAGCCCAGACACGCGCCCAGGTCGTGACCCCCCCGGAGCTGTACCATGTCTCCTACAGGAGAGCTCTCCTGAACGGCCCCCTCCCACTCTCAGGGGCACCACATCAGTTAAACCTAGGCCGCATTAGCCCAGTGACGACACCAACTTCCAGAGTCGTGCTAAAGACTTAATGCAAGTGATTATCTGTGATGCGAGCAGTGAGACAGAAACAATACACCCATGTCCCTACTCTAGTTTATCCAAGGTACTGTGTTTATGCTTAAGCCCTCCGGAACCAGGGTAATGTACTAGTGTGCAGCCCGAGACTAACCTACTAAGGACAGTCCAAAGACAGAGTGTGTGATCAGTGTCGCCGCAGCTAAGTGACATTCTCTCATGCATTGACTCAGGCATAGATACCGTGCCCATGTGATATGTATGCTAGTAAACTTGTTACCCCACTCTATTCATATGTAGTGTATCTTGACGTGTGTATTGAATTGAAACTGTGCACTGGTTCTGACATCAATACCGTGCCCACGTGACATGTTTTATATGTGTATTGAAGTGAAATTGTACACTGACTCAGACATCAGTACCTGCCCATGGATATGTTATACCTGTATTCGTCACCCTATCACTTTGTCCCTTCCATGTTCAGTATATCTTTGTATGTATACTGAAAGGAGTTTGAATTAAGACAATAGATGTGTTAAGATATACTGCCGAGTTTTTATGCCCTGTTCCTTTGTAAGTGTTCTGCTTCCGGTCTAGAAAGAGGACCCTGCTCAGTCGCGGGTGTCTTTAGAGCGAGAAGTCCGTCTAAAAACACCCAGCATAACACTGGTGGCAAGCAGTGGTTCTGGATCTGATTAGAACACGGAGGAACAAAGAGGGAAATCTTACACAATGGCAGCCAAACCTCATATTCAATTGCCGAAGTTCAACCCTGAACAATACGACATCAATGTATACCTGGATATGGCTAAACCCTTATTAGACATAGGGTTTGACAATGACAGGGAGAAAATTGCTGTCACACTACCTAACCTGGGCAAATTGTGGCAACTACTGTATAGCCACAAAAATTGTTCCCGATTTTGGGACCAATTCACGTGAAAGAGGCAGTTACGTCATTCTTGAGCAGAGTTGTCGCTCACTCACAACATACGACGGCAGCCTCGATGACACGTTCATCTAGGCACGGCAACTCATCACTGCCGCCTATCCCGAAGCAAGCACAGCCACTCAGGATCAACATACATTCAATACCCTGCTGAGAATCCTCCTGAGCACTGTCAGGGAACATTTTACAATTTATGATCCATCGGGAGACATGGACCAAGACCTGCAGCTTGTATGACGCCTCCTTGCCACCCGCCCCACAACCCAACCTATACATGCCGTCAGTAAATTCCCCACAACCAAGACAGTGCCCCCCAAGCAATGGGCACCCCCATTACAACCCACTACAGAGCCATCACCTGCCATACCCAGGGCTCACACTCAGAAGAAATGCCCGAACCCCAAAGAAACCCCATCTTGATTTCCATTAACCTCTGGGAGTTTACCGCCTGCAATTGCAGCTGCCCTCTGCATGACATCCGCGAACAGCTGAAAGCCAATCGATGCAGGATGGCCCCACAAGGGCGTCGGAAGGTGTCATCTCTGGAAGACGACGCTCCAAAAGACGATGCTCCACTCCTAATTTATACAGACCCAGGGGAAAAGGAGCCTGAAGAGGAAGGCACCGTACAGCAGATGGATTTTTAGTTCCGCCCCCGCACCTCCCCACGGTGACAGGGGCCACTTCACATAAGTACAGACCCCCAGTCTACGAAAAAATGAGGCTGAATGAGATGAAGGCAAGACTACTGGTGGACATGGGAGCAGCCAGATCCTGCCTCTACTCGCATTTTTACTCCCGCCACAGCTCCGTCTTCAGCCCCCTTCTCTCCACCCCAGCCAACCTCGCAGACGCGGGGGATGGCCCTCTGTCCATCCGTGGGGAAACCCAGGACCTGCAGCCTGAAACCCACCAGCAAGTCACCGCAAGACATCCGTTCATCATCTTCGATTCCATCTGCCGTGCATATGACGGCTACCTGGGGCTGGACCTCCTACAAAAGCTTCATGAAAGCATCGACTGCCACAAGCGCAACCTTCACTTCCGTCCAGCCCTTTCCCCCATTAACCCCCCACGCAGCGCGTGCACCCCCCTCCCATTCCTTACCACCCTCAACCACTCTGCACGTGCATCACACCTCCACCCTCACCCCTCCCATCACCCAAAACTATACCTTCCCATCCCTATTCCTTCTCTTCTGCCTCTACTACTTCACCTGCCCCTCCAACTTTCCCTGCCACCATCACTTCTGCCGTTACCATTCCCCATACCATGAGGCTTGGTTAAAATTAAACAGGTCCAGCGGTACTTCCATACTATTTTCACCCACCTTACCCTCCGGGGCCCCTTTCTTCATGCTTACTCTCTCCCACATTCCTTCCCCCGCATGTCCATGCAGTAAGAATCGCCAATCTCGCCGCCACACCACTTACTCTCCCTCGAGAGTTAATAATAGGCAACATGGAGGAGGCCGAGCCTTGTGAGACACCCCCCCCCCACACCACGCTACCTACTCTACCTGATCACCTCTCCACCCACCAAGCTAACAGCCTCCGACTATTCCTCCTGGACATCCAAGACCTTTTCTCATCTGGTCCAGCAGACATTGAGCACACCACCTACCTCAACCACGAAATCCACACCACGAGACCACCCATCTGCCAACCCTCACGACGCAAGAACCCTAGGCAATGGGCAGAGGAAGACCGGCAGGTCCAGGACATGCTCGATGCCAGTGTTGTTTCCAACTCCACCAGCTCCTGGTCCTCCCCCGTCGTACTCATTAGAGAAAAGGATGGCACCATGCGGTTCTGTGTTGACTACCGTAAGCTAAACGATGTCACCACCAAGGACGCCACTCCCTACCCAGAATTGACGATTCCCTCGACTCACTACACGGCTTGTCATGGTTTTCCATCCTCAACTTGCAGTCGGGGTACTGGCAAGTCCCCGTCCACGCAGAGGACAAACAAAAAACAGCCTTCTTTACCAGCAATGGCAAACATTATGAATTTAACATCCTCCCTTTCGAACTTTGCAATGCCCCGGCCACGTTCTCCCACCTCATGGAGTCAGTCCTGAGCAGCCTGACCTGAGAGATCTGCCTAGCATATTTAGATGATGTCATCGTATTCAGCCGAACCTGGGCCGACTATCTCCACTGCCTCAAACAAGTCTTTATATGAATACGCCAGGCCAGACTTAAACTCAAACCTTCAAAGTGCATCCTAGCGGAATGATCCGTCTCCTTCCTGGGACACATGATCAGAGCCGAGGGCATCTCTCCCAAAACCGACAAACCGCGCCATCGCCGACCTCCCTCTACCTAAGGACGTCCACAAAATGCGCGCCATTCTTGGACTTACCTCTTACTACCAGCATTTCATCAAAGGCTTAGCCGACATTGCCAAACCCTTACACGATCTCACAAAGAAACGCAAGCCTTTCGTTTGGACAGATACCTGGATTGCAGCCTTCAACACTCTCAAAAACAAACTCATCTCAGCCCTGATTGTCGCTTTCCTGGACTACAACCTCCCCTTCCGTCTATACACCAACGTTTCCCTCATTGCCATAGGGGCTGTACCTGCTCAGGTGCAGGATGGACAGGAGCATATCATCGCTTGCACCAGCCGCACCCTCAACCAAGCTGAGAAAAATTATGCTGCTACTAAGCACGAGTGCCTAGGCATTGTTTGGGTGTTGAATTACTTCCGCTCCTATATTTCAGACACCCACGTTGTCATCGTTACTGACCATGAATCTCTCCAGTGGTTACAACAATCCAACACCACCAGCGCTCAACTGATTCGATTGTGAGAGGCACTGGAAGAATTTGATTTTGAAATATCATATCAACCCGGGAAGCTGCACACGCACGCCGATACCCTCTCCTGCCTACCCATCAACTCAATCCACACCAAACCGGACCTCAGCCAAATGTGGTACGACAAACAACACCCAACCTGGATGCCACCACACACCTTCGCCAAATTACACTAACACAGCGAACTCCTATTTAACCAAGACAGCCACATTGTCCTAGATCCCAACACTGCACACGATGCCATGCTTCACCTCCACGCTGACAACGGCATCCGCCTCGGCACAAAGAAGTTACTACAAGTCTTCAATGACATATATTGGATGTCAAACCCTTCCACCATTGCCAAAAACATCATCCAAACGTGTTGAGCCTGCTCTTTAGGTAAAGACATCACGCGCACAGCTGGACCAGTGGGAAAAATCTCCACACAAAAGCCATGACAACTACTTTCGGCTGACGTAGTCAGGCCCCTAACACCCAGAGCAGGTTACAAATACATTATCACCTTCGTTGATGTATATTCCAAATTCATCATCGCCTGCCCCACAAAAGAACTTAACGCAGTAACAGTAGTGGGTGCATTGGTTCGCCACGTCTTCCCTTATTTTGGGATCCCCCAGGCCCTACATTCTGATAACGCCCCTGAATTCACAGGCAAAGTCTGGGAAGAACTTGCCACACTATTCGGCTACCATATTTCACATTCCTCCCCATACTGGCCCCAGGGAAATAGTGTCTGCGAGAGAAGTCATCGTTCTCTCCTTAACCATGTATGGACCCAAATTGTGCAAACAGGCAATGATGACTGGCCAGCCCATGTGTAAATTGTTCAGTGGGGTCTGAACACATGCCCTGAGGATGATGGAATAACCTCACATGAACGAGTCTTCGGGGAAGCCCCGCTCCTTCTGCCCCTCCACCAACACCTCCAACCCCCTCCCCCACTCACCACCACTGACCCCCTTCACCACCTCAAGAGGTGCCTCCACCACCTTCAGCAACAAGATATACAGCCTGACACGATCACCTCCAACCCCTACAAACTGGGAGACTATGTCATCGTGGCACTCCTACCTACCCCAGACAAAACCTCTCCCCGATTCAAAGGCCCCTTCACTATCATCAAAGTCCTCAACCTTTACCAAGTCATTATCCAACAGCATGGGCATACACGCACGTACTGCAACCTCCACATGCACCCCTTCTAACCCACCAACAATAACTTCCCACTCAACCACGCGCTGCACATCTCCCACCGTGCACCATTCACCTCCCCTCCTTCCCAGAATTATCCCACTGACTCATACTCCTATTCCTTCCTACCCTCCTCTTCCACCTCACCTGCCACCACACCTTCCACTGCGCCCTTACATGACCCACCACCAAGTTCCTCTGAGTCAGCTCCCTCACCAACCTCCCCTCCAACCACACCCCACACTTCCACCTCACCTCCTCCAACCCACCACCTCCAATCACCAGCCCCTACCTCTACCACCACACCAACACCACGCCACTCCAAGACAAGTCCCGCCATGACAACCGTGGAAACAACCACCCACACCGTACCGCCATGACACTTCCCCTCCCCCACCCTCACTCCCCCCCTCACCACCCTATGCACCACCTCACCTGCTAACTCTCCATGTGCATCAACTCCACCTAGCACCCACACTACGCATTCGTCCACCCCTGTCCATTCTTCACCCCCCGACCATGCCCACTACACACGCCACTCCACACCATCACCCACAACCACAACAGGATGCCCACACCACCATGTGCCTCCATAGCTTCACCCCCCACACCCGCCCTTACTACCACTACCACCAAATCCGGACACCTTTCATGCCCACCAACCAGATACACCCCTATGCCCACTCCTACCTCACCTACTTCCCCACCCTCACCCCCACACGCAAAACACACCCCCAAAATTACCCCCATCACACTCACCCTACATGAAGCATGGTGGAAATTTCCACTGACCCAATATCCCAGGGGGAGCCGCAGCTCATACCCAAACCTCACCCTAAAAAGCCCAGGACCTCACCCCTAGCCAGCATACAGCCACCAACCCCGCACCAAGCACCACCACCAGAGATGAGGATCCAGAGAATAGTTTGGCATCCCCCGCACAGACTGGGCCTGAGAGTACAAGGGACCCACCAGTTCCTACGCAACCTCCGCCACACCTCATGCACTTCCACACTCCACCTGACACTCAATCCACACCAAGAACCCAACCACATTACACATTACTGGACTGCCCTCCTCCAACACATAACACCTATCCACCAGACATCCACTACCAGTACATACCACCTCCAGTCATAGGGCTGTGACTTCTCTGCCACGGACGGTGGTAATATGCGTGTCTCCACCACCGGACTCCCCACCCCGCTACAGAGCTGCAGCCCTACCCCCACCCCAGGAGGACACCACGGCTGGCCAGGGGAGTGTGGGACTGGCCCAGAGCAAGATGGGCGCCCCTACCTTGTGTCCCTCTTCCCTTCAACCTACCCAACTGTGATGTCATGTGAATGTGACACTACTTCTCGGCTGGAACAGCCGTCACCAGGACCAGGGTGGGACTGCTCCAGATACAGTCCCAGGCAATGCCGCAGTAACGGCCACTGTACATACCGGGGAAGGAACAGCCACTGTACGTCCCTCAGTTGCTTCCCCTTGCAGCCCCGCGGTAACGGCCACTGTACATCCTTCTGCTGCAGCCACATCTGGAGACCGCCTCGGTGTGCTAGCTATTGAGCATGCACCGACAGGCAAAGGTAGGAGGAGTGGAGCCGCGAGAACGGCCACTGTACGCATCGGGGAGGGAACGGCCACTGTATGTCCCTCATCTGCCTCTTCCTCCTTCGGGAGCAGCACTGTGGTAACGACCACTGTACATACCGGGGAAGGAACAGCCACTGTACATCCTTCTGCTGCTACCCCAAGAGGGTGTGGAGCTGCAACGATGGCCACTGCACGTGTCGGGGAAGGGACGGCCACTGCACGCCCTTCATCCACAGTCTAGAGGGTTCTCCCAGAGGGGAAGGTCCCTTGTGCGACCAGCTCACTACCCCTCGGCTGTGTGGGACACCCTTTTCTCTCTCCCTCCAGGAGTGGTTCCCCGGAGGTGCTGCCATTCCAGGAGTGGTGGCAAGGTCCTGTTGCCAAAGGCTGAGTTCACACCCTACGGTCTGCCCCTGGACGATGCCGGACTCTGACGGACGCCCCGCAGGAGAGGTGCCGCAGCCAACCCCTGATGGCGCCCCAACCTAGAGGCAATCGCAGCACCAGGCCTCCCAGGGGCAGCCCGCAGACCTCAAGGCGGGACCGTGCTGGCCACACTCTCCATCAGCAGGAAGAAGCGGCAGGCCTGACTCCTGACACTGTTTGCCCCCAGCCCCAAGGGCCCCTTACCAGGTCGAGGCCCCCATAGGGAAGGGCCTCCCTGCACCCCAGACCAGACACGCACCCGGGTTGTGACGCCCCCGAGTTCTGTACCATGTCTCCTACAGGAGAGCTCTCCCGAAGGGCCCCCTCCTACTCCTGGGTGCCACCTCAGTTAAACCCAGGCCTCAGTAACCCAGTGACAACACCAACTCCCAGAGTCGTGCTTAAGACTTAGTGCAAGTGACTATCAGTGATGCAAGCAGTGAGACAGAAACAATACACTCAGGTCCCTACTCTAGTTTACCCAAGGTACTGTGTTTATGCTTAAGCCCTCCGGAACCAGGGTAATGTACTAGTGTGCGGCCCGAGACTAACCTACTAAGGACAGGCCAAAAGACAGAGTGTGTGATCAGTGTCGCCGCGGCTAAGTGACATGCTTTCGTGCATTGACTCAGGCATAGATACCGTGCCCATGTGATATGTATGCTAGAATTAATTAACTTGTCACCTCACTCTATTCGTATGTAGTGTATATTGATGTGTATATTGAATGGAAATTGTGCACTGGCTCTGACATCAATACCGTGCCCATGTGACATGTTATATATGTGTATTGAAGTGAAATTGTACACTGACTCAGACATCAATACCTTGCCCATGGGGTATTATTTTACAAGTGGACAATACGCAGTTTAAGAATTTTAGCACCAATAGCGTATAGTAAAATACACACCTCCGCCGCTGCCGGCCCCAACCCCCCCGCTGCCAAGCCGCACCCCCACCACCACCCCAGGAGGACACCATGGCAGGCCGGGTCAGGGTGAGACTGACCCAGAGTGAGAAGGGTGCCAAGGCTCCCCTACCTTAAGTCCCTCTTCCTCCCAACCGACCCAACAACAACCACGCAGGAAGAGGAGATGACCCTGCGGGCGGAGCAGCCTTCACCAGGTTTGGGGTGGGACTGCTCCAGGTTCAGTCCCAAACAACACCGCGGTAACAGCCACTGTACGTGCCGGGGAGGGAGCGGCCACTGTATGCCCCTCAGTTGTTTCCCCCTGTAGCGCCGCCACAACGGCCACTGTACGTGTGGGGGAAGGAGTGGCCACTGTACGCCCTTCAGCTACAGCCACATCTGGAGACGGCCTCAGAGCATTAGCTATTGAGCGCTCTCTGACTGGCAAAGGAAGGAGAAGTGGAGCCATGATAACGGCCACTGTATGTGTTGGGAACGGAGTGGCCATAGTACGCCCCTCGTCCACTTTCTCCTTCTATGGGAGTAACACTGCAGTATTGGCCACTGTACGTGCTGGGGAAGGAGCAGCCACTGTACACCCTTCAGTTACTTCCCACTGGGCAGGCAGAGAGCGGTAACGGCCACTGTACGTGCTGGGGAGTGAGCAGCCACTGTACACCCCTCATCTGCCTCTTCCTCCTTCAGGAGCAGCGCCGCCACAACGGCCACTGTACGTGGGGAAGGAGCGGCCACTGTACGCCCTTCAGCTGCTGCCCTTAGGAACTGCGGAACCGCCACAATGGCCACTGTATGTGTGGGGGAAGGAGCGGCCAATGTACGCCCTTCATCTGCGATTCCTAGGGTTCTCCCAGAGGAGAAGGTCCCTTGCACAACCGGCTCTCCACCTCTCGGCTGCGAGGGATGCCCTTTTCTCTCTCCCTCTAGGTGTGATTCCCCGGAGGTGCTGCCATTCCAAGAGTGGTGGTGTGGTCCTGTCTAGGTCCTGCAGCCTACCCCTGGATGGTCCCGGCCCCTGACGGACGCCCGACAGAGGAAGTGCCGCAGTCTACTCCTGATGGCGCCCCGCCCTGTAGGCGACCGCAGCATCCGGGCTCCGAAGTCCGGCCAGCAGGCCCCAGAGCAGGGCCGCCTGGGCCCCACTCCCCCACGGCCCTCCACCCGGAGTAAGAGGCGGCAGGCCCGTCTTTTGTTGTTTGGCCCCAGCCCCGAGGGCCACCCATCAGGTCGAGGCCCCCAGACCGGAGGGCCTCCCTGCACACCACTGACGAGGCCCCAACACGAGGGCTATCTATCAGGTCGAGGCCCCCAGATGGGAGAGCCTCCCTGCACCCCACTGATGAAGAAGACCTGGGCAACGACGCCCCTGTGGGTGGTTTACTGCCTCCGGCAGGAGGGCTCCCCAGTAGGGCCCCCTCCCACAGCTTGGTGCCACCTCTGTTAGCCCAGGAACCAAGGGAGTTGTAGTGACCTCAACGCCTCTCTTGTCTTAACCACAGAGACGGTAGTGAACAGTGACAGTGAAACAGTGAAGACAATAATAATATATGAATATCCAGGCAGGAAATAAGGATTAATAAGTATTGGCATAAAGACGATCAGAAACATTGGGTCTATACTAGTGGCGTGCTGAGAATAGACAGAAACCAGTGAAACAGTGTCGCCACGGGTAAGTGACAATTCCGAGTGCCACGACTCGCACCCTGACAAGTTATAGTCACATTCACCAACCTGACCCTTTGCCCTTTCCACCCCTAGTGCATCCGGACCAGAATATTAAATGACAATTATGCCCAAACTGTAATACTGGTGTTGTGTGTTAGTGACTCACAATCTGTGTATGTTTGAATATCACCATGTTCTGCCCTTGATGTATGTGTGTACATTTGTTTTGGGAAGTCCACTCTGTTATCCTGTCTAAACCATATCCAGTGTCTCTTTGTTCCTATATTGTAAAGTGGTTAGAACTAAGACAATAGATGTGTTAAGGTGTACTGCTGAGTTTTTATGCCCTGTTTCTTTGTGGGTGCTTTACTCCCGGCCCGGAAAGAGGACCCCGCTCAGTCGCAGGCGTTTTTAGGATGAGAGGTCGGACTAAAAACACCCCGCATAACACTGGTGGCCAGCGGTGGTTCTGGATCCGAATAAAGCATGGAGGAACACAAATAGGGAAACTTGCACAATGGCAGCCAAACCTCACATCCAATTGCCAAGGTTCAACCCTGAACAATATGACATTAACATCTACTTGGATATGGTAAAACCTCTCTTAGATATTGGATTTGACACAGACAGAGAGAAAATGGCAGTCACACTACCCAACCTGGGCAATATAATCGCTACTGTCGCCACAAAAATCGTCCCTGAATTGACATGGGACCAATTTTCACACATCGTGAAACAGGCTGTTACGCCTTCACTGAGCAGAGTTGTCGCCCTTTCACAACTCGACACCCTAACATACGACGGCAGCCTGGATGACACATTCGTCCAGGCTAGGCGGCTCGTCACCACTGCGTACCCGGATACAGACGCAAAAACCCAGGAACAACTCATATTTCACAACCTCCTCAGGATCCTCCTGGGTTTCATTAAAGAACATTTTATTAGACATGAACCGATGGGAGGCCTGGATAAAGAAATCAATTTAATGAGGCGCCTTCTAGCCATCCACTCCACCCCTCAACGCATCAGCGATATCAATAAATTCCCCACGAATCTCATCGCTGTCGACCTGTGGGAATTTTCTCCTTGCTGCCACGAATGTCCAATCCACGACATCTGTGAGCAGCTAATAGCTGCCCGGCGCAGCAAAACCACACAGAGGCGCCTACAAGCCTCCCCAGCATACGCCGATTCCCCCAAGCCTCAGGGAAGGAAAATACGAAGAAAGCACAGAAGGCGCCCCCCCCCCACTGCCCCCGCATCCCACCGTATTGACGGGGGCCACCTCACATCTCCCCCAGTCTATGACATGGGGAAACGTCATGTTTCCTTTTCCTCTCCTCTCACTATCTCTTCTGTTCTACCTTCTCCAGTTCCTACCCCTATTCCTACCCTACCCACCTCACACACCACTTCCTCCACGACTATTGCCTCCCCCCTTCCTACCCCCCTGAACACAAAGCCTGCCTTCCCCTTCACAGGCCTCCTAGAACGCTTACCTCATCTTCCCCTAACCTACTTCATAAAACCACCTTCTCCTGTCTACTGCCTCCTACCTGCCACCCCAAACCACCCACCACTATCATTTCCCCACCACTCGTCTTCCCTGGCAACACAGCCAACTCATTCACCTTCCCTATCACACCCTCCTTCTCCTCACCCGCACCCACCTCTCTTTCCTCGTTCACCTCCCCCATCCCACCCTCAACCTCACCATACCCACGGACCCCCTCCCCCACTTCACCTTCACCTGCCCCACCACCACCTTCCTTCGATTCTGATCTTTCACCAACCTCACCTCCACCAGCATCTCCTCTGCCCACCCCACCTCCTCCAACCCACCATTCTCAATTGCCACCCGCTACGCCTACCACCAACACCGCAGCACACCACCCAGCACCAACTCTCACCTTCACCGTCGCAGACACAACCAACACCGCCACACCACCACGACTATCCACACACCCCTCCCACACCCCCACACGCACCGCCCTATGCAGCACATCACCCACTAACTCCCCACGTGCACCAACTCCACCTGCCACTCACACCACCCACTCGTCCACTCCTGGCCACCCATTGTCCACCGACCATGCTCACTACACACGACACCCCACACCACCACCCACAACCGCCCACAACCATGATGGAACACCCATGCCACCATGTGCTTTCCCACCTTCACCACCAACACCCACTCTAACTACCACTACCACCAAATCAGGATGCTTCTCCCATCCACCATCTAGATACACCCCTACACCAACCCCTACCCCCCCTACCACCACACATTCCCCCACACATACCTCCAATTCCCCCAATACCACCCGTCCAGCCATCAGACTATGAGGAACCTACCAGCTCCTCCGTAACCTCCGCCACTCCACACAACCTTCTACGCTCCAGCTCATCCTCAACCCACACCAGGAACCAAACCTCGCAACTCACCACTGGACCTACCACCTCCAACACTTCACCCCGGCCCACCAGACTTCCACCACCAGCACATACCACCTCCAATCACGGGGCCGTGACTTTTAGACCGAGGACAGTAGTAAAATACACACCTCCGCCGCCGCCGGACCACCCACCCTGCCACCCCCCACCCCGCTGCCGAGCCGCAGCCCCACCACCACGCCAGGAGGACACCACGGCAGGTCGGGTCAGGGTGAGACTGACCCAGAGCGAGAAGGGTGCCAAGACTCCCCTACCTTAAGTCCTTCTTCCGCCCAACCGACCCAACAACAACCACGCAGGAAGAGGAGACGACCCTGCGGGCGGAGCAGCCTTCACCAGGTTTGGAGTGGGACTGCTCCAGATTCAGTCCCAAACAACACCGCGGTAACGGCCACTGTACGTGCCAGGGAGGGAGCGGCCACTGTATGCCCCTCAGTTGTTTTCCCCTGTAGCACCGCCACAACGACCATTGTATGTGTGGGGGAAGGAGTGGCCACTGTACACCCTTCAGGTACAGCCACATCTGGAGATGGCCTCAGAGTGTTTGCTATTGAGCGCGCTCCGACTGGCAAAGGAAGGGGAAGTGGAGCAGCGATAATGGCCACTGTACGTGTCGGGGAGGGAGCAGCCACTGTATGCCCCTCGTCCACTTTCTTCTCCTCCTACGGGAGTAACGCCGCGGTAACGGCCACTGTACGTGCCGGGGAAGGAGCTTCCACTGTACACCCTTCAGTTACTTCCTGCTGGGCAGGCAGAGCCGCGGTAACTGCCATTGTACGTGCCAGAGAGGGAGCAGCCACTGTACGCCCCTCATCTGCCTCTTCCTCCTTCGGAAGCGGCACCACCACAATGGCCACTGTATGTGTGGGGGAAGGAGCGGCCACCGTACACCCTTCAGCTGCTGCCCTTAGGAATTGCGAAACTGCCACAATGCCCACTGTATGTGTGGGGGAAGGAGCGGCCAATGTACGCCCTTCATCTGCGATTCCTAGGGGTCTCCTGGAGGAGAAGGTCCCTTGCGTGGCCGGCTCTCCACCTCTTGGCTGCGTGGGACTCTTTTTTCTCTCTCCCTCCAGGTGTGGTTCCCCGGAGGTGCTGCCATTCCAAGAGTGGTGGCGTGGTCCTGTCCAGGTCCTGCAGCCTATCCCTGGATGGTCCCGGCCCCTGACGGACACCCGACAGAGGAAGTGCCGCAGTCTATTCCTGAAGGCGCCCCGCCCTGTAGGCGACCACAGCATGCGGGCTCCCCAGTCAGGCCAGCAGGCCCCAGAGCAGGGCCACCTGGGCCCCACTCCCCCAAGACCCTCCGCCTGGAGTAAAAGGCAGCAGGCCCGTCTTTTGGAGTTGTTTGGCCTCAGCCCCAAGGGCCAGCCATCAGGTTGAGGCCCCCAGACCGGAGGGCCTCCCTGCACACCACCGATGAGGCCTCAACACGAGGGCCATCTATCATGTCGAGGCCCCCAGACAGGAGAGCCTCCCTGCACCCCACTGACGAAGAAGACCTGGGCAATGACGCCCCTGCTGGTAGTTCACTGCCTCCTGCAGGAGGGCTCCCCAGTAGGGCCCCCTCCCATACCCGGGAGCCACCTCTTTCAGCCCAGGAACCAAGGGCGTAGTAGTGACTTCAACGCCTCTCTTGTGTCTTAACCACAGAGACGGGAGTGAACAATGACAGTGAAACAGTGAAAACAATAATAATATATGAATGTCCAGGCAGGAAATAAGGATTTATAAGTACGGGCATAAAGGCGATCAGAAACATTGGGTCTATACTAGTGGCGTGCTGAGAATAGACAGAAACCAGTGAAACAGTGTCGCCGCGGCTAAGTGACAATTCCGAGTGCCGCGACTCGCACCCTGACAAGTTATAGTAACATTCACCAACCTGACCCTTTGCCCTTTCCACCCCTAGTGCATCCGGACCAGAATATTAAATGACAATTATGCCCAAACTGTAATACTGGTGTTGTGTGTTAGTGACTCACAATCTGTGTATGTTTGAATATCACCATGTTCTGCCCCTGATGTATGTGTGTACATTTGTACTGGGAAGACCACTCTGTTATCCTGTCTAAACCATATCCAGTGTCTCTTTGTTCCTATATTGTAAAGTGGTTAGAACTAAGACAATAGATGTGTTAAGGTGTACTGCCGAGTTTTTATGCCGTTTCGTTGTGGGTGCTTTACTTCCGGTCCGGAAAGAGGACCCCGCTCAGTAGTGGGCGTTCTTAGGACGAGAAGTCGGACTAAAAACACCCCGGATAACATATAGTATAGTCCCCAAGGATCATAATGAACCCCCATAACCCCATTCGGAAATTGATATTTTCAGAGATAATGAATTTAAAATTCCAAAAAAGCCTACCTTGGATCTTCACTCGGCCACTCCGGGTACAGAATGCGTACATTCGTACATGTGTTTGTCTTCCCTTCGACTGCGCATGCGTCTCGTACGTCTGTATCACCCACTCATAGGCCTACTTTAGGTCACGTGATGGTATTCGTCCAATGAATTTGAACGTTTGTCTTAGATTCCTTGTGGAGGGAAAAATTCAAATCCTTCTCGGTATGGCCTCTGAAGAAGAAAGACGTGCTATTTGTCCCTGGCGCCATATTGATTATTTACGAGTGATTAAGCGTTTCCACTCGGAATCTGAGGGGGCTATTAAGTTTCTTAGAAGACACGGTGTATTACCTTCGAAAGTTTATTGCCCAGATTGTCAGGAACCGTGTAAATTTAGAAAAGATAGACATCAGTGGTACTGTGGTCGGTACAAAAAGTACGCAAAAACCAAGAAACGGGTACAGTGTAGTTTTGTGTTTCTGACTACACTGAAACTTTTCTGGACAACATACACCTTCTGGCTTGGCAAATTATGTTGTTCATAAACCACTGGATTCAAAGGTTCTTGAACCATGACGTTATTACCAGACGACCCTCGTCCTGGACAATCGTATCTCAAGGGTAAGCATTCCCCTAGGATAGGTTAGGTATATTGGGGTTGGTTTGGTTAGGTTTAGTGTGTTTGGTGAGATTACTTTACGTATTCCCCTAGGATAGGTTAGGTATGTTGGAGTAGGTTTGGTTAGGTTTTGTGTGTTTGGTGAGGTTACGTCACGTATTCCCCTAGATAGGTTAGGTATGCTTGGTTACATTTGGTTAGGTTTACTGCGTTTGGTGAGGTTACGTTACGTCTGTTTGGTTAGGTTTCATCTGTTCCGTTATGTTTACCCGTGGTGCAGTATATTTTTCTGGTGGTTTTTGATGCGATTTGAGTTGTTTTTTTAAATAAATACCTCCGCCGCCGCCGGACCGACCACCCCGCCACCCCCCATCCTACCACCGAGCCACCACCCCAGGAGCGCCACCCCCCACCCTACCGCCGAGCCACTGCCTCATCACCACCCGAGGAGGACACCACGGCAGGCCAGGTCATTGGGAGACTGACCCGGAGCAAGAACGGCACCAGGGCTCCCCTGTCCTGAGTCCCTCTTCCACCCAACTGGTCTGACAGTGACCACGCAGGAGAAAGACACGACCCTGTGAGCGGAGCAGCCTTCACCAGGTTCGGGGTGAGACTGAGCCAGATTCAGTCCCAGACAACACCGCGGTAACGGCCACTGTACGTTCCGGGGAGGGAGCTGCCACTGTACGCTCCTCATCCACTACCTCCTCCTCCTACGGGAGTAACACCTCGGTAACGGCCACTGTACATGCTGGGGAAGGAGCGGCCACTGTACGCCCTTCAGTTACTTCCCGTCGGGCAGGCAGACCCGCGGTAACGGCCACTGTATTTGCCGGGGAGGGAGCCGCCACGCCACTGTACGCCCCTCATCTGCCTCTTCCTCCTTTGGGAACAGCACCGCCACAACGGCCACTGTACGTGTGGGGGAAGGAGTGGCCACTGTACACCCTTCAGCTGTCGACCTTAGGAATAGCGGAGCGCCACAACGACCACTGTACGTGTGGGGGAAGGAATGGCCACTGTATGCCCTTCATCTGCGATTCCTGGGGTCCTCCTGGAGAAGGAGGTCCCTTGCGCGGCCGACCTTTCACCTCTTGGCTGCGTGGGAAGCCCTTTGGTTACTCCCTCCAGGTGTGGTTCCCCGGAGGTGCTGCTGGAGTGGTGGCGTGGTCCTGTATCTGTCCTGCCACCTACCCCTGGTCGGTCCCGGCCCCTGACAGACGCCTGATGGAAGAGGTGCCGCAGTCTACCCCTGACGGTGCCCCACCCTACAGGTGGCCACAGTATCTGGACTCCCAGGCCAGACCAGCAGGTTCCAGAGCAGGGCCGCTTGGGCTCCACTCCCGCACGGCCCTCCGCCTGGAGTAAGAGGTGACAGGCCTGCCTCCTGCAGCTGTTCGGCCCCAGCCCCGAGGGCCGCCCTTCAGGTCGAGGCCCCCAGATTGGAGGGCCTCCCTGCACCCCACCGACAAGGCTCCAGCACAAGGGCCTCCTATCAGGTCGAGGCCCCCAGACGGGAGAGCCTCCCTGCACCTCCCTGACGAAAAGAAGGCCCGGGCAGTGACACCCCTGCGGGCGGTGCACTGCTTTCTACAGGAGGCCTCCCCAGTAGAGCCCCCTCCAACGCCCGGGCGCTTCCTCTGTTAAGCCCAGGAAACAAGGGCAAGTAGTGATTTCAACGCATCTCGTGTCTTAAACCACAGAGACGGAAGTGAACAGTGACAGCGAAAGAGTGACACACAGTGAGACGAATATCCAGGCAGAACAGAAAAGACTAGTGAACATGGGCACAGAGACGTACAGAAACAGTGGGTCAGAACCAGGGGTGCGCTAAGAAAAAATAAAAGCCTGTGAACAGCGTCACTGCGACTAAGTGACTATCCCAAGTGTCGCGACTCGCACCCTGACAAGTTATAGTAACATTCACTCTCTCGACTCCTGGCCTTTTTTACTCCTAGTGCATTTGGTTTAGACTATTAAATGCTAGTTCTACCTATAACCATAATACAGGTATTGTGTATTTATAACTCACCATCGGTGTATAACTGAAAATCCCCACATCCTGCCCTTGTTATATGTGTGCACATTGTATTGAGAAGTTAACTCTGTAAACCTGTGTAAATCATATCCTGTAACTCTTTGTTTCTATATTGTAACGGTGTATTGAACTAAGACAATAGATGTGTTAAGGTGTACTGCCTAGTTTTTATGCCCTGTTCCTTTGTGGGTGCTTTATTTTCGGTCTGGAAAGAGGACCTGGCTCAGTCACAGGCGTTTTTAGGACGAGGAGTCGGACTAAAAACACCCCGCATAGCATTTTTTACTTCATTTTTTTCGGAGAATGCTTGATTTCACCTACTTGTCCAATCAAAGTGTTATGCGGTGTGTTTTTAGTCCGACCTCTCGTCCTAAAAACGGCCGTGACTGAGCGGGGTCCTCGTTCTGGACCGGAAATAAAGCACCAACAAAGGAACGGGGCATAAAAACTCGGCAGTATACCTTAACACATCTATTACCTTACTTCAGCACACTTTACAATATGAAACAAAGAGACAATGGATACAGAATGGACAGGGTGACAGAGTTTGGATTCAGATACAAAGTGTACAAACACAACAGTGATGTTGGGGACAGATTATACTGGTGATCACTTATACAGATTCTGTCAGTCACTAGAGCACGGTACAGTTGTTAGTTTTTAGGCATAAATAGACATTTAATACATTGTACTAGATGTGCAACATAAGAATGGAATAAAGGGGCAGTTAGGTCGATATTTCTATAAGTTCGTTATGGCGCGAGTCGCGGCACTCGGAATTGTCACTTAGCCGCGGCGACACTGTTTCTGTGGTTTCACTTCTGTAGACTTAGTCTTTTTCCTGTGTGCCACTAGTATAGTCACAACACTGCTAGATATCACAACTGTCCCTGTCTCACAATCCGTGCTTCTGACCCTTGATTTCTGCCCTTGTATAGATATTCAGTGTTCTTCACTTTATATTGTATTTTCACGGTCCCACTGTCACTGTCTCTTTCATTCACTTAGGCACGACTCGAGAGGTGTGTTGGAGTAGCCACTATGCCCCTGGTCTCTGGGCTAAACAGAGGTGGCATCCGGGCTTGGGAGGGGGCCCTTCTGGAAAGCCCTCCTGCAGGAGGCAATGTACCACCCGCAGGGGCGTCACTGCCCGCGCCTGCTTCGTCAGGGGTGCAGGGAGGCCCTTCCGTCTGGGGGCCTCGACCTGATAGGCGCCCCTTGTACTGGGGCCTCATCGGTGGTGTGCAGGGAGGCCCTTCGGTCTGGGGGCCTCAACCTGATAGGTGGCCCTCGGGGCTGGGGCCAAACAGCTTCAGTAGACGGGCCTGCCACCTCTTACTCCGGGCAGAGGGCCGTGGGAGAGTGGGGCCCGAGCGGTTCTGCTCAGGGACCTGCCGACCGGCCCTGGGACTCCGAGTGCTGCAGTCGCCTACAGAGCAGGGCGCCATCAGGAGTGGACTGCAGTGCCTCCCCAGCCGGGCGTCTGTCAGGGGCCGGTGTCATCCAGGGGTGGGCTGCAGGACCGAGACAGGACTTGCCACCACTTTTGGAATGGCAGCTCTTCCTGGGAACCACACCTATAGGGAGAGAGAAAAGGGCGTCCCACGCAGCCGAGAGGTAGGGAGTCGGCCGCACAAGGGACCTTCTCTTCCGGGACAACCCTAGAAACTGCGAATGAAGGGCGTACTGTGGCCACTCCTTCCCCCACACGTACTGTGGCCGTTGTGGCTGTTTTGCAGTCCCTAAGGGTAGCAGCTGAAGGGCATATTGTGGCTGCTCCTTCCCCCACATGCACTGTGGCCATTGTGGCGGCGCTGCTCCCGAAGGAGGAAGAGGCAGATGAGGGGCGTACTGTGGCTGCTCCCTCCCTGACACGTACTATGGCCATTGTCACAGCTCTGCCTGCCCAACAGGATGTAACTGAGGGGCATATTGTGGCCGCTCCCTCCCCGGTATGTACTGTGGCTGTAACCGAGGTGTTACTCCCATAGGAGGAGGAGGTAGTGGATGAGGGGCGTACTGTGGCTACTCCCTCCCCAGCACGTACTATGGCCGTTGTCGCAGCTCCACTCCTCCGTCCTTTGCCAGTCAGAGCATGCTCAATAGCTAGCGCTCCGAGGCCGTCTCCAGGGGTGGTTGTAGCTGAAGGGCGTACTGTGGCCGCTCCTTCCCCCACACGTACTGTGGCCATTGTGGCGGCGCTACAAGGGGCAACAACTGAGAGGCATACTGTGGCCGCTCCCTCCCCGGTACGTACTGTGGCCATTACCTCGGCGTTGCTTGGGACTGTTCCCGGAGCAGTCCCACCCCAAACCTGGTGAAGGCTGCTCCTCTCGCAGGGTCATTGCTTTTTCCTGCTTGGTTGTCGTCGGGTTTGCTGGGTGGCAGAGGGACTTAAGGTGGGGGCGCCCCGGCGCCCTTCTCGCTCTGGGTCAGCCTCACCCTGACCTGGCCTGCTGTGGTGTCCTTCTGGGGTGTTGGTGGGGCTGCGGCTCGGTAGGGGGGTGGCGGGGTGGTTGGCCCAGTGGCAGTGGCGGTGCGTATTTTACCACCTTCTGCGATGAAAAAGTCACGGCCCAGTGACTGGAGGTCGTATGTGCTGGTGGTGGCTGTCTGGTGGGCCGAGGTGAGGTGCTGGAGGAGGGAGGTCCAGTGGTACTGTAGGTGGCAGTGTTCGGCTCCTGATGGGGGTTGAGGGTGAGTGAGCATAGAAGGTTGTGTGGTGTGGCATAGGTTATGGAGGAGCTGGTAGGTTCCCTGTAGTCTGACGGCCAGGCGGTCGTGGAGGCACCATACTATGTGATCGATTCTCATCTCTGGTGGTGGGGCTTGGTGCAGGGGTAGAGGCTGTATGCTGGCAAAGGATGAGGTCCTGGTCCTTTTATGAGGGAGGATTTGGTGGGAGGAGTGTCGTCCTTTGGGGAATTGGGAAGTTTCCACCTTGCTTGATGGAGGGGGAGCATGATGGGGAAGGTGTTGGGGATGTGGGCAGGGTGGGGGGGGATCATGTTGCACTAGGTGGGGTAGGTGTTGGTGTAGGGGTGTATCTGGATGGTGGGCGGGAAAGGCATCCTGATCTGGTGGTGGTGGTGAAGGTGGGGTGGAATGTGGTGGCGTGGGCATCCCGTCGTGGTTGGAGGCGGTTTTGGGTGGTGGTGTGGGGTGTCATGTGTAGTGAGCCTGGTCGGTGGGTAATGGGTGGCCAAGGGTGGATGAGTGGGTGGTGTGGGTGGCAAGTGGAGTCGGTGCACGTGGGGAGTTAGTAGGTGAGGTGGTGCATGGAGGGGTGCGGGTGGGGTGTGGGAGGACTTGTGGAGGTGCAGTGGTGGCGGCTGTTTCTGTGGCGGTGAAGGTGGGAGTTGGTGTGGTGAGGTGGTGGTGGTGAGCGTAGTGGGCAGTGGTTGAGAGTGGTGGGTCAGAGGAGGTGGGGTGGGCATAGGAGATGTGGGTGGAGGTGAGGTTGGTGTGTGATCAGAATCGGGGGAAGGTGTTGGTGGGTCAAGCGTGGGTGTAGGAAGCGGAGGCGTGATGGTGGGTGAGTTAGACGGGGGGGTGAGAAGGAGTAAGGGTGTGAATCGGGGGGGTGATTCTCAGAAGATGCCATGGTCAGTGGTGTGTGGCAGGAAGTGTGTGGCACGCATTTGGGTGCTGGGTCATTGTTGGTGGGTTGGAAGGGACGCACGTGTCTGTTTCGGTATGTGCGTGTCTGTCCCTGATGATCGATGGTGACCTGGTAGGGGTTAGGGACTTTGATGATGGTGAATGGGCTGTCGAATCAGGGAGAAGTTTTGCTGGGAATTGGCAGACGTGCAATGACGACGGAATCTCCTGGTTTGTAGGGGTTGGAGGGGATTGTGTTGGGCTGGAGGTCTTGTTGGGATTGAAGGTGGTGCAGACGTTTTTGGAGGTGGTGTGGGGGATTGGTGGTGGAGGGTGGGGGAGAGGGTTGAAGGTGTTGACAGAGGGGCAGGGTGAAAGGGGATTCCCTGAAGACTCGCTTGTATGGGGTTATGCCATTGTCTCTGGGGCATGTGTTAAGGCCCCACTGCACAATTTTGACATGTGCTGGCCAATTGTTGTTGCCTGGTTGCACGATTCTGGTTCTTGCCTGGTTTAAGAGGGATCGATGGCTTCTTTCACAGACACTATTTCCCTGTGGCCAGTATGGAGAGGAATGGGAGATATGATATCCGAATAGCGTTGCTAGTTCCTCTCAGATTTTGCCTGTAAATTTTGGGGCGTTATCTGAATGCAGGGCTTGGGGAATTCCGAAATAGGGGAAGACGTGGCGGACTAAGGCGTCTGCGACTGCCACGGCATTATGGTCTTTAGCGGGGCAGGCGATGATAAATTTCGAATAAACATCAACAAAAGTGATGATGTATTTATACCCTGCTTTAAGTGTGAGGGGGCCAACTACGTCAACCGAGAGTAGCTGCCAGGGTTTCTGGACAGACAGCTTCCCTGACGGTCCAGGTGTGCATGTGATATCTTTGCCTAAGGCACAGGCTCGGCAAGCTTGAATGATGTTTTTGGCGATGGCGGAGGGGTTTGGTGTCCAATACATGTCACTGAAGACTTGTAGAAGTTTCTTTGTACCCAGGTGGATGCCATTGTCGGTGTGAAGGTGGAGCATGGCATCGTGCGTGGTGCCAGGGTCAAGGATGATGTGACCGTCTGGGTTGAATAGGTGATCGCTGTGCTGGTGTAGTCTGGGAAAGGTGCATGGTGGGATCCAGGTGGGGCATTGTTTATTAAGCCACATTTGCATAAAGTCCGGCTTAGGGTGAATAGCATTGATGGGGAGGCAGGAAAGGGCATCTGCATTGGTGTGTAATTTTCCTGGCCGGTAAGATATTTCAGAATCGAATTCTTCCAGTGCCTCTCGCCGTCGAATGAGTTGGGCGTTGGTGGTGTTGGACTGATGTAGCCATTGGAGTGACTGGTGATCTGTAATGATGATAACGTGGGTGCCGGAAATGTAAGAACAAAAATAATCTAATGCCCAGATGATTCCAAGGCAATCACGTTTTGTGGCAGCGTAGTTTCTTTCTGCTTGATTGAGGGTGCGGCTGGCACAGGCGATGATGTGTTCACGCCCATCCTGCACCTGAGCAAGTACAGCCCCTATGGCAATGAGGGAAACGTCAGTGTAAAGACGGAATGGGAGGTTGTAGTCTGGGAAGGCTTCAATGGGGGCTGAAATGAGCTTCGATTTGGGGGTGTTGAATGCTGTCTTTCTGGTATCCATCCACACGAAAGGTTCACCCTTTTTTGTTGGGTCGTGTAACAGTTTGGCTATGTCAGCGAAGCCTTTGACGAAACGCCAGTAGTATGAGGTTAGGCCTAGGAAGGCTCGTGTTTCATGGAGGCGGTGGCTCAATCAGTAGAGAGTTGGTCTGCAGTCCTGACGGACCCGGGTTCAAATCCCGCTGAGGCAGGGAACAGTTTAAGGATTTGAATTTCAGAAAAAATCAGACTTTACTGATCTACCAGAAGGCCCGCCGACATGTCGTAAAAATACCCCCGCTAATGCCAGTACACCAGTCCTGTATGAGACAGCCCTAGCATGTATTCAGTATGGACGGTGGGTGTTAGTGCCGAAGTGGTGACATGTAGAGGTGTGCGGTACGTAGGAGGACTACTGGGCCTTGAAAGCAGGCTGTGCAGCCTATGCCCAGAGTCGGTCACATAAAAAAAAAAAAAGAAAAAAAAAAGAGGGAGGGCAGCTATGGCGCGGAGTTTGTCGGGATCGGGGGAGGTGCCCTCAGCTCCGATCACGTGTCCTAGGAAGGAGACGGATCTCTCTGCTAGGACGCATTTGGAGGGTTTCAGTTTAAGCCCGGCCTGGCATATTCTTATGAAGACTTGTTTGAGGCGATGGAGGTGATCGGCTCAGGTACGGCTGAACACTATGATGTCATCGAGATACGCCAGGCAGATCTGCCAGGTCAGGCCACTTAGGACCGACTCCATGAGGCGGGAGAATGTAGCTGGGGCATTGCAAAGTCCGAAGGGGAGGACGTTGAACTCATAATGCTTGCCATTGGGGGTGGAAAAGGCAGTTTTTTGTTTGTCCTCTGGGTGGACGGGGACTTGCCAGTATCCCGACTGTGGGTCAAGGGTTGAGAACCATGATGAGCCGTGGAGAGAGTCGAGGGAATCATCCATTCTGGGTAGGGATGTGGCGTCCTTGGTGGTAACATCATTGAGTTTATGGTAGTCCACACAGAATATCATGGTTCCATCCTTTTTCCTAACCAGCACGACGGAAGAGGACCATGGGCTGGTGGATTTAGAAATAACACCGGCATTGAGCATGTCCTGGACCTGCCAGTCTTCCTCTGCATGCTGTTTGGGGGTTTTGCGATGCGAGGGTTGGCGGATGGGTGGACCGGTGGTGTGGATCTCATGGTCGAGGTAGATGGTGTGGCCGATGTCTGCTGGGCCTGATGAAAAAAGGTCTTGGAATTCCAGGAGTAATTGTTGGAGGCTGTTAGATTGGGAGGTGGAGAGGTGCGGAAGTAGAGTAGGTAGAGTGGGGTGGTTGGAGGGGGGTGTTTCACAGGGCTTGGCCTCCTCCATGTCGCTTATGATTAGCCCTCGCGGAAGGGTAAGTGGTGTGGCGGCGAGGTTTGCGATGCGGACTGCACGGACATTGGGAGGGAGGAACGTTGGGGAAACTAAACATGACGAAAGGGGTCCGACTGGTAGGGTTGGGGAGAAAAGGACTGAGGTACCGGAGGGTCTATTTAGTTGTAACCAAGCCTCGTGGTGGGGAGGAATGGTGATAGCAGAAGTGATGGTGGTGGAGAAAGTGGGGGGGAAGGTGGTAGAGATGAGGGGAAGTGTGAAGGGTGTGGGTGAGGAGGTTAGGTGTTGGGTGAACGGAGTGGTGAGGGGTGAGGAGATGAGGTGTTGGGTGAAGGGAGTGGTGAGCTGCATGTACAAAGAGGTTGGGGGAGATGACTGGTGATGGTGTGTACATGTTGGGTGAAAGGTCATGATGTGTTTTTTTTTCTTTTTGGGGTGGTGGGGGCTGGAGAGAAATGGAGGCGGCATTGGTAGCAGTCGATGGTGGTGTGCAGTTTTTGCAGGAGGTCCAGCCCCAGGTACCTGTCATATGCACGGCAGGTGGAATCAAAGACGATGAAGGGGTGTGTGGTGGAAGCTTGCTGGTGGGTCTGAGTCCGCAGGGCCCGTGTTTCTCCATGGATAGGCAGGGGGCCATCCCCCGTATCTGCGAGGTTGGCTGAGGTGGAGAGAAGGGGGCCGAAGGCGGAACTGTGGCGGGAGTAAAAATGTGAGTAAAAGCATGACCTGGCAGCTCCCGTGTCCACCAGTAGCCTTGCCTTGACCCCGTTCAGGCGTATTTTGTCATAGACTGGGGGTTTGTACTTATGTGAAGTGGCCCCTGCCACCGTGGGGAGGTGGGGGGGCAGATCTAAAAATCCATCTGCTGGGTGTGGTCTTCCTCATCGGGTTCCTCATCGCCTGGCTCTGGGTATGTTATTGGTGGGGCATCGTCTTGTGGGGCGTCGTCATCCAGGGAGGATACCTTTCGGTGCCCTTGTGTGAATGCCCTGTGTCAGATTGCTTTGAGCTGCTCCTGGATGTCGTGCAGCGGGCAGGTGCGACTGCAGGCTGTAGATTCCAGGGGTTAATTGAAATGAGGTTGTAGTTTTCCCTGGGGTTAGGGCGTTTCTTCTGGGGGTGGGCCCTGGGGACGGTGACTGACGGCTCCATAGTAGGTTGTGTGGGTGGCGGCCATGGCTTGGGTGGTGGGGCCATAGGTGTTGGGATTTTGCTCACAGGGTGGATAGGCTGGGGCGTGGGGCAAGCAGCAAGGAGGCGTTGTACGAGTTGCAGATCACGGTCCATATCGCCAGAGTGATCATATATCATGAAATGTTCCCTGACTGTGCTTGGAAGGATTCGCAGCAGGGTGTTGAATGTGTGTTGATCACGAATGGCTGTGGTTGCTTCGGGATAGGCGGCGGTGACAAGTCGCCATGCCTGGACGAAAGTGTTGTCTAGGCTACCGTCGTAGGTGAGGGCGTCGAGTTGTGAAAGGGCGACAACTCTGCCCAGTGAAGGCATGACAGCCTGTTTCACAATGTGTGAGAATTGGTCCCATATCAATTCTGGGACGATTTTTGTGGGTACAGTAGCGATTATTTTGCCTAGGTTAGGTAGTGTGACTGCAATTTTCTCTCTGTCGGTGTCAAACCCAATATCTAAGAGAGGTTTAACCACATCCAAGTAGACGTCAATGTCATATTGGTCAGGGCTGAACCTTGGCAATTGAATGTGAGGTTTGGCTGCCATTGTGCAAGTTTCCCTTATTGTGTTCCTCCGTGCTTTAATCGGATCCAGAACCACCGCTGGCCACCAGTGTTATATGGGGTGTTTTTAGTCCGGCCTCTCATCCTAAAAACGCCCGCGACTGAGCGGGGTCCTCTTTCCGGACCAGAAATAAAGCACCAACAAAGGAACAGGGCATAAAAACTCGGCAGTATACCTTAACACATCTATTACCTTACTTCAGCACACTTTACAATATGAAACAATGAGACACTGGATACAGAATGGACAGGGTGACAGAGTTTGGATTCAGATACAAAGTGCACAAACACAACAGTGATGTCGGGGACAGATTATACTGGTGATCACTTATACAGATTCTGTCAGTCACTAGAGCACGGTACAGTTGTTAGTTTTTAGGCATAAATAGACATTTAATACATTCTACTAAATGTGCTACATAAGAATGGAATAAAGGGGCAGTTGGGTCGATATTTCTATAAGTTCGTTATGGCGTGAGTCACGGCACTCGGAATTGTCACTTAGCCACGGCGACACTATTTCTATGGTTTCACTTCTGTAGCTTTAGCATTTTTCCTGTGCACCACTAGTATAGTCACAACACTGTCTATATATCACAACTGTCTGTCTCACAATCCGTGCTCCTGACCCTTGATTTCTGCCATTGTATAGATATTCAGTGTTCATCACTTTATATTGTATTTTCACGGTCCCACTGTCACTGTCTCTTTCACTCACTTAGGCACAACTTGAGAGGTGCGTTGGAGTCGCCACTATGCCCCTAGTTTCTGGGCTAACAGAAGTGGCGTCCGGGCGTGGGAGGGGGCCCTTCTGGGGAGCCCTCCTGCAGGAGGCAATGTACCACCTGCAGGGGCTTCACTGCCCGGGCCTGCTTCATCAGGGGGGTGCAGGGAGTCCCTTCTGTCTTGGGGCCTCGACCTGATAGGCAACCCTCGTACTGGGGCCTCGTCGGTGGGGTGCAGGGAGGCCCTCAGGTCTGGGGGCCTCGACCTGATAGGTGGCCCTCAGGGCTGGGGCCAAACAGCTTCAGTAGACGGGCCTGCAGCCTCTTACTCCAGGCGGAGGTCCGTGGGAGAGTGGGGCCCGAGCGGTTCTGCTCTGGGGCCTGCCGACCAGCCCTGGGAGTCTGGGTGCTGCGGTCGCCTACAGAGCGGGGCGCCGTCAGGAATGAACTGCAGCGCCTCCCCAGCCGGGCGTCTGTCAGGGGCCAGTGTCGTCCAGGGGTGGGCTGCAGGACCAAGACAGGACTTTGCCACCACTTCTGGAATGGCAGCACCTCCGGGAAACCACGCCTGGAGGAAGAGAGAAAAGGGCATCCCACGCAGCCGAGAAGTAGGGAGTCGGCCGTGTAAGAGACCTTCTCCTCAGGGACAACACTAGAAACTGTGGATGAAGGGCGTACTGTGGCTGCTTCTTCCCCCACACGTACTGTGGCCATTGTGGCGGATTCACAGTCCCTAAGGGTAGCAGCTGAAGGGCTTACTGTGGCTGCTTCTTCCCCCAAACGTACTGTGGCCGTTGTGGCGGTGCTGCTCCCGAAGGAGGAAGAGGCAGATGAGGGGCATACTGTGGCTGCTCCCTCCCTGACATGTACTGTGGCTGTTGTTATGGCTCTGCCTGCCCGACAGGACATAACTGAGGGGCGTACTGTGGCCGCTCCCTCCCTGGTACGTACTGTGACCGTTACCACGGTGTTACTCCCGTAGGAGGAGGAGGTAGTGGATGAGGGGCATACTGTGGCCGCTCCCTCCCCGACACATACTGTGGCCGTTGTCGCGGCTCCACTCCTTTCTCCTTTGCCAGTTGGAACACGCTCTATAGCTAACGCTCTGAGGCCATCTCCAGGGGTGGTTGTAGTTGAAGTGCATACTGTGGCCGCTCCTTCCCCCACAAGTACTGTGGCCGTTGTGGCGGCGCTACAAGGGGCAACAACTGAGGGGCGTAATGTGGCCGCTCCCTCCCCGGTACGTACTGTAGCCATTACCGCGGCTTTGCTTGGGACTGTTCCTGGAACAGTCCCACCCCGAACCTGGTGAAGGCTGCTCCTCTCACAGGGTCGTTGCTTTTTCCTGCTTGGTTGTCATCGGGTCAGCTGGGTGGAAGAGGGACTCAAGGTGGGGGAGCCCCAGCGCCCTTGTTGCTCTGGTTCAGCCTAACCCTGACCTGGCCTGCCGTGGTGTCCTCCTAGGGTGATGGTGGGGCTGCAGCTCGGTAGGGGGGTGGGGGGTGATGGGGTGGTTGGCCCGGTGGCGGCGGTGGTGCATATTTTACAAAGTTCATGATTGGAGAAGAGGGGAAATAAGCCATTTCTGACAAAAATGAAGGTCAAAAACATTCGAATCGCATCAAAAACTACCAGAAAAATATATTGCACTACTTGGGGAGTGTATTGTCCACTTGTAAAAATTTACCGCCCATGCATATGTTATACCTGTATTAGTCACCCTGTCACTTTGCCCCTTCCATATTCAGTATATCTTTGTATGTGTACTGAAAGGAGATTGAATTAAGACAATAGATGTGTTAAAGTATACTGCCGAGTTTTTATGCCCTGTTCCTTTGTAAGTGTTCTACTTCCAGTCTAGAAAGAAGACCCCGCTCAGTCATGGGTGTCTTTAGAGCGAGAAGTCGGTCTAAGAACACCCAGTAAAATACACACCTCCGCCGCCGACGGACCAACCACCCCACCACCCCCCATCCCACTCCCGACTCGCAGCCCCACCACCACCCCTGGAGGACACCACGGCAGGCCAGGGCAAGGTAAGCCTGAACCGGACCAAGAAGGGCACCAGGGTGCCCCCACCTTGAGTCCCTCTTCTGCGGAACCGACCCAACAGCGACCACACAGGAAGAGGGAACGACCCTGCAAGCGGGGCAGCCTTCACCAGGTTCAGGGTGGGACTGCTTCAGAAACAGTCCCAAACAACACCGCGGAGACTGCCATCATATGTACTGGGGAGGGAGCGGCCATCGTACGCCCCTCAGTTGTTTCCCCTGTAACATCGCCAACACGACCATTGTACGTGTGGGGGAAGGAGCGGCCATCGTATGCCCTTCGGTTACAAACTTATCTGGAGACGGCCTGGGTGGAGTAGCTATTAAGCGCACACTGATAGGCAAAGGAAGAAGCGGAACCGTGAACATGGCCATCGTACATGTCGGGGAGGAAGTGGCCATCGTACACCCCTCATCCACTTCCTCCTCTCCTACGGGAGTAACACCGCCAACACGGCCATCGTACGTGTGGGGGAAGGAGCGGCCATCGTACGCCCTTCAGTTACTTCCTGTTGGTCAGGCAGAACCACGGAGATGGCCATCATACATGCCGGTGAGGAAGCGGCCATCATACGCCCCTCATCTGCCTCTTACTCCTTTGGGAGCAGCATCGCCAACAAGACCATCGTACACGTGGGGGAAGGAGTGGCCATCATACGCCCTTCAGCTGCTGCCCTCAGGAGCTGTGGAACCGCCAACACGGCCATCGTACATGTGGGGGAAGGAGCGGCCATCGTATCCCCCTCATCTACAGTTCCTAGGGTTCTCCCGGAGGGGAAGGTCCTTGCGCGGCCGGCCCCCTACCTCTCGGATGCGTGGGACGTCCTTCTCTCTCTCCCTCCAGGTGTGGTTCCCCGTAGGTGCTGCCGTTCCTAAAGTGGTGCAGTGGTCCTGTTCCAGTACTGCAGCCAACCCCTGGACGACCCTGGCCCCTGATGGATGCCCCACGGAAGAGGTGCCGCAGTTCCCTCCTGACGGCGCCTTGCCCTGTAGGCGACCCCAGCACTCGAACCTCCAGTGCCGGTCAGCAGGCCCCTGAACAGGGCCGTCTGGGCCCCACTCCCCCACGGCCCTCCGCCAGGAGTAAGAGGCAACAGGCCCGGCTCCTGGAGTTGTTTGGCCCCAGCCCCGAGGGCCACCTACCAGGTCGAGGCCCCCAGACCGACGGGCCTCCCTGCACCCGACCGACGAGGCCCCTACACGAGGGCCACTCACCAGGTCGAGGCCCCCAGAGTGAAGGGCCTCCCTGCATCCCCTGGACGAAGGAAGTCCGGGAGACGACAGCCCTATGGGCGATCCCCTGTCTCCTGCAGGAGGGTTCCCCTGGAGGGCCCCCTCCCATGCCTGGGCGCCACATCTGCTAACCCAGGTACCTGGTATTTGTGGCAACCTCAACGCATCTCGCCTGTAATGTATAAATGTAACCCTCAGAGACAGTGACAAAGGTGACAATGAAACAGTGCAGAAGTTAATGTGAAGTAATGCACTATAGTGACGAATCTCAAGGCAGTAAATCAGGGTCAGAGAACATATATATAAAGTGACTAAATGTAGAGAAACTAACTCAGTGGTAAGAAGACAAGAAAACCAGTACAACAGTGTCACCGTGGCAAAGTGACAATCTCTGATGATGTGCCACGTGGTAGAACAAATATATGCAAATATAAGCTAACCAGATCCGTAGTTCCAACTATATATTGTGCATCTTGTCTAGAACACCAAATGACAATTATTCACTACTCATAATACCGATGCAATGTTCTAATGATTGCCAACCTGTAAGATATGTATGAATTCTGCCCTTGACATTCTTGTGTGTATAGTGTGTGTAAGTAAACCCGCTCTGTCTTCCTGTTCATACCATATCCAGTGTCTCACTGTTTCTATATTGTAAGGTGTATTGAATTAGTGCAATAGATGTGTTAAGGTGTACTGCCGAGTTTTTATGCGCTGTCCTTTGTTGGTGCCTTATTTCCAGTCCGGAAAGAGGACCACGCTCAGTCACGGGCGTTTTTAGGACGAGAAGTCGGACTAAAAACACCCCACATAACACTGGTGGCCAGCGGTGGTTCTGGATGCGATTAAAGCACGGAGGAACACAATAAGGGAAACTTGCACAATGGCAGCCAAACCTCACATCCAATTGCTATAGTTCAATCCCGAACAATATGACATTGACGTCTACTTGGATATGGTTAAACCTCTCTTAGATATCGGGTTTGACACTGACAGAGAGAAAATAGCAGTCACACTACCCAGCCTGGGCAAAGTAATTGCACCTGTTGCCTCAAAAATCGTCCCGGAATTAACATGGGATCAATTCTCACACATCGTGAAACAGGCCACCAAGCCTTCACTGGGCACAGTTGTCGCCCTGTCGCAACTCAACGCCCTCACCTATGACGGTAGCCTAGACGACACTTTCGTCCAGGCACGGCGACTCGTCACCGCCACCTATCCCGAAGCAACTGCAGCCACTCGGGATCAGCACACATTGAATACCCTGCTGAGAATCCTCCCAAGCACAATCAGGGAGCATTTTACTATCCATGATTCCTCTGGCAATATGGATTGAGATCTACAACTCGTACGACGCCTCCTCGCCGCCCACTCCATGCCCCAGCCTATCCACGCTGTGAGCAAATTCCCCACCACCAAGGCTCCACCGCCCAAACCTAGGACGCCACCTACCCAGCCTACCATGGAACCATCCCTCACCGTCCCCAGGGCCCACCCCCTGAAGAAACGTCCTAACCCCAGGGAAAACCACAATCTCATTTCAATCAACCCCTGGGAATTTATGGCCTGCAGTCGCACTTGGCCCCTGCACGACATCGGGGAACAACTGAAAGCTAGCCAACGCAGACCCTTCACACAAGGGCGCCAAAAGGTATCCTCCCTGGAAGACGATGCCTCACAAGATGACGTTCCACCCATAATATACGCAGAGCCAGGCGATGAGGAACCCGACAAGGAAGACCACACTCAGCAAATGGATTTTTAGGTCCGCTCCCCCACCTCCCCACGGTGGCGACAGGCACTTCACACAAGTACAGACCCCCAGTCTACGACAAAATACGCCTGAACGGGGTCAAGGCAAGGCTACTGGTGGACACGGGAGCTGCCAGGTCATGCCTGTACTCACACTTTTTCTCACGCCACAGCTCCGCCTTTGGCCACCTTCTCTCCACCTCAGCCAACCTCGTAGACACGGGGGATGGCCCCCTGCCTATCCGTGGAGAAACACGGGCCTTGCGGACTGAAACTCACCAACATGCTTCCACCACACACCCCTCCATCGTCTTTGACTCCACCTGCCGTGCATACGACGGGTACCCGGGGCTGGACCTTCTACAGAAGCTGCACACCACCATAGACTGTTACCAATGTGCCTCCACTTCTGTCCAGCCCCCAACACCCCCCCCAAAAAAAAAAAAAAAACATAACCCTTCATGCCCCACACACACACCATAATCACCCACCACTCATCCCCCCCCAGCCACTCTGCACGTGCAACCCACCAACCACGTCACCCCACATCTCACCTCCTCACCCCCACCCCTCACCCTCTCCCTCACCTACTCCACCTTCACCTCCAACTTTTCCCGCCACCATTGCTTCAGCTATCACCATTCCATCCCACCATGAGGCTTGGTTACAACTCAACCGACCCTCTGGTACCTCCGTCCTCTTCTCCCCAGCCCTACCCACTGGACCCCTCTCATCCTGTTTAGTATCCCCAAGTTTCCTCCCCCCCCCCATGTCCGTGCAGTCACACCACTTACCCTACCACGAGGTTTGATCATAGGTGACATGGAGGAAACAGAACCCTGTGAATCACCTCCCTCCACCCCTCCCACTCTACCTACTCTACCTTCCCACCTCTCCACCACCAAACTAACAGCCTCCGACAGTTACCCCTGGATTTTCAAGACCTTTTTTCATCAGGCCCAACAGACATCGGCCACACTACCTATCTCAGTCATGAGATCCACACCACCAGCCCATCCATCCGTCAACCCTCACGCCGCTAAAACCCCAACCAGCGAGCAGAGGAAGACCAGCAGGTCCAGGATATGCTCAATGCCGGTGTTATTTCTAACTCCACCAGTCCATGGTCCTCCCCCGTCATGCTGGTTAGAAAAAAGGATGGCACCATGCGGTTCTGTGTGGACTACCGCAAGCTCAATGATGTTACCACCAGGGACGCCACACCCCTACCCCGAATTGACGATTCCCTCGACTCATTATATGGCTCATCGTGGTTTTCCACCCTCGACCTGCAGTCGGGTTACTGGCAGGTCCCCGTCCACCCGGAAGACAAACAAAAACGGCCTTCTCAACCTCAAACGGCAAACATTACGAGTTCATTGTCCTCCCCTTTGGATTCTGCAATGCCCCAGCTACATTCTCCCATCTCATGGAGTCGGTCCTGAGCGGCCTTACCTGGGAGATCTGCCTGGCGTATCTCGACGACATCATAGTATTCAGCCGTACTTGGGTAGACCACCTCCACCGCCTCAAACAAGTCTTCCTACATATACGCCAGGCTGGACTTAAACTAAAACCATCCAAATGCGTCCTAGCCGAGAGATCCATCTCCTTCCTAGGGCATGCGATCGGAGCCGAGGGCATATCTCCCGATCTCGACAAACTCCACGCCATAGCCCGACCTCCCTCTACCCAGAGATGTTCACGAAATGCGAGCCTTCCTAGGCCTAATTTCCTACTACCAACGTTTCGTCAAAGGCTTCGTGGACATCGCTAAACCCCTGCATGACCTCACAAAAAAGGGCAAACCATTCATCTGGATGGATGCGAGGAAAACAGCATTCACCACCCTCAAATCAAAACTCATAACAGCCCCCATTGTCGCCTTCCTGGACTACAACCTCCCCTTCTGTCTTTACACCGACTTCTCCTGCACTGCTAGGGGGACGTACTCGCTCAGGTACAAAATGGCCGAGAACACATCATCGCCTGTGCCAGCCGCACCCTCAATCAGGCCGAACGGAATTACACTGCCACCAAGTGCGAGTGCCTTGGCATCATCTGGGCATTGGACTATTTCCGTTCATACATCTCTGGCACCCACGTAGCCATTAGTACAGATCACCAATCGCTTCAATGGCTATGACAATCTAACACCAACAACGCCCAACTCATTCATTGGCGAGAGGCTCTGTAGGAATTCAGTTTCGAAATATCCTACCAGCCCAGGAAATTACACACCAATGCCGATGCCCTTTCCCGCCTCCCCATCAGCGCGATTCGCCCCAGCACCAACCTAATGCAAATGTGGTGGAACAAACAATGCCCCACCTGGATCCTGCCACGTACCTTCACCAAACTATACCAGCAAGGCGATCAACTCTTCAACCCGGACGGCCATATCGTCCTCGACCCCGACACTGCACATGATGCCATGCTCCACCTTCACACTGACAATGGCATTCACCTCGGCACAGAAAAAAACTCCTGCATATCTTCAACGACATATATTGGACACCAAACCCCTCAAACATCACCAAAAACATCATTCAAGCATGCTGAGCCTGTGCCTTAGGGAAAGATATCACATGCACGCCTGGACCATCGGGGAAACTCAAGGCTCAAAAACCATGGCAGCTGCTCTCAGTTGATGTCGTCAGCCCTCTTGCACCTAAAGCGGGATACAAATACATGATCACCTTCGTTGATGTTTATTCCAAGTTCATCATTGCCTGCCCTGCTAAAGACCATAATGCCGTCACAATCACCGATGGATTAATCCGCCACGTCTTTCCCTACTTCGGGATTCCCCAAGCCCTATATTCAGATAACGCCCCAGAATTCACGGGCAAGATCTGGGAGGAACTCGCATCAATCTTTGGCTACCATATTTCCCATTCCTCCCCATACTGGCCACAGGGAAATAGCGTTTGCGAGAGAAGTCATAGATCCCTCCTAAACCAAGTCAGAACCAGAACTGTACAAACAGGCAATGATGATTGGCCGGCCCACATTAAAATCATGCAATGGGGCCTCAACTCATGCCCCAGAGACGATAGCATAACACCACACGAGCAAGTTTTCGGGGAAGCCCCGCTCCTCTTACCCCTCCGTCAACACCTCCAACCACCCTCCCCACCCTCCTCCACTGACCCCCTACACCACCTGAAAAAACGCCTCCACCACCTCCAAGCCCAACAGGACCTACAACCCAACACACTCCCCTCCAACCCCTACAAAACAGGTGATTCCGTTGTCGTGGCACGTCTGCCAATCCCCAGCAAAACCTCCCCCCGATTCGACGGTCCCTTCACTATCACCAACATCCCCAACCCCTACCAAGTCACTATCAGCCACCATGGGCAAACACACTCATACCGCAACAGGCACGTGCATCCCTTCCGCCCCACCAACAATGAATCCACACTCAGCCGCGCGCCACACACCTCCCGCCACGCACCACCCACTTCAGCGTCTTCCAAGAATCACCCCCCTGATTCATACACCTACTCCTTCTCACCCCCCCCTTTCCGCCTCACCCACCGCCACCCCGCCACCCCCTACACCAACACCCGACCCACCACCAACTCTCCCCGATTCTGACCCCTCACCACCTCCATCTTCCCATGATTCCCCCATGCACACAGCACAATCTCCACCATACCACTCTCAACCACCACCCGTGGTGCCCACCACCCACCCCACACCCCACCACCAAACGGAAAACACACCCAACACCACCACACCACCACCACCGCCCCTACACCCCTCCCACACCCCACCATGCACCGCCCCAAATACTAGCCCACCACGTGTACACACTCCACCTGCCAACAACACCGCCCACACACCCACTCCTGTCCACCCCTTGCCCACTGACCATTCTCACTACACACATCACCCAACACCGCCACCCACAACCACCTCTGACCAAATTAGAATGCCCATGCCATCACATGCCTCCCCACCTTCATCACCAACACCCACCCTCACCACCACTACCACCAGATCAGGACGCCTCTCATGCCCACCATCAAGATACACCCCTACACCCACCCCCACTTCCCCTACTACCTCACATTCCCCAAAACATACCACCCATACCCCCAACACCACCCCCATCATGCTCTCCATCCATCAGGCAAGGTGGAAAGTTCCCAATTCCCAATTCCCCAAAGGACAGCGCTCCTCCCACCATATCCTCCCACATAAAAGGCCCATCCCCTCCTCCCTCACCAGCATACAGCCTTTACCTCTGCCCCAACTACCAGAGATGTGAATTGACCGCATACAATGGCGCCCACACATCAGACTACGGGGGACCCAGCAACTCCTCCGTATCCTATGCCACACCACGCAACCGTCATCACTCCGGCTCACCCTCAACCCCCACCAGGAGCCAAACACCACCACATACCACTGGACCACCCTCCTCCGGCACATCCAACCGGCTCACCAGACGCCCACCACCACCACCTACCACCTCGAGTCATGGGGCCGTGACTTCTTGACCGCGGACGATGGTAAAATACACACCTCCACCGCCGCCGGACCACCCTCCTCTGGCACATCCAACCGGCTCACCAGACGCCCACCACCACCACCTACCACCTCGAGTCATGGGGCCGTGACTTCTTGACCGCGGACGATGGTAAAATACACACCTCCACCGCCGCCGGACCAACCACCCCACCACCCCCCATCCCACTCCTGACTCGCAGCCCCACCATCACCCCAGGAGGACACCACGGCAGGCCAAGGCAAGGTAAGCCTGAACCGGATCAAGAAGGGCGCCGGGGCGTCCCCACCTTGAGTTCCTCTTCCACAGAACCAACCCAACGGCAACCACGCAGGAAGAGGGAACAACCCTGCAAGCAGGGCAGTCTTCACCAGGTTCGGGGTGGGACTGCTCCAGATGCTGTCCCAAACAATACCCCGGATACGGCCATCGTACATACCGGGGAGGGAGCGGCCATCGTACACCCCTCAGTTGTTTCCCCCTGTAACACCGCCAACATGGCCATCGTACGTGTGGGGGAAGGAGCGGCCATCGTACGCCCTTCGGTTACAGATCTATCTGGAGATTGCCTCAGTGGAGTAGCTATTGAGCGCACACCAACAGGCAAAGAAAGAAGTGGAACTGCAAAAACGGCCATCGTACGTGTTGGGGAGGGAGCGGCCATCGTATGCCCCTCATCCACTTCCTCCTCCTCCTACGGGAGTAACACCGCCAACACGGCCATCATACGTGTGGGGGAAGGAGCGGCCATCGTACGCCCTTCAGTTACTTCCTGTCGGGCAGGCAGAACCGTGGACACGGCCATCGTACATGCCAGCGAGGGAGCGGCCATCATATGCCCCTCAACTGCCTCTTACTCCTTCGGGAGCAGCACCACCAACACGGCCATCGTACGTGTGGGGGAAGGAGCGGCCATCGTACGCTCTTCAGCTGCTGCCCTCAGGAGCTGTGGAACCGCCAACACGGCCATTGTACGTGTGGGGGAAGGAGCGGCCATCGTATGCCCCTCATCTACAGTTCCTAGGGTTCTCCCGGAGGGGAAGGTCCTTGCGCGGCCGGCCCCCTACCTCTCGGATGCGTGGGACGTCCTTCTCTCTCTCCCTCCAGGTGTGGTTCCGCGGAGGTGCTGCCGTTCCTAGAGTGGTGGAGTGGTCCTGCTCCAGTACTGCAGCCAACCCCTGGATGACCCAGGCCCCTGATGGATGCCCCACGGAAGAGGTGCCGCAGTTCCCTCCTGATGGCACCTTGCCCTGTAGGCGACCGCAGCACCCGGACCTTCAGTGCCGGTCGGCAGGCTCCTGAGCAGGGTCGTCTGGGCCCCACTCCCCCACGGCCCTCCGCCAGGAGGAAGAGGCGACAGGCCTGGCTCCTGGAGTTGTTTGGCCCCTACCAGGTCGAGGCCTCCAGACCGGCGGGCCTCCCTGCACCCCACCAACGAGGCCCTTACATGAGGGCCACTCACCAGGTCGAGGCCCCCAGAGTGAAAGGCCTCCCTGCATCCCCCGGACGAAGGAAGTCTGGGAGACGACGCCCCTACAGGTGATCCCCTGTCTCCTGCAGGAGGGTTCCCCTGGAGGGCCCCCTCCCACGCCCAGGTGCCACCTCTGCTAACGCAGGTACCTGGTATTCTTGGCGACCTCAACGCATCTCGCCTGTAATTTATAAGTGTAACCCTCAGAGACAGTGACAAAGGTGACAATGAAACAGTGCAGAAGTTAATGTGAAGTAATGCACTATAGTGTCGAATCTCAAGGTAGTAAATCAGGGTCAGAGAACATATATATAAAGTGACTAAATGTGGAGAAACTAACTCAGTGGTAAGAAGACAAGAAAACAAGTACAACAGTGTCACCATGGCAAAGTGACAATCCCTGATGACGTGCTGCGTGCTGGAACAAATATATGCAAATATAAGCTAACCAGACCCGTTGTTGCAATTATATATTGTGCATCTTGTCTAGAACACCAAATGACAATTATTCACTATTCATAATACCGATGCCATGTTCTAATGATTGCCAACCTATAAGATATGTATGAATTCTACCCTTAACATTCTTGTGTGTATAGTGTGTGTAAGTAAACCCGCTCTGTCTTCCTGTTCATACCATATCCAGTGTCTCTGTTTCAATATTGTAAGGCGTATTGAATTAGTGCAATAGATGTGTTAAGGTGTTCTGCCAAGTTTCTATGCCCTGTTCCTTTGTTGGTGCCTTATTTCCGGTCCAGAAAGAGGACCGCACTCAGTCGCGAGCGTTTTTAGGATGAGAAGTCGGACTAAAAACACCCTGCATAACACCCAGCATAGCAAAAAGTGCAAGTGCAAGAGCTGCATACCTAGTACGGGTACGGGGGTCCACCTTTGTTTGTAAACACTGTTGCCATATTCATGCCTCTGCAGTCCCCGTCCGTGTGAACACCTTTCCGGGAGAAATGCCGAAATCGACATTTTTTTTCCCTGCATATCGGCAAAAAAAAAAAAAAACGGTCGTGAATTAGCTAGTGTGAACCAGCCTTAATTCCTTTCCACCTAGTTCAGCAAGTTAGACTATAATACCTGCCGCCGGACGACCCACCCCGCCACCCCCCAACCCACCACCGAGCCGCTACCACACCACCACCCCAGGAGGACACAACAGTGGGGCTAGTGACCCAGTACAAGAGGGTCACCGGGACACTACTGTCCTGAGTCCTTTTTCCCCGCAACTACCCCAACACCAGGTGAGTGGAAAGAGGCCAAAACCTTGCGAGCGGGACAGCCGTCACCAGAATCGGGGTGGGACTGAACAGGATTCAGTCCCAGGTAACACCGCGTCAACAGCCACTGTACATGACGGGGAAGAAGCGGCCACTGTACGCCCTTCAGTTGCTTCCCAAAGGGCAGGCAGGCTTACGGCTACGGCTGAAGTACACACCACGGTAAGCAGACCCTCAGCTACGGCCTTAGTGTGTACCGGAGAGGGCGCGGCCTCTGTGCACCCCTCTCCTGCTTTTCTCTCCTATGAGAGCAACACCGCGTCGACGACCACTGTACGTGACGGGGAAGGAGCAGCCACTGTACGCCCTTCAGTTGCTTCTCTAAGGGTAGATAAGCTACCGGGTATGGCCAACGTACTTACCAGGGTAGACAGACCCTCGGCTATGGCCTCAGTACGTACCGGAGAGGGCGCGGCCTCTGTTCACCCCTCTCCTGCTTTTCCCTCCTACGGGAGCAACACCGTATCAATGGCCACTGTACGTGATGGGGAAGGAGCGGCCACTGTATGCCCTTCAGTTGCTTCTCATAGGGCGGGTAAGCTTACGCCTATGGCCGCAGTATGTACCACGGTAAGCAGACCCAAGGCTACGGCCTCAGTACGTACCGGAGAGGACACAGACTATGTGTACCTTTCTCCTGCCTTTTCCTCCTATGGGAGCAGCACTGCCAGCACGGCCACTGTATGTGCGGGGGAAGGAGTGGCCACTGTACGCCCTTCAGCTGTGTGCCCTAGGAGTCACGGAACCGCGTTCACGGGCACTGTACGTGACGGGGAAGGAGCGGCCACTGTACGCCCTTCATTCGTGGCTCTAAGAGCACTCCCGACGCAGGAAGTCCCTTGCGCGGCCGACCCCTTCCCTCTTGGCTGCATGGGACGCCCTTTGTCACCATCCGGGAGTGTTGCCCCGGAGGTGTTGCCAGAGTGGTGGCAAGGCCCGATCCAGGCCCTACCTCCTACCCCTGGGAGATCTCTGTTCCTACCGGACACCTGACGGCGACGGTGCCACAGCCAACCCCTGTCGGCGCCTTTCCCTACTGGCGATTGCAGTCCTAGGACTCCCAGGCCCGACCAGCAGCCTCCAGACGAGGGCAACCCAGGCTCACTCACCCCACGGAGCCAGAGGCGACAGGCCCGCCTCCTACAGCTGTTTGGCTCCAGTCCCAAGGGCCACCTCTCAGGTCGAGGCCCCCAGACCGGAGGGCCTCCCTGCACCCCACCAACGAGGCTCCAGTATGAGGGCCTCCTCTCAGGTCGAGGTCCCCAGACAGGAGGACCTCCCTGTACTCCACCGACGACCAGGACCCGGGCAGTGACTCCCCTACGGGCAGTGTATTGCCCTCTACAGGAAGGCGCCCCCTAGGGCCTCCCCTGCACGCCCGTACTCCAGAGTGATTCATACCCAGGACACATGGGTAAATAATGATGTCCCTTGTACCAAGAACAACCCAGGGGAAAATAACAGTGAACAGTGACCAAGTGAAAGCCAGTGTAATACCAGCGACAGTTACCATTAATCTATAAGAGCCCCATACCCGGCACAACAGAAAATAGCCTGAGCCCTAAATAAGAGAACTTATAGTAATTGTGAGAGTCCTAAATAAGAGACCTTACAGTAACTGTGAACGGAGACTAGGGTGCGTGGGAGAACGAAAAAGTCTGTTTATAAGTGCCGCCGCGACTAAGTGACTACATCAAGTGTCGCGATCCGCACCCTGTCTAGTTATAGTAGTTTTCACCCCACGGACTCTTAACCTTGTTCATTCCCTATGCATCTAACTAAATATATATTCTGCCTAAAGATGAAACACGGGTATCGCGTGTGCATGTATAATACTGTGTCTCAAGTGTAACTGTGAATCTTGGTGTTAAAGGCTAACTCTGTGTCCCTGTCTACTGTATATCCAATACCACTCTGTGTTATATTGTAACGGTGTAGAAATTAAGGCAATAGATGTGTTAAGGTATACTGCCTGGTTTTCATGTCCTGTTCCTTTGTGGGTGCTTTACTTCCGGTCCGGAAAGAGGACCCCGCTCAGTCGCTGGTGTTCTTAGGACGAGAAGTCGACCCAAAAACACCCAGCATAACATAGACCTTACACAATACCTTCCCTGATATGGAGTAATTCCCACCGTCACTAACTCAAGAGTTGCCACTGATTGCCAGCAAGGTCAATATGGAAGTCTGGCTACTCATGCAGAGACCACAGAAGTCGCATATCTTTACAAATCTCTCCCGTGATAGTTATGGATATACCGTACTTAAGCTCTTCATGATATTATTCTTTAGTAGCTATACTAATTTCCTAGATATGCTTTAGCGCGATAAATGCAGGAAAACGAAAGCACACTGGGAGTGACTGCATTCATCACATATTTACAAGTCTCTAGCTGCACCTTTGGTTTGAAAACCATATAATTAATTTTCTGAAAGAACAATGCTTCATCTTCAAAATGCTGAAAAAAATTTGCAAAGTTTTTGATACGATAATTGTACAATGTTTAAAAGCCGAAATCGTGCAGAGACGAGACCGCCGGCCGAAATCCGACGAGGCCGAGGGCTCCAAAATACCGTACCAAAGTCTAACCAACTGGGGCTTTGTGTACCCTGAACAGGATATTCCTCTAGACTTTAGGAAAAACTTCAGTCTAGGCACTGTCCATTTTTCTATGCAACGGTTTTCCATGATCCTTTTACAGCAGGTCCAGCGAGGCAGTAGACACACGTGAGTTTGTTATGGTTTATAATCGTAGAGTACGATCTTGAGCCGTGTCATGCAACTATTTCTTAACGAGGAATCGTTACATGTTTCTCGTAACCCAATTTATTTTTGTTTGATTGGCAAATACATGAAATGGATGTAAAATAAAGCTTCTCGATATTCAAGGAAGGAAAAAAGAATAACCATCCCAATACAGAGATGGTAGACTCAGCCCACCAATTTTTTATTCTATTTCACTATATTACAGCCTCTCTTCCTTGTAGCACTGAGTAAAATAATGTTATAATTTCTCCCTTCCTTTTAGTGACAAAGAGGGCACATAAAATGAACGGGGTTTAGTTGACCGACTTTGATGAAAATTAAATAGTCTGGTGAAAATTGGCAGTTTTTCCTCGATAAGTGACATCGGGAATAGCCGTGTTGCCGGTTCTGGGTAAACATGGCCAGTGCATTCTGCCACGTACTTAAAAACTTACGGTATATGTATCTTTTCATATAATTTATCATTTGCACAGAACAAAATGTGATAACTTTAATTCTTTGCGGCTGGAGGAAAGCAGCCGCCATGTTGGCGATGACGTCTGCATTCGTACTGCAGACGACGCTCTAATCCATCACACAATACTTTACCAGTAACAGAGACAATAGTTGTACCTACATGGCCACTGTAGAACCAAAATACCCCCTTCAGGTATGTTGTGAACGAATACTTTTCATGGTGTAAATGGATAGTACTTGTTAGGTAAGTAAATTGAGGTGAAAGCTACCAGAAGTAGCTTACGGCTACACCAATCCCGAGAGGTGCTCGTAGCCCATGAGGCGCAAAGTATTAAATGTATGCCGTACAGTATCAGTTGTATGAGTTTATAATGGTATTATGCTCATGAATATTCAATATTTGACCTCTTCATTATTAGTTTTCTGAAAAAAAAAAAAGTTTCAGTAACTCCGAACTTGATTGTAAATTACCTTCAGGGAAGTGTGACAAAATACCGAATTGGTGGTCATTTACCGAATCAACACCGAATTGGCACTTTTTAATTGGTAACTGTTATAGATTTTATCACCATAGAGGTTCATACTCCTCTAATTATCCGAAATCTGGTCAAACTTTTGTATTTAATTTTACCTTTTAAAAGATCCGGATTCACAATGAAAACACGCTAAAATTAGCGGAAGTGTTTCTCCTTTAACTCAACAGCTTGCCTTGGCGGACATCTACTTTGTATAAATATTAATTTAACATACAAATGCATTTATTTGCACTTTAAATCAGTATTTGTGTAATGCTAGGTGAAATTAGGCTCGACTTCTCGTTCCTATTTCACCTAACGTGGAGCGGGGTCCTCTTTCGAGACCGGAGCAAGTGCAATAAAGAGAGGCAGGACACAAAAACTCTAGGCAACAACCTTTACACGTATATTACCACAGTCAGACACAGGACAAATCAGCAGATATTACAACACAATATATAACAATATAAAACCTTATCTAGGATGTGTATCTCGCAGGATACTTGCTTGTTTGATACTAATGTCGACACAACAATCTTTGTGTATCAGGAGTGCGTAAATATAGGCGCGCGCGCGGGGGCGCGGGGGGGGGGGTGGAGCTGTGACTCACTAGGAGGAGATAGGGGAGGTGCGGGGAGTGACTTGGGACGGCTAAGAGAAAGTTATGATAATACTGGAAGGCGGCAGATATTAGCCGTGAAGTTTATATGGTTTCCACTAGCCAAGATACTTTGGTAAATGAATCTGATCCTTGATTTACACTTACTAGAGATTTGGGAGTGAGAGCGAGTGGTAAACAAGATTTTATGGGTAGCGTGGGGGAAGGAGAGAATACTGTTAATATTTCCTTTCACAATATTCCTTCACAGTAATGGGGGGGTATGACTTTATAGGCACAGGCTTATTAATTATATAACAGAGATGCCACTCACAGGTATAGTCAATAGATCTCGTTTCACAGCGTGGGGGAAAGATAGAATACTATTAATACTTCCTTTCACCATATTCCCTCACAGCAATGGGGGTATGTCTTTAGAGGCATAGGCTTATTAATTATATAACTGGGATGGCACTCGCACGTATAGTCAATCAGATCATAGTCCACGTTCTCGCCCTTTAACTTCTCACTGTGATCTGATTTGCCCCGATATGCACTATATGAATTCACTGCACAATACTTACACTAGGGGAGAGTCACACTTAACCTAAATCACTCATGTTACAATATCACTCGTATTCATCAGGGGGATAGACAGGAACATGACATTGGTGATCCTGCTGGGCTAGGGGCACCGTCAATGCGGGGCGTGCCGAGAGGGCACGGGGCGGCTTGCAAGGGCGACCTCTCGTGTCCTGGACTCCCTGTGGCTCCCGGACTTGGCTCCGGCGTGTGGCCCTCGGGACTGGGGCCGAATAGCTCCAGGAACCTCTGTGACAGGTCCCGGCGTCGTGGGGGCGTGGAGAGATCTCGCCCGGGTGTTCTGGGGAGAACCGAGAGAGACTGTGGGCTGCGGTCTCCAGCGTCTAGGGGCGCCGTCAGGGGAGGACTGCGGCAGCGACTTCCACTGGGGTCCGTTAGGTGCGTCTGCTCTAGAGCCAGGCGTAGAGAACAGAGACCAGGGGAGGCTGGGAGGCCTGTCTGGGTCACTCTGGGATCAGGGAGCCTGGGCTTCAATCTCCGGCCGTGGGGACGTCCCTCTCCTTTGGACGCCCTCGGAGCGACCATAGATCGTCTCACGAGGGAGGGAGCGACAATAGGTCGCTCCTACCACGACACTCTTGGAGCGACCATAGATCATCTCACGAGGACGGGAGCGACCATAGATCGTCTCTACCGGAGCACCTTGGGAGCGACCATAGATCGACTCTACCGGAACACCTTGGAGCGACCATAGATCGTCTCACGAGGACGGGAGCGACCATAGATCGTCTCTACCGGAGCACCCTGGGAGCGACCATAGATCGTCTCTACCGGAACACTTTGGGAGGGACCATTGATCGTCTCTACCGGAGCACTTTGGGAGCAACCATTGATCGTCTCTACCTGAACACTTTGGGAGGGACCATTGATCGTCTCTACCGGAACACCTTGGGAGCGACCATTGATCGTCTCTACCTGAACACTTTGGGAGCGACCATTGATCGTCTCTACCGGAACACCTTGGGAGCGACCATTGATCGTCTCTACCTGAACACTTTGGGAGCGACCATTGATCGTCTCTACCTGAACACTTTGGGAGCGACCATTGATCGTCTCTACCTGAACACTTTGGGAGCGACCATTGATCGTCTCTACCTGAACACTTTGGGAGCGACCATTGATCGTCTCTACCTGAACACTTTGGGAGCGACCATTGATCGTCTCTACCTGAACACTTAGGGAGCGACCATTGATCGTCTCTACCTGAACACTTTGGGAGCGACCATTGATCGTCTCTACCGGAACACCTTGGGAGCGACCATTGATCGTCTCTACCTGAACACTTTGGGAGCGACCATTGATCGTCTCTACCAGAGGAGCGCCGTCTGGAGTTTGATTTCTAACTCCACCCCTAGCTAGCTCAGCAATTCCACTACGCGAAGGTAGTGTCCTTCTCCTACGGTGGCAGCGGCGTGGTGGCTGCATGTCACAGGGGCGCACGGCCCAGGCTGACATGCGTCGCTGTTGCCCGGAGTGGTGGTGGCTGGTGGCGGCTACCCCGTGGGATCCGTGGGGGGGTGTCGGCATATTTGCGGGCAAACTATGTTGTTCTTGGTTTGCCCTGTCGTCGGGGATACTATGGTATTCTTCGGGGGCACTGTTCAAGCCACACATTTTAATTTGTGCAAAATAGAAGACTGTCAAGGCGTGTTTTTGATCTAAAGTAGAAATATCTGCTGACTCCAAATATTCTATTAATAGTTAAATTAATTATAGCTTTTGACCGAATTTCAGATAATTAGGTGTGTATGAACCTATATGGTGAAGAATATAATATTTTCACAACAGTAAAGACTGCATTCCAGCACTGGGAATTTCAGACAAGCAGCCAGCCACCACTACTTTCGTTTATTGTTATTGGCTGGTATACAGAGGAATAATTTCCCTACTGTGCTTCTGTCAGTGCACTTACACATTGGAACGAAACATTAGCAATTATTCCTCATGTCAGTGGACATTCTTAGAGATCAGAAATAAGCTCAATGTATGCTGACTAAACGTAAACAAAGCAGACTATGCTGCCTTAGTGTGAGTAGTCGACCAATCAGACGACGTTTCAAAGTCACGTGATTTTTCGGCTACTTTATCTATTATTTTTTTCATGTTTCTGCACATCTTTTTTTTTGGAAATAATGGTTGACATAGTTATTTTCTGCATATTTTTTTACTCATACAAGTATCAAACTTCAAGAAAATTTTGACTGGAAACTCGTCTATTCCCGGACAGTGTCACAGGTAAGTTTCACAAGTGCACCAGATACATCAGGCTTCTAATATACAGACAGTACAGTTCGGTATATCTCAATTAAAATACCCGCCACCGGACCACCCACCCCGCCACCCCCCACCACACCACCGAGCCGCTACCACACCACCACCCCAGGAGGACACAACAGTGGGGGTAGTGACCCAGTACAAGAGGGTCACTGGGACACTACTCTCCTGAGTCCTTTTTCCCCCGCAACTACCCCAACACCAGGTGAGCGGAAAGAGGCAACGACCTTGCGAGCAGGACAGCCGTCACCAGAATCGGGATGGGACTGGACAAGATTCAGTCCCAGGTAACACCGCGTCGACGGCCACTGTACGTGACGGGGAAGGAGCGGCCACTGTACGCCCTTCAGTTACTTCCCGAAGGGCAGGCAAGTTCATGGCTATGGCCGAAGTACACACCAGGGTAAGCAGACCCTCAGCTACGGCCTCAGTGTGTACTGGAGAGGGCGTGGCCTTTGTGCACCCCTATCCTGCTTTTCTCTCCTATGAGAGCAACACCGCGTCGAGGGCCACTGTACGTGACGGGGAAGGAGCAACCACTGTACATCCTTCAGTTGCTTCTCTAAGGGTAGATAAGCTACCGGCTACGGCCAAAGTACATACCAGGGTAGACAGGCCCTTGGCTACGGCCTCAGTACGTACTGGAGAGGGCGCAGCCTCTGTGCACCCCTCTCCTGCTTTTCTCTTCTATGGGAGCAACACCGCATCAACGGCCACTGTACGTGATGGGGAAGGAGCGGCCACTGTACGCCCTTCAGTTGCTTCTCATAGGGCAGGTAAGCTCACGGCTACGGCCGCAGTACGTACCAGGGTAAGCAGACCCAAGGCTATGGCCTCAGTATGTACTGGAGAGGGCACGAACTCCGTGTACCCTTCTCCTGCCTTTTCCTCCTGTGGGAGCAGCACCGCCAGCACGGCCACTGTACGTGCGGGGGAAGGAGCGGCCACTCTACGCCCTTCATTCGTGGCTGTAATGCTAGGTGAAATTAGGCTCGACTTCTCGTTCCTATTTCACCTAACGTGGAGCGGGGTCCTCTTTCGAGACCGGAGCAAGTGCAATAAAGAGAGGCAGGACACAAAAACTCTAGGCAACAACCTTTACACGTATATTACCACAGTCAGACACAGGACAAATCAGCAGATATTCCAGCACAATATATAGCAATATAAAACCTTATCTAGGATATGAGTATCTCACAGGATATTTGCTTCTCTGATACTAATGACAACACAAACAATCCTAATGTATCAGGAGTGCAGTAAATATAGGCACGCGCGTGGGGGCGCAGGAGGGGGCTGAGTCTCACTAGGAGGAGATAAGGGAGGTGCGGGAAGTGACTTGTGACGGCTAGGCGAAAGTTATGGTAATACTGGAAGGCGGCAGATATTAGCCGTGAAGTTTATATGGTTTCCACTAGCCAAAATACTTTGGTAATTGAGTTCATCCTTGACTCACACTTACTTGAGATATGGGAGTGAGAGCGGGTGGTGAACAAGATTTATTGGTAGCATGGGGGAAGGAGAGAATACTATTAATACTTCCGTTCACAATATTCCTTTACAGTAATGGGGGTATGTCTTTATAGGCACAGGCTTATTAATTGTATAGCAGAGATGTCACTCACACGTATAGTCAATCATATCTTGTTCCACAGCGTGGGGGAAGGAGAGAATACTATTAATACTTCCTTTCACAATATTCCTTCACAGTAATGGGGGTATGTCTTTATAGGCACAGGCTTATTAATTATATAACAGAGATGTCACTCACACGTATAGTCAATCAGATCCTGTTCCACACTCTCGTCCTTTAACTTCTCACTGTGATCTGATCTACCCCGATATTCACTATATGAAATCACTGCACAATACGTACATTAGGGGAAATCACACTTAACCTAAATTACTCGTGCTACAGTATCACACGTATTCATCAGGGGGATAGGCAGGAACATGTCATCGGCGATCATGCTGGGCTAGGGGCACCGTCAATGTGAGGTGTGCCGAGAGGGCACGGGATAGCTTGTAAGGGCGTCCTGTCACGTCCTGGACTTCCCATGGCTTCCGGACTTGGCTCCGGCGTGTGGCCCTCGGGACTGGGGTCGAATAGCTCCAGGAACCTCTGTGATAGGTCCCGGCGTCGTGGGGGCATAGAGAGATCACGCCCGGGTGTCCTGGGGAGAGCCGAGAGAGACTGTGGATTGCGGTCTCCAGCGTCTAGGGGCACCGACAGGGGAGAGCTGCGGCAGCGACTTCCACTGGGGTCCGTCAGGTGTGTCTGCTCTAGAGCCAGGCATAGGGTACAGAGACCAGGGGAGGCTGGGAGGCCTGTCTGGGTCACTCTGGGACAGGAAGCCTGGGCTCCAGTCTCCTGCCGTGGGGACGTCTCTCTATTCTGCACGCCCTCGGAGCGACCGTAGATCGTCTCATGAGGGAGGGAGCGACAATGGGTCGTCTACCACGACACTCTCGGAGCGACCATAGATCGTCTCACGAGGATGGGAGCGACCATAGATCATCTCTACCGGAACACCTAGGGAGCGACCATAGATCGTCTGTACCGGAACACCTTGGGAGTGACCATAGATCGTCTCTACCGGAGCACCTTGGGAGCGACCATAGATCGTCTCTACCGGAACACTTCGGGAGCGACCATAGATCGTCTCTACCGGAACACCTTGGGAGCGACCATAGATCGTCTCTGCCGGAACACCTTGGGAGCGACCATAGATCGTCTCTACCGGAACACCTTGGGAACGACCACAGATCGTCTCTCCCAGAGCACCTTGGGAGCGACCATAAATCGTCTCTACCTGAACACCTTGGGAGCAACCATAGATCGTCTCTACCGGAACACCTTGGGAGCGACCATAGATCGTCTGTACCGGAGCACCTTGGGAGCGACCATAGATCATCTCTACCAGAACACCTTGGGAGCGACCATAGATCGTCTCTACCAGAACACCTTGGGAGCGACCATAGATCATCTCTACCTGAACACCTTGGGAGCGACCATTGATCGTCTCTACTGGAACACCTTGGGAGCGACCATAGATCGTCTCTACCTGAACACCTTGGGAGCAACCATAGATCGTCTCTACCGGAACACTTTAGGAGCGACCATAGATCGTCTCTACCAGAGGGGCGCCATCTGGAGTATAGTTTCTAACTCCACCCCTAGCTAGCTCAGCAATTCCACTACGCGAAGGTAGTGTCCTCCTACGGTGGCGGCGGCATGGTGGTTGCATGTCACAAGGGCGCACGGCCCGGGCTGAGATGTGTCGCTGTTGCCCAGAGTGGTGGTGGCTGGTGGCGGCTACCCTGTGGGGTCCGTGTGGGGGTGTCGGCATATCTGTGGGCACACTACGCTGTTCTTGGCTTGCCCTGTCGTCGGGGATACTATGGTATTCTTCGGGGGCACTGTTTTTCAAGCCACGCATTTTAGTGGCTCTGAGGGCACTCCCGACGCAGTAAGTCCCTTGCGCAGCCGACCTCTTCCCTCTCGGCTGCATGGGACGCCCTTTGTCATCATCCGGGAGTGTTGCCCCGGAGGTGTTGCCAGAGTGGTGGCAATGCCTGATCCAGGCCCTACCTCCTACCCCTGGGAGATCCCTGTTCCTGCCGGACACCTGACGGAGACGGTGCCGCAGCTCACCCCTGTCGGCGCCTCCCCCTACAGGCGACCGCAGTCCTAGGACCCCCAGGTCCGACCAGCAGCCTCCAGGTGAGGGCAACCCAGGCTCACTCTCCCCACGGAGCCAGAGGCAACAGGCCCGCCTCCAACAGCTGTTTGGCCCCAGACCCGAGGGCCACCTCTCAGGTTGAGGCCCCCAGACTGGAGGGCCTTCCTGCACCCCACCGACGAGGCTCCAGTACGAGGGCCTCCTCTCGGGTCGAGGCCTCCAGACAGGAGGGCCTCCCTGTACTCCACCGACGACCAGGACCCAAGCAGTGACTCCCCTGCAGGCAGTGTATTGCCCTACAGGAAGGCTCCCCCTAGGGCCTTCCCCACACGCCCGTACATCAGAGTGATTTATACCCAGGACACACGGGTAAATAGTAATGCCCCTTGTACCGAGAACAACCCAGGGGGAATATAACAGTGCACAGTGACAAAGTGAGGGCCAGCATAATACCAGTGAAAGTTACCATTAACCTATAAGAGCCGGATACCCGGCAGAATAGAAAATAACCTGAGTCCCAAATAAGAGAACTTATAGTAACTTTGAACTGAGACTATGGTGCGCGGGAGAATCAAAAGTCTGTGTATAAGTGCCGCTGCAACTAAGTGATTACATCAAGTGTCGTGATCCGCACCCTGTCTAGTTATAGTAGTATTCGCCCCACTGACTCTTGGCCTTGTTCATTCCCAGTGCATCGGCCTAAATATATATAATGAGAATTCTGCCTGAAGACGAAACAAGGGTATCACAACATTATAACTAATAACATAAGTGTACATGTATAATACTGTGTCTCAAGTGTAACTGCGAATCATGGCGTTAAAGGCTAACTCTGTGTCCCTGTCTACTGTATATCCAATACCACTCTGTGTTATATTGTAACGGTGTAGAAATTAAGGCAATAGATGTGTTAAGGTATATTGCCTGGTTTTTATGTCGTGTTCCTTTGTGGGTTCTTTACTTCCGGTCCGGAAAGAGGACCCCGCTCAGTCGCTGGTGTTCTTAGGACGAGAAGTTGACCTAAAATCACCCAGCATAACACTGGTGGCCAGCGGTGGTTCTGGATACGAATAAAGCACGGAGGAACGATAAAGGAAAACTTGCACAATGGCAGCCAAACCTCACATTCAATTGCTGAAATTCAACCCGGAGCAATGTGACATTGATGTGTACTTGGATATGGTTAAACCCCTCTTAGACATAGGGTATGACTCAGACAGAGAAAAGATAGCCATCACATTACCTAACCTGGGCAAAATAATCGCCACTGTCGCACCAAAAATTGTCCCAGAATTGAGATGGGACCAATTCTCACACATTGTGAGACAGGCTTTCATGCCTTCTATGGGCAGAGTTGTTGCTGTCTCTCAACTCGACGCCCTCACCTACGACGGTAACCTAGACGACACCTTCGTCCAGGCTCGGCACCTCGTCAGCGCCGCTTATCCCGAGGCAGCCACAAATACTCGGGGTCTACACACTTTCAATGCCCTGCTGAGGATTCTCCCTAGCACAGTCAGGGAGCATTTTTCCATCTATGATCCCTCAGGGAACATGGATCAGGACCTCCAACTCGTCCGACGTCTCCTCGCCACCCGTCCCATGCCACAACCTATCCATGTAGAGCAGATTTCCCACAACCAAGACCCCCCCACCAAAACCAAAGCCGCCACCTCACCAATCACCCACAGAGTCACCTCCTATTGTGACCAGAGCCCACCCACAGAAGAAACACCCCAACCCCAGGGATCAAGGCAACCTCATCACAATTAATCCCTGGGAATTCACGGCCTGCAGTCGCACCTGCCCCCTGCACGACATAGGAGAGCAGCTCAAGGCAAGCAGGCGCAGAACCTTTCCACAATGGCGCAAAAAGGTCTCCTTCTTAGAAGACAACGCCCAAGAAAACGATGCGCCGCCCCTAGCCTACTCAGGACCGGACGACGAGGAACACGATGAACACGTCCACACTCAGCAGATGGATTTTTAGGCCCGCCCCCACACCTTCCCATGGTGGCAGGGGCCACCTCACACAACTACAGGCCCCCAGTCTATGACAAAATTTGACTGAACGGGGTCAAGGCTAGACTACTGGTAGACACGGGAGCAGCCAGGTCATGCCTCTACTCCCACTTCTACTCCCGCCACACCTCTGCTTTTGGCCCTCTTCTCCCCACCTCAGCCAACCTCGTAGACACGGGGGATGGTCCCCTACCCATCCGTGGGGAAACCCGGGCCCTTCAAACCAACACTCACCAACGAGTATCCACCAATCACCCCTTCATCATATTTGATTCCACATGCTGTCAGTATGATGGATACCGTGGGCTGGACCTCCTCCAGAAACTCCACGCGACCATCGATTGTCATCAGTGCCGCCTCCACTTCAGTCCAGCCCCTCCCAAACAAGCATCAATCACAAAAGGAAAAAAAAAAACTAGAAGAAGAAGCACAACACCACCACCCACACACCATGCTCACCCCCCCCTAACACTCACCTGCCCCAACCCACCTGTACATGCAACCCCACCCCAACCTCACTCAACGCCTAACTCCATCCCTCTCCATCACCATCTCCCGCTCCACTTCTACTGCCCCCTCTCCATCTTTTCCCGCCACTATTGCTTCCACAGTCACCATTCCACCCCACCACAAAGCTTGGGTAAAACTAAACAAACCCTCGGGTACCTCCATCCTTTTCTCGCCTTCCTTACCCACCAGACCCCTCTCATCCTGTTTAGTGTCCCCCACCTTCCACCCCCCCCATGCCCAGGAAATCCGTATCGCAAACCTCGCCACAACACCACTAACTCTACCACAAGGACTCATCATTGGCGACACGGAAGAAGCCGAACCATGCCAAACACCACCCCCTAACCACCCCTCTCCCCGACCTACCATCACACCTATCCCCTTCCCAAACCAACAGCCTCCGACAACTACTCCTGGACTTTCAGGACCTTTTTTCCTCTGGCCCAGCGGACTTCGGCCACACTACTTATCTCAGTCACGAGATACACATGACCGGACCTCCCATTCGCCAACCATCATGCCGGAAAAATCCTAAGCAACGGGCAGAAGACTGGCAGGTCCAGGACATGCCTGATGCTGGTGTCATCTCCAACTCCACCAGCCTGTGGTCCTAACCCGTCGTACTCGTGAGAAAAAAAGACGGAACCATGCGCTTCTGCGTTGATTACCGCAGAGTGAACGACGTTACCATCAAGGATGCCACGCCCCTAGCCAGAATCAACGAATCCTTTGACTCCCTGCACGGCTCAACATGGTTCTCTACCCTAGACCTGCAATCAGGTTACTGGCAGGTCCCCGTTCACCCAGACAACAAACAAAAGACCGCCTTCTCAACCTCGAACGGGAAACACTACGAATTTAACGTCCTTCCCTTCGGACTCTGCAATGCCCCCGCCACATTTTCCCACCTCATGGAATCTGTCCTGAGCGGTCTGACCTGGGAAACCTGCCTGGCCTACCTGGATGATGTCATAGTCTTCAGTCACTCCTGGGCCGACCACCTCCACCGCCTCAAACAGGTGTTCCAACACATACGCCAGGCTGGGCTTAAACTCAAACCCACAAAGTGCGTCCTGGCCGAATGATCAGTATCCTTCCTAGGGCACATGATCAAAGCTGAAGGGATCTCACCTGACCCCGACAAACTATGTGCGATCGCCGACATCCCCCTACCTTGCGACGTACACGAAACCAGGGCCTTCTTAGGTCTAACCTCATATTACAGACGCTTTGTTAAACGATTTGCTGACATCGCTAAACCCCTCCATGACCTGACAAAAAAGGGCGAACCATTCATATGGACAGAACCGAGAAAAACTGCATTCAACACCCTTAAGTCCAAGTTGATCTCAACCTCCATCATCGCATTCCCAGATTACAACCTCCCCTTCCGTCTATATACTGACGTCTCCCTCATAGCCATAGGGGCTGTCCTTGCCCAAGTCCAAAATGGCCGCGAACACATAATCGCCTGTGCCAGCCGCACCCTGAATCTGGCTGAAAGAAATTATGCGGCCACCAAACGCGAGTGCCTCGGAATCATCTGGTCCCTCGAATACTTCCATTCATATATCTCCGGAACCCACGTAGTTGTCATTACTGACCACCAATCCCTACAGTGGTTGCGCCAATCCAATACCACCAACGCCCAACTGATACGATGGCGAGAAGCACTCGAAGAGTATGATTTCAAGATATCATAGCGACCAGGCAAGTTGCACTCTAATGCCGACGCACTTTCCCGCCTACCCATCAATGCCATTTGCCCAGAACCAGACCTTCTCCAAATGTGGAAAAATAAGCAACATCCTTCCTGGATTCCGCCAAGCACATTCGCCAAGCTCCACCTTCACGGCGATCACCTGTTTGATCCCAACGGCCACATCGTCCTAGACCCTACCACTGCACACAATGCTATGCTGCACCTTCACGTCAACAATGGCATCCACCTTCGGACTAAGAAACCCTTACAAGTTTTCAGTGATATGTACTGGACAGCTAACTCATCCACCATTGCCAAAAACATCATCCAATCCTGCCGCGCCTGTGCGTTGGGGAAAGAAATCACTCGCACACCCGGCCCTTCAGGAAAACTAACAGCTCAGAAACCGTGGCAATTACTTTCCCTTGACGTCGTTGGCCCCCTCACACCCAAAGTGGGATACAAATACATTATCACGTTCGTGGATGTGTACTCGAAATTCATCATCACATGTCCCGCCAAAGATCACAACGCTGTATCAGTTGCCAACGCTCTGACCTGCCACGTCTTCCCCTATTTTGGCATTCCCTAAGCCCTGCACTCGGTTAATGCCCCAGAATTCACTGGCAAAATCTGGGAAGAACTGGCGAAAATATTCGGTTATCACATCTCCCACTCATCCCCCTACTGGCCCCAAGGTAACAGCATCTGTGAGAGGAGCCATCACTCCCTCATGATCCAAGTACGGACACGCATCATGCAAACAGGGAACGACGATTGGCCCGCCCATGTCAAAATTGTTCAATGGGGCCTCAACACATGCCCACTAGATGACGGCATAACCCCCCACGAGCGAATTTTCGGGGAAACCCCGCTCCTCCTGCCCCTACACCACCACCTTCACCTGCCCACCCCGCCCTCCACCACTGACCCCCTTCACCACCTCAAACGCCACCTCCACCACCTCCAAGCCCAACAAGACCTTACGCCCGACACCAACCACTCCAACACCTACAAACCTGGCCAGTCCGTCGTCGTGGCACACCTACCTGCCCCAACCAAGACCTCCCCCCTGGGTCCATGGTCCCTTCAAAATAGTCAGAGTCCCTAACCCCTACCAAATGATCATTGACCAACAAGGACAGCAACGCATATATCGCAATCGCCACGTGCTACCTTTTCACCCCTCCAACAATGACCACCCTCACACCCGCGTGCCCCGGACCTCTTCCCGCGCACCTGTCCCCTCTGCGTCTTCTAAGAATTACCCCCCAGACTCCTACTCTTTCTCCTTCTCACCCCCCACCCTCCACCTCACCCGTGACCACGCTGCCTCCCACAACACCCACTCTCGACACACCACCCTCCAACACCGACCCTAACCCCCAAACCTCCCTCTTTAATCACGACCATCCTATCTCTACACCACCTTCACCGCCTACATTACCGCCCCCGCCGCCCACACCCGAATCCTCGGACCACCAGCCTGACCATCCCCCGCCCGACACCACCACGTCCTCACAACCCACCACTCACCCCCCTCCCACCTGTCCACCCACCACCTCCAACACCACACCACACTCCAGCCCACCACGCACAAGCACCACCCACCCAACCACACCCCCCCTACCCCATGACCATTCTCATTATACGCACCACACCACACCCCCACCTGCCTCCCCCCCCCAACGGCAGCACGCCCTCACCACCACCACGTGCCCAACCACCCTCACCACCCACACCCACCCTCACTACCACCACCACCAGGTCAGGACATCTTTCACGCCCACCCTCCAGATACACACCAACACCACTGTGCACAGCCCACACACCCTACCATCCACCACCACAAACCACGCACACCACAAACACCTCCCCCATAACCCTCCCTCTCCACCAAGCATGATGGAATCCTCCCAAATCCCAATTCCCCACAGTACAACGCTCCTCCCACTGACCCATCCCCCATAAAAGCCCCAATCTCCCGTCACTCGCCAGCATTCAGCTTTTACCTCCCCACCAGGCACCATTCCCTGAGATGAGGATCACCAGAGTCCATTGGCTACCCCACGACTGCCCACATTTCAGGATCTGGGAGACACACCACCTTCTCCGCCTCTTACGCCGGACCAACCACCAATCCTCCCTCCGGCTCACTCTCAACCCCCACCGAGAGCCAACCCCATCACCTTCCACTGGACCAGCCTCCTACAACATCTCACCCCGGCCCACCAGACATCCACCACCACAACATACCACCTCCAGTCACGGGGTCGTGACTTCTTTACCACAGAGGGTGGTAAAATACCTGCTGCCGGACCACCCACCCCGCCACCCCCCACCGCCACCACCGAGCCGCCACCACACCACCACCCCAGGAGGACACAACAGTGGGGCTAGTGACCCAGTACAAGAGGGTCACCGGGACACTACTGTCCTGAGTCCTTTTTCCCCACAACTACCCCAACACCAGGTGAGCGGAAAGAGGCAACGACCTTGCGAGCAGGACAGCCGTCACCAGAATCGGGGTGGGACTGAACAAGATTCAGTCCCAGGTAACACCGCGTCGATGGCCACTGTACGTGACGGGGAAGGAGAGGCCACTGTTCGCCCTTCAGTTACCACCCCAATGGCAGGAGGCCCAAGGCTACGGTCAGAAGTACACACCAGGGTAAGGGGACCCTCGGCTACGGCCTCAGTGTGTACTGGAGAGGGCGCGGCCTCTGTGCACCCCTCTCCTGCTGTTCTCTTCTACGGGTGCAACACTGCGTCGACGGTCACTGTACGTGACGGGGAAGGAGCGGCCACTGTACGCCCTTCAGTTGCTCCCCAAAGGGCAGGCAGGTTCACGGCTACGGCCGAAGTACACACCAGGGTAAGCAGACCTTCGGCTACGGCCTCAGTGTGTACTGGAGAGGGCGCGGCCTTTGTGCACCCCTCTCCTGCTTTTCTCTCCTATGAGAGCAACACCATGTCGACGGCCACTATATGTGATGGGGAAGGAGCGGCCACTATACGCCCTTCAGTTGCTTCTCTAAGGGTAGATAAGCTACCGGCTATGGCCAAAGTACATACCAGGGTAGACAGGCCCTTCGCTACGGCCTCAGTATGTACTGGAGAGGGCACGGCCTCTATGCACCCCTCTCCTGCTGTTCTCTCCTACGGGAGCAACACCGCGTCGACGGCCACTGTACGTGACGGGGAAGGAGCGGCCACTGTACGCCCTCCAGTTGCTTCTTATAGGGCAGGTAAGCTCATGGCTACGGCTGCAGTACGTACCAGGGTAAGCAGACCCAAGGCTACGGCCTCAGTACATACTGGAGAGGGCACGGACTCCGTGTACCCTTCTCCTGCCTTTTCCTCCTGTGGGAGCAGCACTGCCAGCATGGCCACTGTACATGCGAGGGAAGGAGCGGCCACTGTACGCCCTTCAGCTGTGTGCCCTAGGAGTCAGGGAACTGTGTTCACGGCTACTGTACGTGACGGGGAAGGAGCGGCCACTCTACGCCCTTCATTGGTGGCTCTGAGAGAACTCCTGATGCAGTAAGTCCCTTGCACAGTGGAACCCTTCCCTCTCGGCTGAATGGGACGCCCTTTCTCATCATCCTGGAGTGTTTCCCCGGAGGTGTTGCCAGAGTGGTGGCAAGGCCCATTCCAGGCCCTACCTCCTACCCCTGGGAGATCCCTGTTCCTGCCGGACACCTGACGGAGACGGTGCCGCAGCTCACCCCTGTCGGCGCCTCCCCCTACAGGCGACCGCAGTCCTAGGACCCGCAGGCCCGACCAGCAGCCTCCAGGTGAGGGCAACCCAGGCTCACTCTCCCCACGGAGCCAGAGGCAACAGGCCCGCCTCCTACAGCTTTTTGGCTCCAGTCCTGAGGGCCTCCTCTTAGGTTGAGGCCCCCAAACCGGAGGGCCTCCCTGCACCCCACCGACGAGGCTCCAGTACAAGGGCCTCCTCTCAGGTCAAGGCCCCCAGGCAGGAGGGCCTCCCTGTACTACACCGATGATCAAGACCCGGGCAGTGACTCCCCTGCAGGCAGTGTATTGCCCTACAGGAAGGCTCCCCCTAGGGCCTTCCCCACACACCCGTACATCAGAGTGATTTATACCCAGGACACACGGGTAAATAGTGACGCCCCTTGTACCGAGAACAACCCAGGGGGAATATAACAGTGATCAGTGAGAAAGTGAGGGCCAGCATAATACCAGTAAAAGTTACCATTAACCTATAAGAGCCGGATACCCGGCAGAATAGAAAATAGCCTGAGTCCCAAAGAAGAGAACTTATAGTAACTGTGAACTGAGACTAGGGTGCGCAGGAGAATCAAAAGTCTGTGTATAAGTGCCACCACGACTAAGTGACTACATCAAGTGTCGCGATCCGCACCCTGTCTAGTTATAGTAGTATTCGCCCCACTGACTCTTGGCCTTGTTCATTCCCAGTGCATCGGCCTAAATATATATAATGAGAATTCTGCCTAAAGACGAAACAAGGGTATCACAATATTATAACTAATAACATAAGTGTACATGTATAATACACTGTCTCAAGTGTAACTGTGAATCGTGGTGTTAAAGGCTAACTCTGTGTCCCTGTCTACTGTATATCCAATACCACTCTGTGTTATATTGTAACGGTGTAGAAATTAAGGCAATAGATGTGTTAAGGTATACTGCCTAGTTTTTATGTCCTGTTCCTTTGTGGGTTCTTTACTTCCGGTCCGGAAAGAGGACCCCGCTCAGTCGCTGGTGTTCTTAGGACGAGAAGTCGACCTAAAGTCACCCAGCATAACACTGGTGGCCAGCGGTGGTTCTGGATACAAATAAAGCACGGAGGAACGATAAAGGAAAACTTGCACAATGGCAGCCAAACCTCACATTCAATTGCCGAAATTCAACCCGGAGCAATGTGACATTGATGTGTACTTGGATATGGTTAAACCCCTCTTAGACATAGGGTTTGACTCAGACAGAGAAAAGATAGCCGTCACATTACCTAACCTGGGCAAAATAATCGCCACTGTCGCACCAAAAATCGTCCCAGAATTGACATGGGAACCAATTCTCACACATTGTGAGACAGGCTTTCATGCCTTCTATGGGCAGAGTTGTTGCTGTCTCTCAACTTGACGCCCTCACCTATGACGGTAACCTAGATGACACCTTCGTCCAGGCTCGGCGCCTCGTCAGCGCCGTTTATCCCGAGGCAGCCACAAATACTCGGGGTCTACACACTTTCAATGCCCTGCTGAGGATTCTCCCTAGCACAGTCAGGGAGCATTTTTCCATCTATGATCCCTCAGGGAACATGGACCAGGACCTGCAACTCATCCGACGTCTCCTCGACGCCCGTCCCATGCCATAACCTATCCACGTAGTGAGCAGATTTCCCACAACCAAGACCCCCCCACCAAAACCAAAGCCGCCGCCTCACTAATCACCCACGGAGCCGCCTCCTACTGTGACCAGGGCCCACTCGCAGAAAAAACGCCCCAACCCCAGGGATCAAGGCAACCTCATCACAATTAATCCCTGGGAATTCACGGCCTGCAGTCGCACCTGCCCCCTGCACGACATAAGAGAGTAGCTCAAGGCAAGCAGGCGCAGAACCTTTCCACAGGGGCGCAAAAAGGTCTCCTCCTTAGAAGACGACGCCCAAGAAGACGACGCGCCGCCCCTAGGCTACCGAGGACCGGACGACAAGGAACACGATGAACACATCCACACTCAGCAGATGGATTTTTAGGCCTGCCCCCACACCTCCCCATGATGGCGGGGGCCACCTCACACAACTACAGGCCTCCAGTCTATGACAAAATTTGGCTGAACGGGGTCAAGGCTAGATTACTGGTAGACATGGGAGCAGCCAGGTCATGCCTCTACTCCCACTTCTACTCCTGCAACACCTCTGCTTTCGGCCCTCTTCTCCCCACCTCAGCCAACCTCGTAGATGCAGGGGATGGCCCCCTACCCATCCGTGGGGAAACCCGGGCCCTTCAAACCAAAACTCACCAACGAGTATCCACCAATCACCCCTTCATCATATTTGATTCCACATGCCGCCAATATGATGGATACCTTGGGCTGGACCTCCTCCAGAAACTCCACGCAACCATCGATTGTCATCAGCGCTGCCTTCACTTCAGTCCAGCCCCCCCGAAACAAGCATCAATCACAAAAGGAAAAAAAAAACTAGAAGAAGAAAGAAACACAACACCACCACCCACACACCACGCTCACCCCCCCCCCCCTAACACTCACCTGCCCCAACCCACTTGTACATGCAACCCCACCCCAACCTCACTCAACGCCTAACTCCATCCCTCTCCATCACCATCTACCGCTCCACTTCTACTGGCCCCCTCTCCATCTTTTCCCACCACTATTGCTTCCACAGTCACCATTCCACCCCACCACGAAGCTTGGGTAAAACTAAACAGACCCTCGGGTACCTCCGTCCTTTTCTTGCCTTCCTTACCCACCGGACCCCTCTCATCCTGTTTAGTGTCCCCCACCTTCCTTCCCCCCTATGCCCAGGAAATCCGTATCGCAAACCTCGCCACAACACCACTAACATCACGAGGACTCATCATTGGCGACACAGAAGGAGCCGAACCATGCCAAACACCACCCCCTAACCACCCCTCTCCCCGACCTACCATCACACCTATCCCCTTCCCAAACCAACAGCCTCCGACAACTACTCCTGGACTTTCAGGACCTTTTTTCCTCTGGCCCAGCAGACTTCGGCCACACTACTTATCTCAGTCACGAGATACACATGACCGGACCTCCCATTCGCCAACCATCACGCCGGAAAAATCCTAAGCAACGGGCAGAAGAAGACTGGCAGGTCCAGGACATGCTTGATGCTGGTGTCATCTCCAACTCCACCAGCCTGTGGTCCTAACCCGTCGTACTCGTGAGAAAAAAAGACGGAACCATGCGCTTCTGCGTTGATTACCGCAGAGTGAACAATGTTACCATCAAGGACGCAACGCCCCTAGCCAGAATCGATGACTCCTTTGACTCCCTGCACGGCTCAACATGGTTCTCTACCCTAGACCTGCAATCAAGTTACTGGCAGGTCCCCGTTCACCCAGACTACAAACAAAAGACCACCTTCTCAACCTCGAACAGGAAACACTACGAATTTAACGTCCTTCCCTTCGGACTCTGCAACGCCCCTGCCACATTTTCCCACCTCATGGAATCTGTCCTGAGTGGTCCGAATTGGGAAACCTGCCTGGCCTACCTGGATGATGTCCTAGTCTTCAGTCACTCCTGGGCCGACCACCTCCACTGCCTCAAACAGGTGTTCCAACACATATGCCAGGCTGGGCTTAAACTCAAACCCACAAAGTTCATCCTGGCCGAACGATCAGTCTCCTTCCTAGGGCACGTGATCAAAGCCGAAGGGATCTCACCTGACCCCGACAAACTACGTGGGATCGCCGACATCCCCCTACCTTGCGACGTACACGAAACCAGGGCCTTCCTAGGTCAAACCTCATATTACAGACGCTTTGTTAAAGGATTTGCCAATATCGCCAAACCCCTCCATGACCTGACAAAAAAGGGCGAACCATTCATATGGACTGAACCAAGAAAAACTGCATTCAACACCCTCAAGTCCAAGTTGATCTCTGCCCCCATCGTCGCATTCCCAGATTACAACCTCCCCTTCCGTCTATATACCGACGTCTCCCTCATAGCCATAGGGGCTGTCCTTGCCCAAGTCCAAAATGGCAGTGAACACATAATCGCCTGTGCCAGCCGCACCCTGAATCCGGCTGAAAGAAATTACATGGCCACCAAATCGAGTGCCTCGGAATCATCTGGTCCCTCGAATACTTCCATTCATAATCTCCGGCACCCATGTAGTTGTCATTACTGACCACCAATCCCTACAGTGGTTGCGCCAATCCAATACCACCAATGCCCAACTCATACGATGGCGAGAAGCACTCAAAGAGTATGATTTTGAGAAATCATACTGACCAGGCAAGTTGCACACTAACGCCGACGCCCTTTCCCGCCTACCCATCAATGCCATTTGCCAAGAACCAGACCTTATCCAAATGTGGAAAAATAAGCAACGTCCTACTTGGATCCCGCTAAGCACATTCACCAAGCTCCACCTTCACAGCGATCACCTGTTCGATCCCAATGGCCACATCATCCTAGACCCTACCACCACACACGACGCTAAGCTGCACCTTCACACCAACAATGGCATCCACCTTGGGACTAAGAAACTCTTACAAGTTTTCAGTGATATGTACTGGACAGCTAACCCATCCACCATTGCCAAAAACATCATCCAATCCTGCCGCACCTGTGCGTTGGGGAAAGACAGCACTCGCACACCCGGCCCTTCAGGAAAACTAACAGCACAGGGACCGTGGCAATTACTTTCCCTTGACGTCATCAGCCCCCTCACACCCAAAGCAGGATACAAATACATCCTGCCAAAGATCACAACGCTGTACCAGTTGCTGACGCCCTGACCCGCAACGTCTTCCCTTATTTTGGCATTCCCCGAGCCTTGCTCTCGGATAATGCCCCAGAATTCACTGGCAAAGTCTGGGAAGAACTGGCGAAAATATTCGGTTATCACATCTCCCACTCATTCCCCTACTGGCCCCAAGGTAACAGCATCTGCAAGAGGAGCCATCGCTCTCTCATGAACTAAGTCCAGACACGCATCATGCAAACAGGGAATGACGATTGGCCCACCCATGTCAAAATTGTTCAATGGGGCTTCAACACATGCCCACGAGATGACGGCATAACCCCCCACGAGCAAATTTTCGGGGAAACCTTGCTACTCCTGCCCCTCTGCCACAACCTTCACCCGCCCACCCCGCCCTCCACCACTGACCCCCTTCACAACCTCAAACGCCACCTCCACCACCTCCAAGCCCAACAACACCTTATGCCCGACACCAACCACTCCAACCCCTACAAACCTGGCCAGTCTGTCATCATGGCACACCTACATTCCCCCACCAAGACCTGCCCCCGGTTCGATGGTCCCTTCAAAATAGTCAGAGTCCCTAACCCCTACCAAGTGATCATTGACCAAAAAGGACAGCAACGCACGTATCACAATCGCCACGTGTGAACTTTTCACCCCTCCAACAATGACCACCCTCACACCCGTGCACCCTGCACCTCTTCCCACGCACCTGTTCTCTCCGCATCTTCTAAGAATTACCCCCCAGACTCCTACTCTTACTCCTTCTCACCCCCACCCTCCACCTCACCCACAACCACGCCGCTTCCCACAACACCCACTCCCGACACCACCCTCCAACACCGACCCTAACCCCCAAACCCCCCCCCATAATCACGACCATCCTACCTCTACACCACCTCCACTGCCTACATCACCGCCCCCGCCGCCTACAGCTGAAACCTCGGCCCACCAGCCTGACCACCCCCCGCCAGACGCCACCACTTCCCCACAACCCACCACTCACCCCCCTCCCACCTGTCCACCCACCACCTCCAACACCACACCACACTCCAGCCCACCACGCACAAGCACCACCTGCCCAACCACACCCCCCCTACCCCATGACCATTCTCATTATATGCGCCACACCGCACCCCCACCCGCCTCCTCCCCCAACGGCAGCACGCCCTCACCACCAACACGTGCCCAACCACCCTCACCACCCACACCCACCCTCACTACCACCACCACCAAGTCAGGACGTCTTTCACACCCACCCTCCAGATACACACCAACACCACTGTGCACAGCCCACACACCCTACCATCCACCACCACAAACCATGCACACCACAAACACCTCCCCCATAACCCTCCCTCTCCACCAAGCACTATGGAATCCTCCCAAATCCCAATTCCCCACAGTACAACGCTCCTCCCACTGACCCATCCCCCATAAAAGCCCCAATCTCCCGTCACTCGCCAGCATTCAGCTTTTACCTCCCCCTGAGATGAGGATCACCAGAGTCCATTGGCTACCCCACAACTGCCCACATGTCAGGATCTGGGAGACACACCACCTTCTCCGCCTCTTACGCCGGACCAACCACCAATCCTCCCTCCGGCTCACTCTCAACCCCCACCGAGAGCCAACCCCATCACCTTCCACTGGACCAGCCTCCTACAACATCTCACCCCGGCCCACCAGACATCCACCACCACAATATACCACCTCCAGTCACGAGGTCGTGACTTCTTTACCACGGAGGGTGGTAATATACCCGCCGCCGGACCACCCATCCCGCCACCCCCGACCCCACCATCGAGCCGCTACCACACCACCACCCCAGGAGGACACAACAGTGGGGCTAGTGACCCAGTACAAGAGGGTCACCGGGACACTACTGTCCTGAGTCCTTTTTCCCCACAACTACCCCAACACCAGGTGAGCGGAAAGAGGCAATGACCTTGCGAGCAGGACAGCCGTCACCAGAATCGGGGTGGGACTGAACAAGATTCAGTCCCAGGTAACACCGCGTCGACGGCCACTGTACGTGACGGGGAAGGAGTGGCCACTGTACGCCCTTCAGTTACTTCCCAAAGGGGCAGGAGGCCCAAGGCTACGGCCAGAAGTACACACCAGGGTAAGGGGACCCTCTGCTACGGCCTCAGTGTGTACCGGAGAGGGCGCTGCCTCTGTGCATCCCTCTCCTGCTGTTCTCTCCTACGGGAGCAACACCGCATCGACGGTCACTGTACGTGACGGGGAAGGAGCGGCCACTGTATGCCCTTCAGCTGCTTGTGTAAGGGTAGATAAGCTACCGGCTACGGCCAAAGTACGTACCACGGTAGACAGGCCCTCGGCTATGGCCTCAGTACGTACTGGAGGGGGTGCGGCCTCTGTGCACCCCTCTCCTGCTTTTCCCTCCTACGGAAGCAACACCGCGTCACCGGCCACTGTACGTGACGGGGAAGGAGCGGCCACTGTACACCCTTCAGTTGCTTCTCATAGGGCGGGTAAGCTCACGGCTACAGCTGCAGTACGTACCAGGGTAAGCAGACCCAAGGCTACGGCCTCAGTACATACTGGAGAGGGCACAGACTCTGTGTACCCTTCTTCTGCCTTTTCCTCCTGTGGGGGCAGCACCGCCAGCACGGCCACTGTACGTGCGGGGGAAGGAACGGCCACTGTATGCCCTTCAGCTGTGTGCCCTTGGAGTCACAGAACCGCGGTCACGGCCACTGTACGTGACGGGGAAGGAGTGGCCACTGTACGGCCTTCATTCGTGGCTCTGAGAGCACTCCCAATGCAGGAAGTCCCTTGCGAGGCCAACCCCTTCCCTCTCGGCTGCGTGGGACGCCCTTTGTCACCATCCGGGAGTATTGCCCCGGGGGTGTTGCCAGAGTGGTGGCAAGGCCTGATCCAGGCCCTACCTCCTACCCCTGGGAGATCCCTGCTCCTGCCGGATACCTGATGGAGACGGTGCCTCAGCTCACCCCTGTCGGCGCCTCCCCCTACAGGCGACCGCAGTCCTAGGACCCCCCAGGCCCGACCAGCAGCCTCCAGGTGAGGGCAACCCAGGCTCACTCTCCCCACGGAGCCAGAGGCAACAGGCCCGCCTCCTACAGCTGTTTGGCTCCAGTCCCGAGGGCCACCTCTCAGGTCGAGGCCCCCAGACTGGAGGGCCTCCCTGCACGCCACTGACGAGGCTCCAGTACGAGGACCTCCTCTCAGGTCGAGGCCCCCAGACAGGAGGGCCTCCCTGTACTCCACCGACGACCAGGACCCGGGCAGTGACTCCCCTGCGGGCAGTGTATTGCCTTCTACAGGAAGGCTCCCCCTAGGGCCTTCCCCGCATGCCCGTACATCAGTGATTTATACCCAGGACACACGGGTAAATAGTAACGCCCCTTGTACCGTGAACAATCCAGGGGGAAAATAACAGTGCACAGTGACAAAGTGAGGGCCAGCATAATACCAGTGAAAGTTACCATTAACCTATAAGAGCCCGATACCCGGCAGAATAGAAAATAGCCTGAGTCCCAAATAAGAGAACTTATAGTAACTGTTAACTGAGACTAGGGTGTGCGGGAGAATCAAAAGTTTGTGTATAAGTGCCGCCACGACTAAGTGACTACATCAAGTGTCGCGATCCGCACCCTGTCTAGTTATAGTAGTATTCGCCCCACTGACTCTTGGCCTTGTTCATTCCCAGTGCATCGGCCTAAATATATATGATGAGAATTCTGCCTAAAGACTAAACAAGGGTATCACAATATTATAACTAATAACATAAGTGTACATGTATAATACTGTGTCTCAAGTGTAACTGTGAATGGTGGTGTTAAAGGCTAACTCTGTGTCCCTGTCTTCTGTATATCCAATACCACTCTTTGTTATATTGTAACGGTGTAGAAATTAAGGCAACAGATGTGTTAAGGTATACTGCCTGGTTTTTATGTCCTGTTCCTTTGTGGGTGCTTTACTTCCGGTCCGGAAAGAGGACCCCATTCAGTTGCTGGTGTTCTTAGGACGAGAAGTAGACCTAAAAACACCCAGCATAACATCAATATGTCAGACGCGTAACATAGATTATCCAATATAAGAAGGGAAAGACGAGAGGAAGGAGTAGTTGCAAGGAGAGTGGAAAGGTTACAAGAGGATGAGAAAAAGGCAGAGTATAAGAGAGAAGTGGAGGAACGATTGGGCAAATATGAATTGGAGCCGATGAGGGACGTGGAAGTGTGTGCAGGATATTTACAGAAGAAATATGTGCAGCATGTGATGTGGTGTGTGGGAGGAAGAGAAGACGGATGGGGGTGCAAGGAACAGCGTGGTGGACTGAAGAGGTGAGACAGGCTGTGGCACAAAAGAAGAAAGCATACAATGAATGGATGAGAAATAGGGGCGTGGAAGAAGTTGAGAGGCGGAAGAGAGAGTTATATGCAGAAAGAAAGAGAGAGGTGAAAAGATTAGTAAGAGAGAGTAAGAAGAGAGTGGATGAGGAATTTGGAAGGAATTTGAGTGTAAAGTGGAGGGACTGTAAGAAAATATTCTGGAAAGAGGTGAAGAGAGTAAGACAGGGTGGAAGTAAGGTTAGCAGGGGAGTGAAAGATAAAAATGGTAGATTACTAATAAAGAAGGGAGAAAAAGTGAGCAGATAGAGAGAACATTTTAAGGAATTGTTGAACATACAGGATGGAAGTAATGCGAGTATAAGTGGCAGGGGAATGGGTTGGAGAAGGAAGGAGGTGAGAAGACAGGAAGAAATCAGTAGGATAGAAGTTGTGGAAGCAATGAAGAAAGTTAAATTGGGGAAAGCCCTAGGAATTGATGGAGTGTGTGGTGAAATGCCGAAGCATGGGGGAGAGATAGTAGTAGAATAGATGTGGATGATGTGCAGATTGGCCTTGGAGGAAGATTGAGTCCCGGAGGATTGGAAGTAAGGTATAATTATTCCCTTGTACAAAGGAAAAGGGGAAAATAAAGTGTGTGGTAATCATAGGGGCATTCGTCTTCTTAGTATAATAGGAAAAGTGTATGGTAGGATACTTATTGATAGAGTTAGAGAAAGAACAGAGGAATTAGTTGGAGAGGTACAGGGAGGCTTTAGGAAGGGAAGAGGTTGTGTAGATCAGATATTCATTCTTAGATCTTTAGTGGAAAAGTTTCTAGAGAAGGGAAAGAAGTTGTATGCGGCTTTCATGGATTTGGAGGAAGCATATGACAGGATGGATAGACAAGGATTGTGAAAAGTATTAAGAATATATGGAGCAGATAAGAAGTTGTTGAATGCTGTGAAGAGTATGTATGATGGTGCTAAGGCTGCAGTGCGTGTGGATGGTGAACTAAGTGAATTTTTCTCTTTGAAGGTTGGATTGAAACAGGGATGTGTCATGTCTCCATGGTTGTTCAATCTGTACATGGATGGGGTAATAAAAGAGGTACAAGGTAGGGCAGTGGATGCTGGAGTGGCCCTGGTGAGAGAAGATAGTGTTTGGAAACTCCCTGTACTGTTGTTTGCAGATGATATTGTGTTGTTGAGTGAAGACGAAAGGGAGCTGCAAGGCTTGGTGGATGAGTTTGGGAGAGTGTGTCAGAAACAGAATCTAAAGGTGACTGTAGGGAAGAGTAAAGTGATGGTCTTTGAGAGAGGTGAAGTCAGTGAATGTACAGCGAGGTTGGATGGTGAGGAATTGGAAAATGTGAGTACGTGTAAGTACTTGGGTAGTGTGATGAGTAAGGATGGAGGTTTGGAGGGTGAAGTGCTTGAAAGGGTACAGCAGGGAAGAAAGGTTGCTGGTTCTTTGAAACCAGTGATAAGAAACAGGGAAGTGAGCATGGAAGTGAAAAAGTTACTACATGACAGTATTGTGATACCAACTCTAACGTATGGAAGTGAAGCTTGGACGTTGTTGGAAGGACACAAGTCAAGAGTGAGAGAAGTGGAACTGAGGTATTCAAGAGGAGCCTGTGGAGTCACATGGAGAGACAGACTGACGAATGAGGATATAAAGGAGCGTTGTGGTGTGGATGTGGATGTGATAGGAAGCGTGGTTTGGCCATGTGGAGAGATGGAGGGTGAGAGACTGACGAAGAGAGTGTATGTGAGTGAGGTGGAGGGGGGAAGAGGGAGGGGGAGGCTGAGGATGAGATGGAGGGATGGGGTGGAGAGGTATATGAGAGAGGGGTGTGTGAGTTGGGAGCAGGGCAGTGAAATGGCGGGTGACAGGGCGACGTGGAGGCGATTTGTTTGTGGCCACCCCAAATGGGATTGAGGCGTCTAGCAATAGATAGATAGATAGATAATTTTATTTAAGTGATTGCTTGTTAAAAAATGTAATTTAAGTTCTTATGGTGTATGATTTAGAGTGATATGTAATATGTAAGACAGCTTTGGCATGTTTTGATTGCCTCTGAATTGGCAACTGTTGCCCGTTGAGAGTATACTCGAAGTTTCAATGCAAGCTTATATACAGATGGCGAGAGACTAGGGCAAGTTTAGTTGGTTTTCGGTTCAGTTTGAGTGTAGTGCAGTGCTGTTGGTGAAGTTTGTGAAGTGTTGCTGGCCAGCATTAAGTACAACTGCAGTTAGTGAAGATTGTTTTCGGTTGTTGTTGTTGTTGTTGTTGTAATATTTTCCCCACAGCTGTGGTGGGGAACGAGCAAACCAAGAGCCCGTCAGGGAAGTGGCAGAAGTTAGCACTCCAATGAGAGCATAAGGGGGACAACTACGACTGGCAGAGGAGGCAGCAGAGGTAGGGAAGGGCCGTGAGAAGGAGGGCAGGCAAGCACAACGATGGTCGTGGAGGGCAGGGCGGGACGTGCAGAGGCAGACAGAGGCGCGGCGCCAAGTGGAAGGCGCCGACGAAGAACTGCAGGTGGAAAACGCCCCGCCGCTGCCCTCAACCCCCTTGCCCTGGGTGGAAAAAGGGCGGTAACGACTCGCCCAGCCCCGCAGCAGATGGAGACCAAGGAGAGAGGCCCGGACACGGTCGTAGGGAGGGCAGGCCCTGGTCCAGGTGGGCGGAGGGAGGAAAACTGCTCACTCGACCTCCGGGTGGACAGGTCCTAGGCCGACCCCCTCCTGGTGGATGGAACAGGCCAACTCTTCTCGGTGATGCTAAGGGGGGCTGGTCCCGCCGGGAACAGCGGTGGAGGTGTTGCCTCGGCGAGAGGTGGGCTGCGAGTGTTGTTTTCGGTACTTATGAAAACAGTGAAGTGTTCCCAAGCATAAGTGTAATAACAATGAAGTGTTGCCAAGCATTAAGTGTAATATCAGTGAAGTGTTGTCAAGCAATAAGTGTAATAGCAGTTGGTAAAGTTTGTACAGCTCCAGTGCTTGTGAGAATAGTGAAGTGAAGTTGGAAAGCACTGAATGGAATTATTTTGGAAAATAAAGACAGTGAACTTTAAGGAGCCAGTTTATTTTCGCCTCAGCTGATCTTGTGTACTGCACACCTAAAGGCTGACCATAGGAAGAACAACTCACTGGGCAACGTCCTTCCTGTACTGTACTACTGCTGTTGGAGCCTGTGGCAGTGTGGGGTGAGGACGTAACAATATTCATTCATTTCCAAATGGATAGTAGAGATAAAGAAAGCAGGCAGAATATTTAGAGACGGAGGCAGAGTGTAATGCTAGATGAAAACAGGCTCGACTTCTCGTTCCTAGAACACCTAACGTGGAGCGGGGTCCTCTTTCGAGACCGGAGCTTAGTGCAATAAAGAGAGGCAGGACACAAAAACTTCAGGCAATAACCTTCACACGTATATTACCAGTCAGACACAGGACAAAGTCAGCAGATATTACAACATAATATATAGCAAAGAAATAAAACCTTATCTAGGATATGCATAGCTCGCAGGATACTTGCTTAACTGATACTAATGCCAACACAATTAAGTCTAGTGTATTCAGGGTACAGTGAATATAGGTGCGCATGCGGCAAGGCGAGTGAGTCTCACAGAGGGGGGGGAGGGGGGGCGAGGGGAGTGACTTGCGACGGGCCAGAACAGAGGTATGGTAATACTGGGGATGGGTAAGTATTAACAATTTGAATTAAATATTTTCCAAGAGCAAAGGGACTTTGGCAATTGATTCTATTTCTGGTTTACACTCACACTAGATACTGGGACCGGGAAGTGTCATAGAAAATTTACGGGTAATGTGAGTTGGGGGAATATTACTAACACTTTCTCGTATTATTTCCTTAGAGCCCACAGTAGTAGAGGTGTCTTATTACAGAGGAATTTCCAGGAGGCACAGTCTCCTAGTTTTACACAAAGGACGTCACTTGTAAGTCTAGTTCATCAGATCTTGGTTTATACACTCGTCCTTTACTCCTTCACTGTGATCTTACTTGTCCCGATATTCACTATATTAAGTCACTGAATGATATTACACTAGGTTCGGCAAAGTCACACTTAACCTAAATCACTTCCACTATTTCTGGGGCATCACCACACTTATTATGAGTCACTCATCATGGGGGCGGGGGAGGAACACGCCGGCGTCAACTCTGCTGGGCTAGGGGCACCGCCAAGGGGAGGTGTGCTGAAGGGGCACGGGACTACCCGTAGGGGCGTCCTCTTGCGTCCCGGGCTACAGGTGGCGAAGGGGCCCGCGGTCTCCGGGCTGGGCTCAGGGGTGTGGCCCTCAGGACTGGGGCCGAATAGCTCCAGAAACCTCTGATGTAAGTCTCGGCCGGAGGTGGGAGTCTTACGTCGTCGTGGGGGCGTAAGGAGATCACGCCCGGGCGTCCTGGGGAGGGTCGGGAGAGACTGCGGATTGTGGTCTCCAGAGTCTAGGGACGCCGACAGGGAAGGACTGCGGCACTGGCTTACACTGGGGTCCGTCAGGTGAGTCTGCTCCAGAGCCAGGCGTAGGGAGCGGAGGCCAGGGGAGGCTGTGAGGCCTGACTGGGCTGCTCTGATACAGGAGGTCCGGACTCTTGTCTCCTGCCGGGGTGATGACTCACTCCCTGCCTCCTTTCGTCCGTGGGGCCCGGCAATTGGCCGTGGCTGTCCAGGGGCAGGACTATCAAGTGTCAGGGCCCGGCAATAGGCCGTGGCCTGAGTGGGGGAGTCAGCGCACCTCTGTACACCTTCGGAGCAGCAGTGGGCCATCTGACGAAGGCGGGAGCGGCAGTGGGCCGTCTCCTGCTTCAGGAGGGAGGAGCGGCAATTGGCCATCTCAGGGGCAGCACCTTCGGAACGGCAGTGGGCCGTCTGGCGAAGGCAGGAGCGGCAGTAGGCCTTCTCCTTCTGCAGGAGGGAGGAGCGGCAGTAGGCCTTCTCCTTCTGCAGGAGGGAGGAGCGGCAGTAGGCCTTCTCCTTCTGCAGGAGGGAGGAGCGGCAGTAGGCCTTCTCCTTCTGCAGGAGGGAGGAGCGGCAGTAGGCCGTCGCAGGGGCACTGCCTTCGGAGCGGCAGTTGGCCGTCTGACGAAGGCGGGAGCGGCAGTAGGCCGTCTCCTTCTGCCGGAGGGAGGAGCAGCAGTAGGCCGTCTCAAGGGCACCACCTTCAGAGCGGCAGTTGGCCGTCTGATGAAGGCGGGAGCGGCAGTGGGCTGTCTCCTTCGGCCGGAAAGGGGAGCGGCAGTAGGCCGTCTCCTTCTGCAGGAGGGAGGAGCGGCAGTAGGCCGTCTCTACAGGGGCACCTTCGGAGCGGCAGTAGGCCATCTCCTGAGGGGCGCTGTCTGGAGTTCTGAGAACAACTCCACCCCTAGCTGATTCAACAATCCCACTTCCTGAAGGTAGTGTCTTTCTCCTACGATGGCGACGGCACAACGGCTGCATGACATAGGGGCGCATGGCCCGGGCTGCCATATGTCGTTGTTGCTGTGGATTGCTCTGACTGGTGGCGGCTACTCCGTGGGGTCCTTGTGGAGGTGTCGGGACGTTCCCGGGCACACTGGGCTGTATATCACTTGCCTTGTTGTCGGGGGCACTACGGTATGCCTCTTCTGTTTCCATCTTGGGGGACTAAGTTGTAAGTCACGCATTTTACAGAGTATTCAGGGAAAGCAGGCAGAATATTAAAAGAAATCAAGCAGAATATTCAAGGAAAGTAGGCAGATTATTCAAAGACAGCAGACAGAATATGCAGGGAAAACAGGCAAAATTAAGACAGTTGCTAACTTTTTATTCATTAATCTGAAACGTATGCCAGGAAAGGCGACTGGCATTTGTAACTCATAGTTTAAGCAAAGGTAAGTAAAATGCCCACCGCCGGACCACCCACCCCGCCACCCCCCACCCCACCACCGGGCCACCACCACACCACCACCCCAGGAGGACACAATGGGGGGGCTAGTGACCCAGGTCAAGAGGGTCACTGGGCCACTACTGACCTGAGCCCCTTTTCCCCTCAACTTCCCCGACACCAGGTGACCGAAGAACGCCAACAACCTTGCAGGTGGGACAACCATCGCCAGAATTGGGGTGGGACTGAACAGGATTCAGTCCCAAGTAACATCTTGGCGACGGCCATAGTTACACCCTCAAGGGCAGGAGGCCCTAGGCCACGGCCTAACGTGTGCACCAGGGCGCTTGCGTCCTTAGCCACTTCAAGGGCAGGAGGCCCTAGGCTTCGGCCTAACGTGTGCACCAGGGCGTCAGTGCCCTTAGCCACTTCAAGGGCAGGAGGCCCTAGGCTACGGCCTAACGTGTGCACCAGGGCGTCAGTGCCCTTAGCCACTTCAAGGGCAGGAGGCCCTAGGCTATGGCCTAACGTGTGCACCAGGGCGTCAGTGCCCTTAGCCACTCCCAGGGTAGGAGGCCCAAGGCTACGGCCAGGAGAGTGCGCCAAGGCGAGGGGGCCCTTAGCCACTCTAAGAGCAGGAGGCCCTAGAATACAGCTAGAAGTGGGTCACAGGGTGAGAAGACCTGTAGCCACGGCTGTAGCAAACCCAGGAGAGAGAGTCGCCTCTGTGCTTCCCTCCCTGTACATAGGAGAGGACACAGCCTCCATAGACCCTTTTCCTATCTCGTTCCCCTGTGGAAACTGTTCGTCACCACCCAGGAGTGTTGCCCCAGAGGTGTCGCCAGAGTGGTGGCAAGGCCCGAGACCGGACCTGCCTCCCATACCTGGGAAATCTCTGTCCTTTACAGACACAAGACGGAGACGAGGCCGCAGTCCAACCCTGTCGGCGCTTCTCCCAGCAGACGATCGCACCCCCAGGACCCCCAGGCGAGACCAGCAGACTACAGGCGAGGGTGACCCAGACTCCCTCACCTCGTGGAGCCACAGACGACAGGCCCACCTCCTCCAGCTGTTTGGCCCCAGTCCCAAGGGCCACCTCTCAGGTCGAGGCCCCCAGACAGGAGGGCCTCCCTGCCCCCCACCAACGAGGCCCCGAGGTAAGGGCCTCCCCTCGGGTCGAGGCCCCCAGACAGGAGGGCCTCCCTGCATCTCACCGACAACCAGGACCCGGGCAGTGACTCCCCTGTGGGTAATGTGTTGCCCATTGCAGGCAGAGTCCCCCTAGGGCCCTCTCCTCACGCCCTGGCGACAGAGTGTACCAAACCCAGGAAACACGGGTAAATAAGTGACGCCCCTTATACCGAGAATAAGCCAGGAGAAAAAAGAACAGTGAACAGTGACAGAGTGCGACTAATGTAAAACCAGTGACAATTGTTATTAACCTAAAAGAACTCTATGCCCAGCAGAATAGAAAAGTACTTGGACTGCCAATCATAGAAAGTAGAGTAATTATACATGCCCCAGAATAAAAGAACTTTCAGTAATTGTGAACGAAGACCAGGGTGCACGGGAGAATCAAAAGCCTGTGTAAAGTGCCGCCGCGACTAGGTGACTGTGTCAAGTGTCGCGATCCGCACCCTGTCTTCTTTATAGTGGTATTTCCCCCACGGACTCTTAATCTTGTTTATTCCCCTTGTTCTCAAGTGAACATATGTTTTGGCTTTAAATGAAGTACGGGTATCTCCATATATATAACTAAAGACATTGGTATACATGTATCATATCGTGTGTTAAGTGCAACTGTATTTTGTGATATCAAAGTCTTAACTCTGTGTCCCTGTATCTTGTATCTTAAATATCACTCTGTGTTATATTGTAACGGTGTAGAATTAAGGCAATAGATGTGTTAAGGTATACTGCCTGGTTTTTATGTCCTGTTCCTTTGTTGGTGCTTTACTTCCGGTCCGGGAAGAGGACCCCGCTCAGTCGCTAGTGTTTTTAGGACGAGGAGTCGACCTAAAAACACTCAGCATAACAGTAAGCACACTAATACACTTGATGCTGGCTGACTATATTCTTGTGTACGGAATGGTGCTTGACAGTAGCACAGATACGAGAGTGGTGAGAGGACGATCGGGAGGTCTGTTGTTCCATGTGGCTGTGGTATGGAAGGTAAAACAGAGGAATATGACTGTAAAAGAGGGAGGGGGGGGGGGAGAGCCAAGGAGAAAAACTGAAAGTGGAAAAACTAAGAAACCAGCAAGTATCTGATGAATACATGGAGGAGATGGGTGCAGCAGATAATAAGAATTTTATAACGAGGTAGGATAAGATATAGGGTGGTGGCATAAAGAGGCTAAAAGAGAAGTGGAGGAAAAGAGGGAGAAGTGGCAAGAGTCTGTCTATCTATTGCCAGACGCCTTCATCTCGGAAAGGGTGGCCACAAACAAACAGCCTCCATGTCCCCCTGTCCCCCGCCATTTCACTGCCCTGCTCCCAACTCACACCCCCCTCATATACCTCTCCACTTCATCCCTCCATCTCATCCTCGGCCTCCCCCTCCCTCTCCCCCCTCCACCTCATCCACATACACACTCCTCGTCAGTCTCTTACTTTTCAACCTCTCCACATGGCCAAACGACCTCAGTGTGTTTCTCCTAACGTCCTATCACATCCACACCACAACGCTTCTTCACATCCTCATTTGTCAGTCTCTCTCCATGTGACTCCACATGCTCCTCTCAAATAACTCATTTTCACTGCTCTCACTCTTGACTTCTCTCCATCCAACAGGGTCCAAGCTTCACTTCCATACGTTAGAGTTGGTATCACAATACTGTCATATAGTAACTTTTTCACGTCCATGCTCATTTCCCTGTTTCTTATCAATGTTTTCAAGGAACCAGCAACCTTTCTTCCTTGTTGTATTTTTTCAAGCACTTCACTTTCCAAACTTCCATCCTTACTCATCACACTATCCAAGTCCTTAAACGCACTCACATTTTCCATTTCCTCATCATCCAACCCCACTGTACATTAACTGACTTCACTTCTGTCGAAGACCATAACTTTAGTCTTCCCTACATTCATCTTTAGATTCCGTTTCCTACACACTCTCCCAAACTCATCCACCAAGCCTTGCAGCTCCCCTTCGTCTTCACTTAACAACACAGTATCATCTGCAAACAACAGTACAGGGAGTTTCCAAACACTGCCCTCCCTCATTAGGGCCACTCCAACATCCACTGCCCAACCTTGTATCTCTCTATAACCCCACCCATAAACAGACTGAACAACCATGGAGACATGACACATCCCTGTTTCAATCCAACCTTCATAGAGAAAAATTCACTCAGTTCACTGTCCACACGCACTGCAGCCTTAGCACCCTCATACATACTCTTTACAGAATTTAACAACTTCCCATCTACTCCATATATTCTTAATACTTTCCACAATCCTTGTCTATCCACCCTGTCATATGCTTTCTCCAAATCCATGAAGGCAGCATACAACTTCTATCCCTTCTCTAGAAACTTTTCCACTAACGATCTAAGAATGAATATCTGATCTACACAACCTCTTCTCATTCTAAAGCCTCCCTGTTCTTCTCCAACTAATTCCTCTCTTCTTTCCCTAACTCTGTCAATTAGTGTCCTACCATATACTCTTCCTATTACACTAAGAAGACAAATGCCCCTATGATTACCACACACTTCTTTTTCCTCTTTTCCTTTGTACAGAGGAATAATTATACCTGACTTCCAATCCTCTGGGACTCTAACCTTCCTCCTAGGCCAATCTGCACAAGTGCACATCTTCCAAATCCATTCTACTACTATCTCTCCCCCATGCTTCAGCATTTCACCACACACTCCATCAATTCCTAGGGCTTTCTCCATGTTAATTTTCTTCATTGCATTCACAACTTCCATCCTACTGATTTCTTCCTCTCTTTTCACATCCCTCCGTCTCCCAGCCAATCCTCAGCCATTAGTATTACTTTCATTCTCTATGTTCAACAATTCCTTAAAATGTCCTTTCTATCTGCTCACTTTTTCTCCCTTCTCCACTACTAATCTGCCATTTTTATCTTTCACTCCCCGACTAACTTCTTTGCCACCCTATCTAACTCTCTTTACCTCATCCCAGAACATTTTCTTACATTCCCTCCACTCTACTCTAAAATTCCTTCCAAATTCATCTCTTCTTACTCTCTTTTACTAATCTTTTCACTTCTCTCTTCCTCTATATATATAACTCTCTCTTCCGTCTCTCAACTTCTTCTACGTCCCTGTTTCTCATCCATTCACTGTATGCTTTCTTCTTTTGTGCTACAGCCTCTCTCACCTCTTCATTCCACCATGCTGTTCCCTGCACCCCCTTTCGTCTTCTCTTCACCCCACACACCACCTCACATGCTGCACAGATTTCTTCTGTGAATATCTTGCACGCACCTTCCACGTCCCCCATCTGCTCCAATCCATATTTACCCAGTCACTCCTCCACTTCTTTCTTACATTCTGCCTCTTTCTCATCCTCTTGTAACCTTTCCACCCTCCTTGCATGTACTACGTCCTCCTGTCCTTCCCTTCTTCTATTTCTTCATTGCACTTGAACCTTGATTCTCATCACCACCAAATGGTGGTCAGAAAGTCCACTCCCCCAATCTCTATATGCTCGTGCATCCATTACATACCTTCGCATCCTTTCATTCATACACACATAATCAAACATTGCCTTCCGTTCATTCGTGCAGTTCACCACCCACCCTTCTCATCACTCGCCACGTATACCTATGGATCATTTTGTGCCTGAGGAGGGTATTGGCTGTCACCAACCCCCTCCCGGGACACATGTCCACTTAAGCATTGCCATTCTCATCTATCTCAGCAGGCACACCCCACTCACCAACTACTCCATCCACCTTCACATTCCCTACTTTACCATTCATATCATCAATCAAAAACACTCTCATTCCTTTCAAACTTTTTCATGCATGCGTCCACATTTGTCCAGAACTCTTCTCTCACTCTGCTTGCACGATCTTGCGTTGGCACATACACGCACAAAAGCGCCCACATTTGTAGTCCAACTTTCAATCTTACCCACACAAATCATTGAGCCAACTGATCCTTACTCTCTTATATTCTCCTTCCATCTGTTACTCACAACAGTACACACTCCTTTTGTTCTATCATTCTCACCTACTCTCGCACATATACCCCATCCATACTCCCATTCTCTAACACTCTCACTTCTTCATTTAATTACAGTCAATCCACATACTTGTACATCCACTTTCGCACCCTCAAGCACTTGGACAATCTCTCTGTCTCTCTTTCACCTCATCATTTGCACCTCTTATATTCCACGTCGCAATCCATATCATATTTTTTGTTCGGTCCCTAGTCGTCACCTTTTGGTCAGTCCTGGTCCGAGGCTTCTTGTTCGTATTTTTAGTTAGTTGTTTTCCGGGGAGGGGCACTAACCCTCCGCCAACCCACTTGTTGCCACGTAGGGAACACATGTTGGTTGGTTATAAGGTTACCAACCAGCGTTCTAAATGCTTTCCTGGTTTATAGGCAAGAGTGCATGCAGAAAAGGGACTCAAATGAAAGAAGAAAGCACACGGACAGTAAAGCATTCAAAGAGACTGATACAAGAAAAAAAAAAAAAAAAAAAGTAGATGAATGAGGAGCTTGGAAGAAAAAATAGGAAATTGTTCTGGAATGAGATGGAAAAATGTCGAAGTGAAAATGGAAAGAAGTGTGAAAATGGAAGAATTGTTAAAATGGAAGAAATGTGGAAATGAAGTAAGGAGCAGCAGGAATGAATATTCCGAAAGGCTTATGAATGGAAATGGTGAGAGTAGAGAAGCTTTGATGGTTGTATCTAGAGAAGGAATTTATATGCTCTGGTTATTTCATTTAATTTAATTTTTTTTTTTTTTCTGACTGCCATTCAACCCCAGTTCACCCCACCTTAGGGGTGGATTTGATCGCTCTTTTTAGCCGTGGACAAAAAAAAAGGGAGGGGAGGGGGATTTGTAATACTTTTTGAAGAAATTGCTGTTATAATGAAACATTTATTGAACTGTTGGTAACAATTTAATTTTCTCTAGTGCTGGTAGTAGTAGTAGGTGTATACACGACCGACATTAATGGAGAGAGAGAGAGAGAGAGAGAGAGGTACGGAGAAACAGTATGAAGTAAGACAACGAGATAGTACTGGAAAAAAAAAAAAAAAAAAGTACAGACGTGGTAGTGAATAAATCCATTTAATTAATATAATAATAAAATGGGATAGTAAGATTTAGCCATAAAGATTCGAGGAAGTACCGTGCGTCACCCTGGTTTACCTTAACAGATAGCGTCAACTTGTAGGCAGGAAGAACACTGATAAGATAAAGGTGTAACACGATAGTACGTTAGTCTGCCTCTTGTTCCCTTCACCAGCCTGCCACATCAACACACTTTCTCCGGAGGAACTTCTTGATGTAAAGTGGCGTTTTTGTGTTTAAACTTGTCGGGCAAAACTTAGTTAAACTAGCTCACTCTAACATTAAGTGAACTCCTTCAGTGTCAACTTTGTGCCGAGAAAGTGAGCCGGTACCATACAGTGTTTGACCAGGTAGGTGGGTGTGGCTGTTCATATCAATTACTAGGCCGGGTGCAGATGGGTGTGTATATTTCATGTGTAAATGAAAAACATTTGTGTGATAAATAAAACTAATGTACTGTGGTTACATTTGGCTTAAACTTTTGTTTGGGCTCTTTTTTTCAGTAGTTAGTAGGTACTGCACCGCGAATGATTTTTCTATATATCCTTCACAGAATATTATCATTATCCTGTTTTGATATAAACGTGATAGACAGATGATTTTAGTGTCTTAGAGAGAGTTAACAGTTATGTCCGATACAGTGGTGAAACCATGTTAGATGTTGCACAGGTACCGAAAACCAAGATGGTCGCCAAGCAGAGTTCGTCAGACAGGAAAACATTTATTAGTTTTGACATTAACGTACTAGAAAGACAACTTCGGTGTCTATGGCAAATATGGTATAAATATGGTATATGTTTTTGTAATGCTAGGTGAAAAAGGCCCGACTCCTCTGTCCCAGAGCGCCTAAAGTGTAGCGGGGTCCTCTTTCGAGACCGGGGCTTAGTGCAATAAAGAGAGGTAGGACACAAAACCTCCAGGCAATAACCTTTACACGTATATTACTACAGTCAGACACAGGACAAAAGCAGCAGATAGTGCAACACAATATATGGTGGATAATAAAACCTTAACTATATAAACAGTATCTCACAGGATACTAGCTTAACAGACACTGATGCTAACACTCTAGATTTAGTGCACAGGTTTACTTGTAACACAGGGTCACAGTGCACGTGGGAGAGTAGGAGTGGGTCTCACACGGGGTGGGGGGGCGAGGGGTGACGCGCGGAGGGTCAGATAAAAGTTATAGTAATATTGGGAGGGAATTGATGTTACGGATTCTGTCTTAGTATTTTCTGGTAGCAAGGGGATTTTGATAATTGATTATATTACTAGTCCAGGTTCTTATATACGCACTGACTGCTGAGAGGAGATTTGCTAAGGGAGGATGGAAGGCACTGAAAGGTTCGTTATGTTTATGGTAATACGAGCGGGAGGATATTACTAACACTCTCTCTTCACTATTTCCTGGTAGCAAGGGAGGTTTAGATATTTTACTAAGGAGAATCTCCCGTGCTAGGAGTCTTACTGACTTTATACAAGGGCATCACTCGTGAGTCTGATTCACCAGAACTTAATCTCTGCACTCGTCCTTATTAATCCGCCCCGTGATAACACGTATTCTCCTGCTATCTTCTCCTGAACACTTGCCCTATTATTCGACATATACTTAGTCACTGTATCACTGTCACACTAACTTTGGGGCAACATCACACTTAACATTAGTCACTTATACGGTGGGGGGCGGCGGGGAGACACGCCGGCGACAATGTTTCTGCCGGTACAGGGGCACCACCAGGGGAGGGCGTGCCGAGAGGGCACAGGACGACTCGCGGGGGGGTCTTCTCTCGTCCGGGTCTGCAGGTGGCGAAGGGGCCCGTATTCTCCGGGCTGGGTACAGGGGTGTGGCCCTCAGGGCTGGGGCCAAACAGGTCCAGAAATCTCTGGCTCAGGTCTCGGCCAGAGGTGGAGGTCTTCCGCCGCCAGGGCATGGGGAGATCTCGCCCGGGCGTCCTGGGGAGGGCCTGAAGTACCCTAGGACTGCGGCCTCCAGAGTCAAGGGACGCCGTCAGGGAGGGGCTGCGGCACCGACCTGAATCAGGGTCCGTCAGGTGGGTCTTCTCCAGGGCCAGGCGTAGGAAGCAGAGGCTGGGGGAGGCTGTAGGGCCTCTCTGGGGTCCTTCTGCATCGGGAGTCCGAGCACTCATCTCATGCTGGGGCGGTAACACTGCTCGCACTTCTCTCTGGCCGTGGGGCCCGGCTACTGGCCGTGGCTGCCCAAGGGCGCGACTATGAGGTGCCAAGGCCCGGCTACTGGCTATGGCATGAGTAGGGGAATCAGCGCGCCTCTGGACACCTTCAGAGCGGTTATCGGCCGTCTGACGAAGGTGGGAGCGGCTCCAGGCCGTCTCCTGCGGGAGGGAGGGGGAGCGGCTATAGGCCGACTCATGGGCAGCATCTTCGGAGTGGCTATCAGCCGTCTGACAAAGGTGGGAGTGGCCACAGGCCGTCTCCTTCTGCTGGAGGGAGGAGCGGCTATCGGCCGTCTCCTGCAGGAGGGGGTGTAGGGCGGCTATTAGCCGTCCCTGGAAGAACACCTTCTGATGAAGGCAGGAGCGGCTATCAGCCGTCTCCTGATTACACTCAGATCGGTGAGACACTGATTCCCTTACGAAGGGCCGGAGGCTATTGGCCATCTCAATGGAGAAGACACCTTTGGAAAGGCTATGGGCACACTCCTGTTGAAGGCGGGAGCAGCTATCAGCTGTCTCCTGAGGGGCGCTGGTTGGAGCTGGATAGGCAGCTCCACCCCAATCTGATCTGGCGGTACCTCTTCCCGAAGGTAGTGTTGAATTCCTGCTAGGGTGACGGTGAGGAGGCTGAGGCTGGTAGTATTAAACAACCTTTTCACCTTCCCACAAAGCATCTTCGTGAAGAGGCTCTTCCAAGTTTGGTGCCTTTAAACCAAGGCCGAACAGCCTTTTCCCAGAAGGAGACTACAGAAGGGTTGGTATACTGCGTGGGTGCTCTCTGGGAGAGAAATTGTGAGATTGGTACGCCGGAGGAGCGCATGTTTGCCGTTATCTGTTTTATGTTTACTCTCTCGTGTGATATATTGCGAAAATAATATGCTAAATCTGATAAACAACGTCTCCGAATCAGTCCAATGGTAGGAAATAGTTTTAATACTTGATACTTTAATACTTGAGAGGGGGTCCAATGGTGGTTAGGATTACGGCAACCGGAATTTAGCGGTTTTGTTTGATGGTTCAGTTAGGTTAGAAGTAGGTTAGTTTAGATCAGATCAGGTTATCTAACAGACTTGTACACCATTCCACTTTTCATTACTGTCTTCAGAAAGGTAAGCACGTGGTATAATTTAAGGCAGTGATTAGGATTACAGCAGTTAGAATTTAGCGGTGACTTCCGTAATCCTAACCACGGTTAGGATTACGGCAGCTAGAATTAAGTTGTTTGGTTTGGTGGTTCAGTTAAGTTAGAAATAGGTTAGGTTAGGTCAGGTCAGGTCAGTTTTAATCAGGTTAGGTTAATACTGCTACAGTTCAGCTTCACCTGCTAGAATTTAGCAGTCATTTGGTTTTTCTGCTGTGCTAGAAATATGCTAGGTAAGATTATTTAGGTTAAGTTATGGCTACTGTAAAAAGGAAGTGATTAGGATTACGGCAGCTAGAATTTAGCGGCGATAGTAGTAACCAAACCACGGCCTTAAATATACCACGTGCTTGCCTTTCTAAAGACAGTAAAGTGGAATGGTTTACAAGTCTGTTACATAAAGTGCTCTCGGAAATAAGCTGTGAAGTTGCCTGGATCACCACTGTATAAGACACAGGTAACTTGGGAATGATAGAAGTCAACGACTGGGCTGTACGCATGTAGCAGTCACTGAGCGAGTCTATAGTGGTAGCAGTAGTTTGATCGTAAATGGGTAGCACCAGTCTCCTAAAAATCTATAAATATAGTATCACACACACAAAAATGATAACAAACATTTTAAAAATTGCAAATGCATTCCGTGAATGTAAAGGTACTAACTAGTTACATGTATATGATATCAGTATAAAAAAAGATATGAAGATATTTGGGAAGAGGTGGGTGATGCTCCTGCTTCATATTCCAGTACTTTCAACCCTGAGAGACCTCTTTGCGTGCCGTACGAGGAACCTCTTCGCTTTAAAACTACGGCTGGCGTGACAAAGAGCTTGCTCGTGCGAAGAGGTAGTTTAATACTACCAGCCTGAGTGTCATAGGGGCGCACGGCCGGGGCTGACTTGTGCCGTTGTCGCACTGCATCCTGCGGTTCGGCTACGACTCCTCCACGGGGTCCGGGTGGGGGTGTCAATGAGTTTCCGGGGACACTATGCTGTACCTCACGCATGTTACCTCTCGGGGAGCTTCTGGGGGCACTATGCTGTAGCTCACACATTTTACCACCTTCCTCCTGGAAAAAGTCACATCCCCATGACTGGAGGAGATAGACGTGAGTGTCATGGGTGGCGTAAACAGATTGGAGGTGCTGGAGAAGAGCCTGCCAGGCAGCAGTGGGGCGGTTTTCCTCTCGCTCCACGTCGCAGGTGAGGAAGAGCATGGAGGTGGTGGGGGAGGAGAGGAGGAGGTTCAGTAGGTGGCGTGGTCCTCGGAGCTGGCGGTTCCTGCTGAGGGTAGGCACCCATACTGCCCGTCGCACTTTCATCTTGTTCAGTGTTGCTGCCGGTGTGGTGTGGTGCTGTATGCTGGACACTGAGGGTAGGAGCCGGGTTTTGTGCCGTGGTAATGCGGCTTAAGGTCTCTGGGGAGTATAGGTGTTGGGGATCTGTGCTTGGTGTAGCATGACAGTGTGAAGTTGTGGAGAGGCGGGTGGCATAGGGGAATGGGTGTATCGGGCGGGTGGGTGTGAGAGGCAGCCTGAGCGAGTGGTTGCAGTTTTGAGGGTGGGAGTGGGTGGGGAGGTGGGCATGCGGGGTGGGTGGTTCGTGTCGTTGGGTGTGTGGGGGTCGTGGCGGGGGGTGATGCTGTTGGAGTGGGCGTCTGTAAGGGTGGTGGGCGGGGGTAGTGGTAGTCGGTTGTGGTGAAGGTGTGGTGGCGTGGGTGGGACATGAGGGACTGGGTGACGAGGGTAGGGTGGCGGGAGGAAGGGGTAAGGGAGAGCGAGGGGAGGCTGGTGTGGCGGGTGAGATGTCAGGTGAGGTGCGGGGAGTGGTGGCGGCCGGGGAGGCTGAGGTGGCAGGGGGGTGGAGGGGGAGGGGGAGGAGAAAATGTAGCACTTGTATGTGGAAATGGGGGGTGGCGCAGGGGCAGGAGGAGGTTGGGGGTGTGGGGCCGGGGCGGCAGGGGTGGGGGTGCGGAAAGGGCACACGTGGCTGTTTCGGAGGGTGCGTGGGGTGCCGTGGTAGTCCACGACAACTTGGTAATGGTTGGGGATGTGGGTGATTGTGTAGGGCTCCGTGAAGCGAGGGGCGAGCTTGTGTGGGGTGGGGAGTTGGGCGACGATGACGGTGTCGCCAGGGTGGAAGGGGTTGGAGGCTGTGTCGGGGCTGAGGTCTAAATTTCTTTGTAGGTGGTGTAGTCGGCCCTTCAGATGCTGCAACGGGTCTGTGGTTGGAACGGAGGTGGGTGGTTGCAGGTGTTGGCGTAGTGGCAAGAGAAGGGGGGCCTTGCCGAATATCCTCTCGAATGGGGAAACCCCGTCTTTTCAGGGGCAGGAATTTATGTCCTACTGAACAATCTTTACGTGAGCAGGCCAATCGTCATCTTTCATAGCCTCGATGCATGTGCGCAATTGATTCATGATAGTGCGATGGCTACATTTGCATACTGCGTTTCCCTGTGGCCAGTAAGGAGAGGAGTGGGAGATTTTATATCCAAATATTCTAGCGAGCTCTTCCCAGATTTTTCCGGAAAACTCCGGGGCTTTATCAGAATGGATGGCCTGTGGCATGCCAAAATAAGGGAACACGTGTCGGAGAAGGGCATTGGCGACAGTGATGGCATGATGCTCTTTGGCTGGGCAGGCTACTACAAACTTTGAATACGTGTCCACGAAGGTGATTACATATTTATACCCTGATTTTGGAGGGAGGGGGCCTACTACATCTATTGCCAGGAGTTGCCAGGGCTTGTGGGCGGTCATGTGGCCCGAGGGTCCTGTGGTTTGGGTGATATCTTTCCCCAGTGCACAGGCACGGCAACTTTGAATGATTTCCTTGGCGAGGGTGGAAGGGTTTGGAGCCCAGTATATGTTGTTGAACACCTGCAGCAGTTTCTAGGTGCCCAGGTGGATGCCGTTATGGGCATGAAGGTGGCGTAGGGTGTCACACGCCACATCGGGGGTCAGGAGGATATGCCCGGATGGAGTTAGGAGGTGGTCACCCTGCCGGTATAGTTTGCTGAACAGGTGGGAGGAGATCCAGGGGGATCGCTCCTTGCGGTGCCATTGTTAAAGGAAGTCCGTTTCTGATTGTACCGCGTGGATGGGGAGGCGGGAGAGGGCATTTGCGTTAGTGTGGAATTTTCCGGGCCTGTAGGAGATCTCGTAATGGAATTCTTCCAGGGTTTCGTGCCACCTGATGAGTTCGGTGTTGTGTGAATCAGATTGGCGTAACCACTGGAGTGACTGGTGGTCCATGATGATAGTGACTTGGGTCCCAGAAAGGTAAGCCCTGAAATGCTGGAGAGCCCACACTATGCTGAGGCATTCCCGCTTGGTCGCGGCATAATTCCTTTCAGCTTGATTCAAGGTGCGGCTGGCGTAGGCAATGACGTGTTCCCGACCGGCTTGTACCTGGGCTAGTACGGTGCCTATGGCAGTGAGGGAAACATCAGTGTAGAAGCGGAAGGGAAGGGAATAATCGGAAAAGGCTACGATAGGGGTGGAGACGAGTTTATCTTTGAGCTGTTGAAAGGCAGCTCCCCCTTCTTGGTCAAATCGTGAAGGGGCTTTGCAATATGGGCGAATCCCTTCACGAAGCGACGGTAATAGGACGTTAGTCCTAAGAAGGCACAGGTGCCGTGGACGTCCTGTGGCAGCGGTATATCTGGTATGGCGTGGAGCTTGTTGGGGTCTGGGGAGATTCCTGCCTGGGAAATAATGTGTCCCAGGAATGAGACAGTCCTGGCGGCCAGGACACACTTAGAGGGATGAAGTTTGAGGCCTGCCTGGCGAATCCCAGTGAAGACTCGGCGGAGGCGCTGCAGGTGGTCAGCCCAGGTCTGGCTAAAGACGATGATGTCATCTAAATAAGCCAGGCATATTTCCCTGGTGAGGCCGCTCAGGACAGATTCCATTAGCCTGGAGAAGGTGGCGGGGGTGTTGCAGAGGCCGAACGGCAGGACATTGAATTCGTAATGTTTGCCGTTCCTCGTTGAAAAGGCCGACTTGCCTCGATGTTCTGGATGCACAGAGACCTGCCAGTATCCAAACTGGAGGTCGAGGGGGGGAAAACCAAGATGCCCCATAAAGGGAATCAAAGGAATCATCGATTCGTGGGAGAGGGGTGGCATCTTTGATGGTGACGTCGTTCAGGCGGCGGTAATCGATGCAAAATCTCATTGTGCCGTCTTTCTTCTTTACTAGAACAACGGGGGAGGACCAGGGGCTGGTGGAGGGGGAAATGACGCCGGCCTCTATCATTTCACGTACCTGGTGGTCCTCTTCCTCCCTTTGTCAAGGATTCTTTCGTCGGGAAGGTTGTCTAATGGGTGGGCCTGTCGTGTGAATCTCATGCGACAGGTATGTGGTGTGCCCTATGTCTGCTGGTCCTGTCGCAAACAGATCCTGGAAATCCAGGAGAAGGCGACGAAGGGTGTCTGACTGCTTGTGCGGAGAGATGGTCGGGAATGGGGGGCAGGGGGGCAGGGAAGTGGGAGGAGGGTGAGGCACAGGGCTCGGCTTCCTCCATCTCTCCGATGATGAGCCCTTTGGGGAGGGTCAGGGGGGAAGGGGCAAGGTTAGCAATGTGGACAGCGGTGTGATGTGGGGGGAGAAAAGAGGGAGAGAAGAGGCAGGCGGAAAGGGCTCCCTGCGGGAGGAGGGGGGAGAACAAGACAGAGGGACCGGAGGGCCGGTTAAGGGGCACCCAGGCCTCATTGTGGGGGGGGAATGGTAACGGCGGCAGAGACGGTGGCGGGGGAAAGAGGGAGGAGGGATGGTAAGGGAGGGCACGGGAGGAGAAGAGGGGGGTGGAGGGAGGGGAGGAGGGGGGTATAGGAGGGTGGAAGGAGGCGAATCTTCCGGCTAGGGCCGGGGCATACAGGTGCAAAAGGCCTGGGTGCGGTTGGATGGGGCACGGAACCAGAGCTGCCGATAGCGGCAGTCTACTGTAGCTCCAAGTTTCTGGAGTAGGTCCAGTCCTACATACCCGTCGTAGCTCCGGCAGGAGGAGTAAAAAATAATGAATTGGTGTCGGGTTGACACCGGCTGGTGGGTGTCGACCCGTAGGGCCTGTGTCTCCCCACGGATGGGTAGGGGACCATCCCCCGCATCCACAAGGTGAGTGGCAGTGGGGCGGAGTGGGCCAAAGGTCGACTTAAGGCGGGAGAAATAATGGATGTAAAGGCAGGATCTGGCTGCTCCCGTATCGACTAACAGTCTGGCCTTCACGCCATTCAATTTCATCTTCTGGTACACTGGGGAACAATACTTAGGGATAATGGCCCCCGTCACCGTGGGTTGGTGCGGGGACGGGCCTAAAAATTCAGCTGTCTGGAGCTTTCATTTTCCTGCTCCTGCTCCTGCTCCTGTTCCCCAGGATGGGGCTCCTCTATGGGTGCCAGTTCATCTTCCGGGGCCTTGTCCTCCAGAAAGGACACCTTACGTGAACCTGGGGCCGTGGGCCTGCGGCGGGCAACCTTAAGCTGGTCCCATATGTCATGTAGGGGACACCGGGAGCTGCAGGCTGTGAATTCCCATGGATTCACTAGGATCAGGTTCGGATTTTCCTGAGGGGCAGGGCGCCGGCGGGAGGGGTGTGCCCTAGGCGGGCTCGGTGCCGGGGTGGGGCTGGTGTGAGGCAAGGGCGGACGTGGCATGGTCGGGGGAGCTGGGGGTTGAGTGGGAAATTTCTTCACCACATTAATTTGCTGGGGAGTAGGGCAGGCAGTCAGGAGGCGCCGTATGAGCTGGACATCTCTATCCATGTCTCCAGTTGGGTCATGGATAGTAAAGTGTTGTTTGACAACACTCAGAAGCACTCTGAGAAGAATGTTGAACGTGTGCTGATCCCGGGTTTCCTCGTCTGCCTCCGGGTAGGCAGCAGTAACTAGGCGCCTTGCCTGTATCAGGGTATTATTTAAATCCCCGTCAAATGAGAAGCTATCCAGTTGGGATAGAGCCACCACTTTCCCTAATAATGAGGTGATGGCCTGAACATCTAACTTTGTAAAGTTCTACCAGGTGAGCTCCGGGACGATTTTCGGTGCTATGTTCGCCGCCGCTTTGCCCAGTAGTGGAAGTGTGACTGCAATTTTTTGCTGATCATCATCAAAGCCAATATCCAGTAAGGGTTTAACCCTTAGCCGCCGGGGGGTTCCCGGCAGCTGCACACTCCTCCCTACGGGCGATTTCCGAGATTTTGGAAAAAATGCCCTTACTTCAAACCCTTATCTCTGACAAACTATAAAAGCTGGAGAATTCAGTGAAAGTTCATAATACTCACCAACTCTTCCTCTTTCCAATGAAGGTATCCCGAGGTCTCTATCTGGTCCTGTCGATGAGTAAGGATGGTTTTTCACGTTTTGGCGTGCGGCTCCGAGCGTGTGCCACTGGCAATGGCCTTGGCCCGGCCGGCTATCGTTGGCAGCACTGACTGGAGTGGTGATTGTAACACTGCCCGTGCGTCCTTGGAATGCGGAATATTCCACTCGTTTTTTCTACTCCTCCTCACTCACCGGCGTGAAAATGAGTCATCACCCGGTTCATGTGGCTCACCCAAGGATTTACCGCCCACACCACAGTGCCACTATGCTTTGTAGGTTTTTTTTCTGTACTCACTTCTTCCATAAATAATCATATTTCTCCTTTACTAAGACGCTTAGAACTGCACTTTACATCACGATTACGGGTAATTGCACTTTGACAAGTAAGTGCTGTTGCTCTTTCACGCATGATCGTAGAGTATGAGGTAATTATTTGTACTGTAAATCAGACTCCTTTTTTACTAATCAGGGATATAGTGAAAATCATATAAATGTTTTACACAACTGACATTATTTGTACTTCACATCACAGATACACTGATGCTCATATTTGGCACAATCCCCCTGAGTATTGAGTGAAATAATTTAGGTATAGCGAAGCAGGTATTGTTCATTGTGGCCCGCTCACAAGTGGTTTTCTTTCAGGTAACAGGTAGGCAAACTCAAAGTATATCCAATAATTTTCTAACCGATATCCAATAAACAGTATCAACTCCTGGTATTGCACTTACTATAAATCACTTATATGCAATCAATCAATCAATCATTTCCTGTGGCACCCTCGGGGATGCATAGGGCCTCGATGAACTCACACCACCACATCCTATCTTGTGCTAACTCCTCAAGATCTCCCCAACACTCATCTCCAGCTTCCCGTCTCATTGTCCTCACCCACGTCTCTTTTGGCCTTCCTCTACCTCTCCTACCAGGTGCCACCCACCCTGGTGTACCTTGTACTATTCCCTGTCTCCTATACACATGTCCTAGCCACTTCCATCGTGAGAATCTAACATATTCATCGATCGGCTGCACTCCCGTTATTTCTCTAATTCTACTATTTGGTATCCTTTCCCACCACTTAACTCCTAATATTCTTCTAAGTGCTTTATTTTCAAACACCAAGAATTTATTTTCCATAGTCACTGTGCTGTACCAAGACTCGTGTCCATAAATTAAGATACTCCTAACCATTACCTTATAAAGTTTGATTTTTGTATGCACAGAGAAATTATTATTATTCCAAATATTTTTAAGCATTCCCATTGCCTGATTAGCCTTCTTTAACCTTTCCTCGAATTCAAAGTTCAAAGAACCATCCTTGGCTAAATAAGTACCTAAATATTTAAACTTATCAACTTGCTTTACAACCATACCTCCAATTACACATTCCTGCGCATTTTCCATATTCATATTGATTATTTCAGTTTTTCCACAATTAATAACCAAACCCACCTTGCGACCTTCACTCACCAAACAGTCCAACACTCTCTGCATCTCTTCTGGCCCATCACAAATAAAAACTATATCATCTGCATAATCTAAATCCAAAAGTTTCCTGTTCTCTCCCCAAAGTATACCTGCACCGGTTTCTGTTCCAACACGTTTCATAATGTAATCAATGACCAATATAAATAGTAAAGGAGATAGAACACCACCTTGAATTACTCCGGACTTGACTTCAAACGAATCACTCAGACAACCATCAACCATCACTTTACAAAATGTGTCCTCATGTAAGTTCATAATGACCCTCACAAACTCCTCTGGTATTCCATAATGTCTCATGATCTTCCCCATTGACTCTCTCGAAACACTATCAAAAGCCTTTTCAAAATCAACAAAACAAAGACTTAACGGTACTCTCATTTCATTAACTTGCTGCATCAAATGCCTAACTATAAAGATCTGATCATTGCAACCACGTCCCTTTCTAAAACCAGCCTGTTCATCCCTCAGAATACCCTCAACCACCGGCTCCAACCTATTTAACAACACTCTACTGAAAACTTTCAAAGCTATCGGTGACAAAGAGATTCCCCTCCAATTACCACATTCACTCAGGTCTCCCTTCTTCGGAACTCTAACAATTACACCATTCTTCCAAACTGATGGTAGTAACCCCGTCACCCATATCTTATTGAATAGCTTGGTCAAGATCATTATTAATCTATCCCCCTCCACTTTAAACATTTCCGGAAATAAACCATCCTCCCCTGGTGCCTTATTATTCTTTAACTGTTTTACTGCTTTCTCCACTTCTGCAAGCCTCAACTCTCCTGTTTCTATATTTAAATCTTCCTGAGCAGACGGTATATCCTCTTCTGGTGGTATTGGTCTATTAAGAACTGTCTCAAAATGCTCTTTCCATCTATTTTTAATATCTCCATCTTTGGTCAATAAATTTCCTTCCCTGTCTCTAACTGGTATTTCCTTGCGTTTACCTGCATTACCACTCAGTTCTCTAATCGATTCATATGCTATTCTTTGACTCTGTCCATCATTTTTGTTTATTAGGATTTCAGTCTCTGCAACCTTTTCATCCACACATCTTCTTTTATCTCTCCCAGCTAACCTTCTTACTTCTGAATTCAAACTCCAGTACGCAGCTCTTGCTAATTCAATCTCTCGTTCATCAACGCATTGCATCTCACTCCTCAATTTAGCCTCACCTCTCTTTTTTTATCATATCCCACGTTTCCTCTGATATCCATTTCTTTCTCCTGAATCTATGTCTCCTTCCAATCGTACATTCAGCAGTCTCATGCAAAACTTTGTTCACAATCCTTCCACATCTCATCTACACTTCTCTCCCCCTCTTCCAACGTTTCCAACACCAAAAACCTATTTCTGCATTCTAATCTGAATTCCTCCTTTTCTTCTCCTTCCCTTCTAAGCTTAACAATATCGTATCTACCAACACCAGATTTTTCCTTCTTCTGATTTTTAAGTTTAAACCTTATTTCTGCAATGCTGAGTTGATGGTCACTACCAATATCCGCTCCCCGTTTAACATGAACATCTAGCAGAGAACTTCTATGCCTCCTACTGATAGCGATGTGATCAATCTGATTTTTATATTTTCCACACTGCGACACCCAAGTTGTCTTGTGTATATTGCAATGCTGAAAGAGTGTGCCCCCGATGACTAAGTCATTTGCTAGACAGAAGCTTCCAAACCTCACTCCGTTTTCACTCATCCTGCTACCAACTCCCATCTTACCCATACATGCCTCAAATCCCTCATTTGAACAGCCCATTACTGCATTAAAGTCTCCAACGCAGATCAAAACATCATGTCTAGGTACCCTTCCTACTCCTTCTTGCAACTTTTCATAAAATGTGTCTTTCCTTTCATCGAGTGCATCATTAGTAGGTGCATAACACACAAAGAGACTGATGTTGCCATGATTTGATTTAAACCGTGCGTATAGCAATCGCTCATCTATAGGATCCCATTCACTTAAAGCCTTATTTGCCTTACAACCCAGCAACAATCCTACTCCCTGATAATGCATTCCGTCCTGTCGGCCAGATATCAATAAACGTATACCATCCTCCAAATCCAACTTATCGACTCCAGTTAATCTAGTTTCTGTCAGAGCACAAATATCAAGTCCGTAATTTTGAAAAACCTTCACTAACTCATCGATTTTACCGTCATGATTTAGCGTTCTCACATTCCAGTTACCAATTTTAATTGTATTTTTTGCATTGACAAAGGAATTAGATCGTAATTGAGGGAACCGTGAGATTCTTAGCACCCCCTGCCCATTTAAGGGCTGCACGGGACTGGGGGCCATTATTGTTCTTTCAGAGTCCATGCACTTGTAGAATTTATAAAAGACATATCTTAGCACTTTCTATAATTCGCTTGTAATATCACACATTTCACTCATGAAAATACACAAACTTCTGCATTGCTGTACACTATTTACACTTCCCCACACACCTGCTCAGTACTCATACCACTCCCGAAAGACCTGATTGTGGAGATTCTGCCCTTGAAGTGGTAGGCTGAGGTGTGGGAGAGCGCTGGAGGAAGACACGTCGGCAAGCAGGCGGCGAGAGTGTGGGGAAAACGGCTCTGCGGCGTTTTTTTCCACACATGACCGCCATGTCTGCGTCACTTTTCCAATGTCCTGGGTTATCTTGCGCCTCCTCATCGCCGAAATCATCAATCTCGTAGACTGACCCTTCCTCCTGGAGAAGTCGGAGAGCCCTCTCTGACGTCGGAGGGCGAGTAGGGGTTGGAGGGAGAGAGAGAGAGCTCTCCACGTCGTAGATTTTTTTCTCTTCAGAGGACGTAAGCTAGCTGAGTGCATGAGAGGAGACAGTATCGTCAAGGGCACATCCTATGGCACTATCACTTAGCCCTTTACTTAGCACTAAGGGCTGAATTTTCGCTGGGGTTGATGAGGCAATCGGCCCTTCATGCGGTGGGACAGAATCGGACGATGTCAAGGAAGATGGCATAGCTCCTCTCGCTACCAGTGCCGAGCACAAACTGAACCGCGCAGCTGCGGGGTGCCTGGGGGTCCTACCTACCCCGTAGGTATCACAGAAAATGGTCCCGCTCTCAAACAGTGGCGGGAAGGTGAGTGCGTTATATCAAGTCAGCCAGCGGCCCTCCACGCCCTGAATCCTGTCGTGCATACACGTCAGCCGGCAGATAGGGGTTAATGATCGCCAGATACATGTGTATATCGTACTGGTCGGGGTCAAACTTGGGAAATTGTACGTGAGGTTTTGTTGCCATTTTGCCAAATATTTCCTCACTACCTCTCTTTTATGCCCGTGTCAAGAACCACCGCTGACCACCAGTGTAATGCTAGGTGAAAAAGGCCCAACTCCTCGGTCCTAGAGCACCCAACGTGTAGCGGGGTCCTCTTTCGAGACCGGGGCTTAGTGCAATAAAGAGAGGTAGGACACAAAAACTCCAGGCAATAACCTTTACTCGTATATTACTACAGTCAGATACAGGACAAAAACAGCAGATACTACAACACAATATATGGTGGATAATAAAACCTTAACTAGATAAACAGTATCTCACAGGATACTAGCTTAACAGACACTGATGCTATCACTCTAGATTTAGTGCACAGGTTTACTTGTAACACAGGGTCACAGTGCACGTGGGAGAGTAGGAGTGGGTCTCACATGGGGGGGGCAAGGGGTGACGCGCAGAGGGTCAGATTATAGTTATAGTAATATTAGGAGGGAATTGATGTTACAGATTCTGACTTAGTATTTTCTGGTGGCAAGGGGATTTTGATAATTGATTATATTGCAAGTCCAGGTTCTTACAAACACACCGACTGCTGAGAGGAGATTTATTAACCCCTTAACTGCAGGTGTCATTCCAGAATGACATTGCAAAAACTGGACCAAACCGCGGGAGTCATTCTGGAATGTTTGTGAATATTTTGAATACCGCGCATTTTTTCCGTGCACCAATTGTTTCAAGGGAGAGTAGCTATTAAGTTCTTTCACTCCAGCCGACCCCCACCTCCCTCCTCTCACCCCCCGGGCCCCCACCTCCCACCCCACCCCTGACCAAACATGCATCAGTATCTGTCCAGCTTTGTGAGTGACAACAGCTCTGATGTGGCAGTGAAGTGCGGGCAATTACAGTGCCTTTTACCTGCCTCAGTGAACACAGAGTGGGTGTTTATCGTATGTGCAGTGTTCATATATGTTTATAGTATTATTATCAGAATGAGGTTGGCATTTGGTAATGGTGTGTGAGGCGAAAAATAGTGATTTTAGATCGTTCATTTCTAATGGCACTGCCCATCCAGTGATAGTCAACGAAATCATGAAACCTACATCATTGCAAAGCCGAAGGTAAGTACTTTCTAATGGTACGTTATTTTTCGCTCTAGATTTATTCTGTGCAGAGTTATAAAGGTTTAAAGTTTGTTTACATTTTGGCTGGAACCCCCGTGGGGGGGGGCCAGTCAGGTCAAAACAATGCCCTCGGTTAAAGGGTTAAGGGAGGGTGGAAGGCACTGAGAGTCTTGTTATGTTTATGGTAATACATGCGGGAGGGTATTATTAACACTCTCTTTTCACTATTTCCTGGTAGCAAAGGACATTTGGCTAGTTTACTAAGGAGTATCTCTCGTGTTGGGAGTCTTACTGATTTTAGACAAGGGCATCACTCGTGAGTCTGATTCACCAGAACTTAGTCTCTGCACTTGTCCTTATTAATCCGCCCCATGATATTGCGTATTCTCCTGCTATCTTCTGAACACTCGCCCTGTTATTTGACATATACTAAGTTACAGTATCACTGTTACACTAACTTTGGGGCAACATCACACTTAACATAAGTCAATAAGTCACTTACACGGAGGGGGCGGTGGGGAGACACGCCGACGACAATTCTGCCAGGACTGGGGCACTGCCAGGGGAGGGCGTGCCGAGAGGGCATGGGACGACTTGCAGGGGCATCTTCTCTCGTCCGGGTCTGCAGGTGGCGAAGGGGCCCATATTCTTTGGGCTGGGTACGGGGGTGTGGCCCTCAGGGCTGGGGCCAAACAGGTCCAGAAATCCCTGGCTCACGCCTCAGCTGGAGGTGGAGGTCTTCTGCCGTCAGGGCATGGGGAGATCTCGCCAGGGCATCCTGGGGAGGGCCTGCAGGACCCTAGGCCTGCGGCCCCCAGAGTCAAGGGGCACTGTCAGAGAGGGGCTGCGACACTGACCTGAATTAGGGACCGTCAGATGGGTCTTCTCCAGGGCCAGGCATAGGGAGCAGAGGCCGGGGGAGGCTGTAGGGCCTCTCTGGGGTCCTTCTGTGTCGGGGGTCTGAGCACTCATCTCACGCTGGGGTGGTAACACTGCTCTCACCTCTCTCTGGCCATGGGGCCTGGCAATTGGCCGTGGCTCCCAAGGGCGTGACTATGAGGTGCCAAGGCCCGGCTATTGGCCGTGGCCTGAGTGGGGGAATCAGCGCACCTATGGCCACCTTCAGAGTGGCTATCAGCCATCTGACAAAGGTGGGAGCGGCTCCAGGCCATCTCCTGCAGGAGGGAGGGGGAGCGGCTATAGGCCGACTTGGGGGCAGCACCTTCGGAGTGGCTATCGGCCATCTGACGAAGGTGGGAGCGGCCACAGGCTGTCTCCTTCTGCCGGAGGGAGGAGCAGCTATAGGCCGACTCGGGGGCAGCACCTTCGGAGCAGCTATCAGCCGTTTGACGAAGGCGGGAGCGGCCACAGGCTATCTCCTCCTGCTGGAGGGAGCAGCGGCTATCGGCCGACTCGGGGGCAGCACCTTCGGAGCGGCTATCGGCTGTCTGACAAAGGCGGGAGTGGCCACAGGCCGTCTACTTCTGCTGGAGGGAGGAGCGGCTATCGGCCGTCTACTGCAGGAGGGGATGTAGGGCAGCTATTGGCCGTCCCTGGAAGAACACCTTCTGACGAAGGCGGGAGCGGCTATCAGCCGTCTCCTGATTACCCTCAGGTCGGTGAGACACCGATTCCCTTACGAAGGGCGGGAGGCTATCGGCCGTCCCAAAGGGGAAGACACCTTCGGAGAGGCTATGGGCACACTCCTGTTGAAGGCGGGAGTGGCTGTCGGCCATCTCCTGAGGGGCGCTGTTTGGAGCTGGACAGGCAGCTCCACCCCGATCTGATCCGGCGGTACCTCTCCACAAAGGTAGTGTTGAATTCCCACTAGGGCGACGGTGGGGAGGCTGAGTGTCATAGGGGTGCACTGCCCGGGCTGACTTGTGCCGTTGTCGCACTGCATCCTGCGGTTCGGCTCCGGCTCCTCCGTGGGGTCCGGATGGGGGTGTCGGTGAGTTTCCGGGGGCACCATTCTGTAGCTCACGCATGTTACCTGTCGGGTAGTTTCTGGGGGCACTATGCTCTAGCTCACGCATTTTAAAATCTGGCAGCAATATACTATAACTCATGACAAACCTAACACATGCATGAAGCTGAATTCTTAACATCGTTTAAAATATATGAATGATATGATAATTGAAATGGAGTTTGATAAAGAAATAATTCAATGACTGTGAATATATATATATATATATATTATATGCCACCATAGTAAAAATATTGGTTATACTTTTTATTTATGTAAAATATCAAATGTATATGGTATGTACATTATGTATAATGGAATTCAGGGAGTGTTACAGTTAACAACTTGCAAGGACATGATGAAGCAGGGAAGCACCCAGTGACCACCCAACTAGTGTGGTAATATTAATGAATTATCAGATTTTAGGGGAAAACAGCTAGAAGATGTATCAGAACCTGGGAACATAATTCCCAGATTTTTTTTTTTTTTTTGGGGGGGGAGGTGAAAATATTTGCCGAAAGTTCCACAGAAATTTTAAAGGCATGATAGTTAATGGCTAGAATCTTATGAACTCAAATAGACATAGTCCCTAGATGACCTTGGAAATGCTGAACTTCTGAAAATGCTAGGTTCATTGATGGTCAGGTTGTGTAGTCATTTCACCTGAGAATACACTACTGTGACACAACTGTAATGCTAGGTGGAAAAGGCCCGACTCCTCGGTTCTAGAACACCTAACGTGTAGCGGGGTCCTCTTTCAAGAACGGGGCTTAGTGCAAATGAGAGAGAGTTAGGACACAAAATCTCCAGGCAATAACCTTTACACGTGTATTACTTCAGTCAGACACAGGACAAAACAGCAGATAGTACAACACAGTATTTGGGAAATGATAAAACCTTAACTAGATAATCAGTATCTCGCAGGATACTATTTTACAGGCACTGATGCTAACACTCTAGGTTTACTGTGCAGGTTTACTTAGAACACAGGGTCGCGGTGCACGTGGGGGGAGTCGGGGGGGAGTCTCACACGGGGGGGAGGGGTGACGCACTGAGAGTCTGATTATAGTTACAGTAGTATCGAGTGGGCATTGATGTTAAGGAGCTTGACTTGTTATCTTCTGGTAGCAAGGGGGTTTTGGTAATTTATTATAACACTAGTCCAGGTTTTCACATACGCGTCGAATGCCGAGAGGAGATTTACTAAGGGAGGGTGTAAGGCACTGAGAGTCTCGTTATGTTTATTGTTATGCTGGTGTTTTTAAGTCGCCTTCTCGTCCTAAAAACACTAGCGACTGAAGCGGGGTCCTCTTTCCAGACCGGAAGTAAAGCACCCACAAAGGAACAGGACATAAAAACCAGGCAGTATACCTTAACACATGTATTGCCTTAATTCTAACTGTTACAATAAAACACAGAGTGATATTTGAGATACAGGGGACAGGGACACAGAGTTAACCTTCAGCACCACAAGATACAGTCACATTTAGTACACAATACAATGCACATACATTGATGTCCTGAATTATATATGTTATTATCCGTATGTCACTTTTAGGCAGGATATACACTGAGTCGACAACAAAGGGAATAAGCAAGATTGGAAGTCCGTGGGGGAAATACTACTATAAATAAGACAGGGTGCGGATCACGACACTTGACACAGTCACTTAGTCGCGGTGACACTTACACACAGGCTTTTAATTTACCCGCGCACCCTAGTCTCTATTCAGTCACAGAAAGTTCTTTTATTGGAGGGACTCATATAATTACGTTAATGTTCATTCTCTGTCCTGCCGGGCACTGAGTTCTTTTGGACTAATAGTAACTGTCACTGGTTTTACACTGGTCTTCACTCGGTCACTGTTCACTGTTATTTCCCCTGGTTTGTTCTCGGCACAAGGGGCATCACTATTTACCTGTATCTCCTGGGTAATGTTCGCTCCGTAACAGGGGCGTGAGGGGAGAACCCTAGGGGGACCTGGCCTGCAGAGGGCAATGTATTACCCGCAGGGGAGTCACTGCCTGGGTCACACTCGTCGGTGAGATGCAGGGAGGCCCTCCTGTCTGGGGGCCTCGACCTGACAGGTGGCCCTCGAGTCGGAACCTTGTCAGCGGGGTGCAAGGAGGCCCTCCTGTCTGAGGGCCTCGACCTGAGAGGTGGCCCTCGGGACTGGGGCCGAACAGCTGGAGGAATCGGGTCTGTCGTCTCAGGCTCCGTGGGGTGAGGGAGCCTGGGCCGCCCTTGTTGGGAGCCTGTGGGTCTGGCCTGGGGGTCCTGGGACTGTGGGCGCCTATGGGGAGAGGGACCGACAGGGCTGGACTGCGGCAACTTCTCCATCGGGTCTCGGGCAGGAACAAGGATTTCCCAGGCGTAGGAGGTAGGTCCGATATAGGGCCTTGCCACCACTCCAGCGACACCTCCGGGGCAACATTCCCGGGTGGTGACGAAGGGCTCCCACAGGGGGAAGAGGCAGGAGAAGGACTCATGTAGCCCGTGTCCTCTCCGGTACGTCCTGAGGCCGGAGCCTTGGGTCGCCTTACCCTGGTACGTACTTTGGCTGTGGCCGGGAGCCTACCCGTCGTACAAGGAGCAACTGAAGGGCGTACAGGGCCGCTCCTTCCCCGCCACGTATAGGGACCGTCGGCCAGTGTTGCTCCCATAGTATGGGAAAAGCAGGAGTAGGGGGCACAGAGGCCACACTCTCTCCGGTACGTACTGAGGCTATCTTCAGGGGCTTCTCTACCCTGGTACGTGCTTTGGCCGGGGCCGTACGCCTACCCGCCTTACAAGGAGTAACGGAAGGGCGTACAGGGCCGCTCCTTCCCCGCCACGTATAGGGACCATCGGCGCAGTGTTGCTCCCATAGTAGGGAAAAGCTGCACGTATGATAGCAGGGGCTCTCTACCCTGGTACGTACTTTGGCCGTAGCCGGGAGCTGATCTTCCTGACGAGAAGCAACTGAAGGGCATACAGGGCCGCTCCTTCCCCGCCACATATAGGGACCGTCGGCATGGTGTTGCTCACGTAGGATAGAACAGCAGGAGAGGGATGCACTGGGGCAACTCTCTCTCCTGGGTGTACTAAGGCCGTAGCCTTGGGTCTCTCTACCCTGGTACACTCTTTTTGGCCGTAGCCTTGGGCCTCCTGCCCTAGAGGGTGTAACAATAACCGTCAATACGGTGTTACCTGGGACTGAATCTGGTTCAGTCCCACCCCAATTCTGACGATGGTTGTCCCGCCCGCAAGGTAGTTGACTTTCCCCGGTCACCTGGTGTTGGGGCAGCTGCGGGGAACAGGGTCTCAAGACAGTAGTGTCCCGGTGACCCTCTTGACCTGGGTCACTAACCCCACCGTTGTATCCCCCTGGGGTGGTGGTGTGGTAGCGGCCCAGTGGTGGGGTGGGGGGTGGCGAGGTGGGAGGTCCGGCGGCAGGCATTTTACCACCCTCCGTGGTGTAAAAAGTCACGACCCCGTGACTGGAGGATGTATGTGGTGGAGGTGGATGTCTGGTGGGCTGGGGTGAGGTATTGTAGGAGGCTGACCCAGTGGTTGGTGAAGGTGTTAGGCTCCTGGTGGGGGTTGAGAGTGAGCCGGAGGGAGGATGGGTGGTCAGTCCGGCGTAGGAGGCGGAGAAGGTGGGGGGTCCCTCGGATTCTGGCATGTGGGTGGTCGTGGGGTAGCCAGTGTACTCTCGTCACTTTCATCTCAGGGAATGGTGCCTGGTGAGGAGATGAAAGCTGAATGCTGGAGAGTGACAGGAGATTGGTGGTTTTATGGGGGATGGGTCAGTGGGAGGAGCGTTGTACCTTGGGGAATTGGGACTTGGGAGGATTCCATTGTGCTTGGTGGAGGGGGAGGGTTATGGGGGAGGTGTTTGTGGTAGGGGGGGTTCGTGGTGGTGGGTGGTGAGATGGGCGAGGTGGTGTTGGGGTGTATCTGGAGGGTGGGCATGAAAGGCGTCCTGATCTGGTGGTGGTGGTAGTGAGTGTGGGTGAGAGTGGTTGTGCACGTGGTGGTGGTGAGGGCATGCGGCCGTTAGGGGGGGAGGCGAGTGGGGATGCGGTGTGGCGCGTATAATGAGAATGGTCATGGGGGAGGGGGGTGGTGGGTGTACAGGTGGTAGGGTGGTGAGTGGTGAGCTGTGAGGAGGTGGTGGCTTTGGGCGGTGGTGGTGATGTAGGTGGTGGAGGCGGTGTGGTGCGGGAGGTGGTGGGTGGACAGGTGGTAGGGAGGTGAGCTGTGGGCTGTGAGGAGGTGGTGGTGGTGTAGGCAGTGGTGGTAGTGTGTTGGGATCGGGCGTGTTGGGGGGGTGGGCTGGCCGTCGGTGAGGTGGAGGGTGGAGGTGAGAAGGAGTAGGAGTAGGAGTCTGGGGGGTAATTCTCGGAAGGGTCGGTGTGGACAGGTGTGTGGGAAGAGGTGCGGGGCGCACGGGTGCGGGGGTGATCATTGTTGGATGGGTGGAAGGGTCGCACGTGGCGATTTCGGTATGTGCAGTGTTGTCCTTGTTGGTCGATGATTACTTGGTAGGGGTTGGGGACTCGAATAATTTTGAAGGGACCATTGAATTGGGGGAAGGTCTTGGTGGGGGCGGGAATGTGCGTTACGACGATGGACTGACCAGGTTTGTATGGGTTGGAGTGGTTGGTGTCAGACGCTAGGTCTTGTTGGGTGTGTAGGTGGTGGAGGCGGCGTTTGAGGTGGTGGCGAGGGTCGGTAGTGGAAGGCGGGGTGGGTGGATGGAGGTGGTGGAGGAGGGGTAGGAGGAGCGGGATTTCCCCGAAAACTCACTCGTGGTGTTATCCCATCTTCTCAAGGGCATGTATTTAGGCCCCATTGGATAATCTTGACGTGGGCAGGCCAATCATCATTCCCTGTTTGCATAATGCGTGTACGGACCTGGTTCATGAGGGAGCGATGGCTCCTCTCGCAGATGCTGTTACCTTGGGGCCAGTAGGAGGATGAGTGTGAGATATGGTATCCAAATATATTCGCCAGTTCTTCCCAGACTTTGCCAGTGAATTCTGGGGCATTATCCGAGTGCAGTGCTTGGGGAATGCCAAAATAAGGGAAGACATAGCGAGTGAGGGCGTCGGCGACTGATACCGCACTGTGATCCCTGGCGGGGCATGCGATGATAAACTTTGAATACACATCCACGAATGTAATGATGTATTTGTAACCTGCTTTGGGTGTGAGGGGGCCGATGACGTCTAGGGAAAGTAATTGCCAAGGTTTCTGCGCTGTTAATTTTCCTGAAGGGCCGGGTGTGCGAGTGATGTCCTTTCCCAAAGCACAGGCTCGGCAGGATTGCATGATGTTCTTGGCAATGGTAGATGGGTTAGGTGTCCAGTACATGTCGCTAAAGACTTGTAGGAGTTTCTTAGTCCCCAGGTGGATGCCATTGTTGGCGTGGAGGTGCAGCATAGTGTCGTGGGCGGTGGTAGGGCTTAGGACGATGTGTCCGTTGGGATCCAACAGGTGCTCGCCGTGAGGGTGGAGTTTGGCGAATGTGTTCGGCGGGATCCAGGTAGGGCGTTGTTTGTTGTGCCACATTTGGATTAGGTCTGGTTCTGCTGAAATTGCATTGATGGGTAGACGGGACAGGGCGTCAGCGTTTGTGTGGAGCTTGCCTGGTCGGTATGAGATCTCGAAATCGTACTCCTCGAGTACTTCTCGCCATCGTATGAGTTGCGCGTTGGTGGTGTTTGACTGACATAACCACGGTAGGGATTGGTGGTCCGTAATGACTATCACATGGGTGCCTGAGATGTAGGAACGGAAGTAATCGAGGGACCAGATAATTCCGAGGCATTCTCGTTTGGTGGCCGCGTAATTTCTTTCTGCAGGGTTTAAGGTGTGGCTGGCACAGGCGATGATATGCTCGCGGCCGTTTTGCACTTGGGCAAGGACAGCCCCTATGGCAATGAGCGAGACGTCAGTATATAGACGGAATGGGAGGTTGTAATCTGGGAAAGCGACGACAGGGGCAGAGGTCAGCTTGGACTTCAGGGTTGTGAATGCAGTTTTCCTTGGTTCGGTCCATATGAATAGTTCGCCTTTTTTTGTTAGGTCGTGTACAGGTTTGGCGATGTCTGCAAATCCTTTTACGAACCACCTGTAGTATGAAGTTAGGCCTAGGAAGGCTGTAGTTTCATGTACGTCACAAGGTAGGGGGATGTCAGCGATCGCACGTAGTTTGTCTGAGTCAGGGGAGATGCCTTCAGCATTAATTAGGTGTCCAAGGAAAGAGACTGATCTTTCGGCCAAGACGCACTTTGTTGGTTTCAGTTTGAGCCCGGCCTGGTGTATGCATTGGAAAACCTGTTTGAGGCGGTGGAGGTGGTCAGCCCAGGTGTGACTGAAAACGATGACGTCGTCTAGGTACGCCAAACAAGTCTCCCAAGTTAGCCCGCTCAGAACAGACTCCATTAGGTGGGAAAATGTGGCGGGGGCATTGCAGAGTCCAAAGGGAAGAACGTTGAATTCGTGATGCTTCCCGTTCGATGTTGAGAAGGCGGTCTTGTGCTTGTCGTCCGGGTGAACAGGAACTTGCCAATAGCCTGATTGCAGGTCTAGGGTAGAGAACCAAGTCGATCTGCGCAGGGAGTCAAGCGAGTCGTCAATCCTGGGTAGGGGCGTAGCGTCTTTGATAGTAATGTCGTTCACTTTGCGGTAATCAACACAAAAGCGCATGGTCCCGTCTTTCTTTCGCACGAGTACAACAGGTGAGGACCACGGGCTAGTAGAGTTGGAGATTACACCGGCATCAAGCATATCCTGGACCTGCTGGTCTTCTTCTGCCCGTTGTTTCGGATTTTTTCGTTGTGATCGTTGGCAAATTGGAGGTCTGGTCGTGTGTATCTCGTGGCTGAGATAAGTAGTGTGGCCAAGGTCTGTTGGGCCGGAGGAGAATAGGTCCTGAAAGTCCAGGAGGAGTTGTCAGAGGCTGTTGGTTTGGGAAGGGGATAGATGTGATGGTAAGTCGGGGAGAGTGGGGTGATCGGGGGGTGGTGCTTGGCATGGTTCAGCTTCTTCCGTGTCGCCAATGATGAGTCCTCGTGGTAGGGTTAGTGGTGTTGTGGTGAGGTTTGCGATACGGATCTCATGGAGATGTGGGGGAAGGAAGGTGGGGGACACTAAACAGGAGGAGAGTGGTCCAATGGGTATGAATGGTGAAAAAAGGACGGAGGTACCTGAAGGTCTGTTAAGTTTTACCCAAGCTTCGTGGTGGGGTGGAATGGTGATTGAGGAAGCGATAGTGGCAGGAAAAGATGGGGAGGAGTCCAGAAGATGTGTAGTGGGGAGTGGTGATGGAGGAGGATGAAGTGAGGCATTGAGTGAGGTTGGGTTGGGATCATATATACAGGTGGGTTGGGGCAGGTGAGTGTCCGGGGAGTGTGTGTGTCTGTGTGGTGTGGGGGAGATGGTGTTGTTCTTTTTTCTTCCAGATTTTTTTTTCTTGTTGATTGATGCTTGGTTGGGGCGGGCTGGACTGAAGTGGAGGCGGCGCTGATGACAGTCAATGGTTGCGTGGAGTTTTTGGAGGAGGTCCAGCCCAAGATATCCATCATATTGATTACAGGTGGAATCAAATATGATGAATGGGTGGTTGGTGGATACTCGTTGGTGAGTGTTGGTTTGAAGGGCCCATGTTTACCCACGGATGGGTAGGGGGCCATCCCCCGCGTCTATGAGGTTGGCTGAGGTGGAGAGGAGAGGGCCGAAGGCAGAGGTGTGGCGGGAGTAGAAGTGGGAGTAGAGGCACGACCTGGCTGCTCCCGTATCTACCAGCAATCGTGCCTTGACCCCGTTCAGCCAAATTTTGTTGTAGACTGGGGGTCTGTAGCTGTGTGAGGTGGCCCCCGCCACCGTGGGGAGGTGCGGGGGCGGGCCTAAAAATCCATCTGCTGAGGTTGGGCGTGGTTGTCCAGTTCCTCGTCGTCCAGTCCCGGGTAGGGTAGTGGCGGTGCGTCGTCTTCCGGGGCGGCAGCGTCCAAGGAGGAGACTTTCTTACACCCTTGGTTAAAACCTCTGTGCCTGCTTGCCTTGAGCTGCTCTTTTATGTTGTGCAGGGGGCAGGTGCGACTGCAAGCCATAAACTCCCAAGGATTTATCGTGATGAGATTGCCTCGATCCCTGGGGTTGGGGCGTTTCTTCTGCGGGTAAGCCCTGGGCATAATAGGAGGCAGCTCCGTGGGTGACTGGTGAGGCAGCGGTTTTGGTTTTGGTGGGGGGTTCTGGTTTGTGGGGAATCTTGTCACCACGTGCAGTGGTTGTGGTATGGAACGGGCGGCAAGGAGACGTCTGACGAGTTGCAGGTCCTGGTCCATGTTCCCCGAGGGATCATAGATGGAGAAATGCTCCCTGACAGTGCTAGGGAGAATCCTCAGCAGGGCACTGAATGTGTGTATATCCCGAGCATTTGTAATTGCCTCGGGATAAGCGGCGCTGATGAGGCGCCGAGCCTGGACGAATGTGTCGTCTAGGTTACCGTCATAGGTGAGGGCGTCGAGTTGAGAGAGAGCGACAACTCTGCCTATGGACAGCATGAAAGCCTGTCTCACAATTTGTGAGAATTCGTCCCATGTCAGTTCTGGGACGATTTTTGGTGCGACAGTGGCGATTATTTTACCCAGGTTAGGCAATGTGACTGCAATCTTTTCTTTGTCCGAGTCGAACCCTATGTCTAGGAGGGGTTTGACCATATCTAAATACACTTCAATGTCACATTGGTCCGGGTTGAATTTCAGCAAGTGAATGTGCGGTTTGGCTGCCATTGTGCAAGTTTCCTTTTATCGTTCCTCCGTGCTTTTACTCGGATCCAGAACCACCGCTTGCCACCAGTGTTATGCTGGTGTTTTTAAGTCGACTTCTCATCCTAAAAACACTAGCGACTGAAGCGGGGTCCTCTTTCCAGACCGGAAGTAAAGCACCCACAAAGGAACAGGACATAAAAACCAGGCAGTATACCTTAACACATCTATTGCCTTGATTCTAACCGTTACAATAAAACACAGAGTGATATTTGAGATACAGGGGACAGGGACACAGAGTTAACCTCCAGCACCACAAGATACAGTCACGCATAGTACACAATACAATGCACATACATTGATGTCCTGAATTATATATGTTATTATCTGTATGTCACTTTTAGGCAGGATATACACTGAGTCGACAACAAAGGGAATAAGCAAGATTGGAAGTCCGTGGGGGAAATACTACTATAAATAAGACAGGGTGCGGATCACGACACTTGACACAGTCACTTAGTCGCGGTGACACTTACACACAGGCTTTTAATTTACCCGCGCACCCTAGTCTCTATTCAGTCACAAAAAGTTCTTTTATTGGAGGGACTCATATAATTACGTTAATGTTCATTCTCTGTCCTGCCGGGCACTGAGTTCTTTTGGACTAATAGTAACTGTCACTGGTTTTACACTGGTCTTCACTCGGTCACTGTTCACTGTTATTTCCCCTGGTTTGTTCTCGGCACAAGGGGCGTCACTATTTACCTGTATCTCCTGGGTAATGTTCACTCCGTAACAGGGGCGTGAGGGGAGAGCCCTAGGGGGACCCAGCCTGCAGAGGGCAATGTATTACCCGCAGGGGAGTCACTGCCCGGGTCACACTCGTCGGTGAGATGCAGGGAGGCCCTCCTGTCTGGGGGCCTCGACCTGACAGGTGGCCCTCGAGTCGGAGCCTCATCGGCGGGGTGCAGGGAGGCCCTCCTGTCTGAGGGTCTCGACCTGAGAGGTGGCCCTCGGGACTGGGGCCGAACAGCTGGAGGAATCGGGTCTGTCGTCTCAGGCTCCGTGGGGTGAGGGAGCCTGGGTCGCCCTTGTCAGGAGCCTGTGGGTCTGGCCTGGGGGTCCTGGGACTGCGGGCGCCTATGGGGAGAGGCGCCTACAGGGCTGGGCTGTGGCAACTTCTCCATCGGGTCTCGGACAGGAACAAGGATTTCCCAGGCGTAGGAGGTAGGTCCGATATCAGGCCTTGCCACCACTCTAGCGACACCTCCGGGGCAACATTCCCGGGTGGTGACAAAGGGCTCCCACAGGGGGAAGAGGCAGGAGAAGGACTCATGTAGCCCGTGTCCTCTCCGGTACGTCCTGAGGCCGGAGCCTTGGGTCGCCTTACCCTGGTACGTACTTTGGCTGTGGCCGGGAGCCTACCCGTCGTACAAGGAGCAACTGAAGGGCATACAGGGCCGCTCCTTCCCCGCCACGTATAGGGACCGTCGGCCGGTGTTGCTCCCATAGTATGGGAAAAGCAGGAGTAGGGGGCACAGAGGCCACACTCTCTCCGGTACGTACTGAGGCTATCTTCAGGGGCTTCTCTACCCTGGTACGTGCTTTGGCTGGGGCCGTACACTTACCCGCCTTACAAAGAGCAACTAAAGGGCGTAGAGGCCGCTCCTTCCCCGCCACGTATAGGGACCGTTGGCGCAGTGTTGCTCCCGCAGTAGGGAAAAGCTGCACGTATGATAGCAGGGGCTCTCTACCCTGGTATGTACTTTGGCCGTAGCCGGGAGCTGATCTTCCTGACGAGAAGCAACTGAAGGGCGTACAGGGCTGCTCCTTCCCCGCCACGTATAGGGACCATCGGCGCGGTGTTGCTCCCATAGGATAGAACAGCAGGAGAGGGATGCACTGGGGCAACTCTCTCTCCTGGGTGTACTAAGGCCGTAGCCTTGGGTCTCTCTACCCTGGTACACTCTTTTTGGCCGTAGCCTTGGGCCTCCTGCCCTAGAGGGTGTAACAATAGCCGTCAATACGGTGTTACCTGGGACTGAATCTGGTTCAGTCCCACCCCAATTCTGACAATGGTTGTCCCGCCCGCAAGGTAGTTGACTTTCCCTGGTCACCTGGTGTTGGGGCAGTTGCGGGGAACAGGGGCTCAGGACAGTAGTGTCCCGGTGACCCTCTTGACATGGGTCACTAACCCCACCGTTGTATGCTCCTGGGGTGGTGGTGTGGTAGCGGCCCGGTGGTGGGGTAGAGGGGAGGCGAGGTGGGAGGTCCGGCAGTGGGCATTTTATTTATAATAATATAAGGGGGAGGGTATTGTTAACACTTTCTCTTTACTATTTTCTAGTAGGAAGGGACATTTGGATATTTTACTAATGTGAATCCCTCGGGTTGGGCATCTTACTGATTTCATACAAGGGCGTCACTCCGTGAGTCTGACTCACCAGCACTTAGACTCTGCACTTGTTATTACTAGTCCGCCCCGTGGTATCATTCATTCCCCCTCTATCTTCTCATGAACACTTGACCCGTTATTCGGGATGCACTATGTCACTGTATCTCTGTTACACTAACTTGGGGCAATATCACACTTAACATGAGTCACTTATACGGTGGGGGCGACAGGGAGACACGCCAGCGACAATTCTGCCGGGACTGAGGCACCGCCAGGGGAGGGCGTGCCAAGAGGGCATGGAATGACTTGCAGGGGCGTCTTCTCTCGTCCGGGGCTGCAGGTGGCGAAGGGGCATGTATTCTCCAGGCCAGGTATAGGGGTGTGGCCCTCAGGACTGGGACCAAACAGGTCCAGAAATCTCTGGGTCAGATCTCGGCCAGAGGTAGAGGTCTTCCGCTGTCGGGGTGTAGGGAGGTCTCACCCGGGTGTCCTGGGGAGGGCCTGGAGTGCCCTAGGGCTGCGGCCCCCAGAGTGAAGAGGCACCATCAGGGAGGGACTGCGGCATTGATCTGAATCAGGGTCCATCAGGTGGGTCTTCTCCAGGGCCAGGCGTAGGGAACAGAGGCTGAGGGAAGCATTAGGGCCTCTCTGGAATCCTCCTGCGTCCCCTGCATTGGGGGTCCGGGCCCTCATCTTACGCTGGGGTGACGGCACTGCTCTCGCCTGTCTCCGGCTGTGGGGCCTGGCTACTGGCCATGGCTTCCCAAGGGTGCGGCTATGAGGTGCCAAGGCCAGGCTACTGGCTGTGGCCTGAATGGGGGAATCAGCGCACTTCTGGGCACCTTTGGAGCGGCTACCAGCCGTCTGACGAAGGTGAGAGCGGCTGCAGGCCAACTCTGGGGCAGCACCTTCAGAGCGGATATCGGCCGTCTGACAAAGGCGGGAGCAACCTCAGGCCATCTCCTTCTGCCGGAGGGAGGAGTGGCTACAGGCCGACTCAGGGGCAACACCTTCGGAGCAGCTACCGGCCATCTGACGAAGGTGGGAGCGACTACAGGCCGTCTCCTTCTGCCAGAGGGAAGAGCGGCTACAGGCCGACTCAGGGGCAACAGCTTTGGAGTGGCTACCAGCCGTCTGACGAAGGTGGGAGCGACTACAGGCCGTCTTCTTCTGCCAGGGGGAGGAGCGGCTACAGGCTGACTCCTGCAGGAGGGGGTGTGGGGCGGCTGCAGGCCGTCCCTGGAAGAACACCTTCTGATGAAGGCGGGAGCGGCTACCAGCCGTCTCCTGGTTACCCTCAGGTCGGTTGTTCACTGATTCCCTCACGAGGGGCGGGCGGCTACTGGCCATCTCAAAGAGGAAAACAACTTTGGAGAGGCTACAGGCACACTCCTGTTGAAGGTGGGAGTGTCTACAGGTCAACTCCTGAGGGGCACTGTTTGGAGCTGGATAGACAGCTCCACCCTGATCTGATCCGGTGGTACCTCTCCCCGAAGGTAGTGTCCTATGTCTCCTAGGGCGACGGTGAGGCAGCTGCATGTCATAAGGGCGCACGGCCCAGGCTGACTTGTGGCGTTATCGCACTGCGTCTTGCTGTTCAGCTGCGGCTCCTCCGTGGGGTCCTGGTGGGGGTGTCGGAGAGTTTCCGGGGGCACTATGTTGCAGCTCACGCATTTTACCACCTTCCTCCTGGAAAAAGTCATGTCCCCGTGACTGGAGGTGATAGACATGAGTGTCATGGGTGACGTATACAGGTTGGAGGTCCTGGAGAAGGGTCTGCCAGGCAGTGGTGGCGTGGTTCTCCTCTTGTTCCATGTCACAGGTGAGGAAGAGTGTGGAAGTGGGGAGGAGCGGAGGAGGTGTAGTAGGTGGCGTGGTCCTCGGAGCCGGCGGTTCCTGCCAAGGGTAGGCGCCCATACTGCCCGTTGCACTTTCATCTTGGTGGATGTCACTGGTGGTGTGGTGTGGTGCTGTATGCTGGACACAGAGGGTAGGAGCCGGGTTTTGTGTCGTGGTAGTGCAGTGTAGGGTCTCTGGGGCGTATAGGTGGTGGGGATCTGGGCCTGGTGTAGCATGACATTGTGAAGTTGTGGGGAGGCGGGTGGCGTAGGGGAATGGGTGTATCGGGCGGGTGGGGGTGAGAGGTGGCCCGAGCGGGTGATTGTGGTCTTGAAGATGGGAGTGGGTGGGGAGGTGGGCCTGCGGGGTGGGTGCGGTTGGGCGGTTCATGCTGTTGGGCATGTGGGGGGTGTGGTGGGGTGTGACGACGTTGGAGTGGGCATCTGTAAGGGTGGTGGGCAGGAGGTGGTGGTAGTTGGGTGTGGTGAAGGTGTGGTGGCGTGTGTAGGACACGGGGGGGCTGGGCGGCGAGGATGGGGTGGTGGGAGGAAGTGGTGATGGAGAGCAGTGGGAGGCTGATGTGGCAGGTGAGATGTCAGTTGAGGTGCGGGGGGTGGTGGCGGCCAGGGAGGCTGAGGTGGTAGGGGGGGTGAAGTTGGAGGGTGAGGAGGAAATGAAGCACTTGTATGTGGAAGTGGGAGGTGGCGCGGGGGCAGGAGGAGGTTGGGGGTGTGGGGCTGGAGCAGCAGGGGCAGGGGTGCGGAAGGGGGGCAAGTGGCGGTTGCGGAGGGTGCATGGGGTGCCGTGATTGTCGAAGACAACTTGATAGGGGTTGGGGATGTGGGTGATTGTGTGGGGTCCCGTGAAGCAAGGGGCGAGTTTGTGGGGGGTGGGGAGTTGGGCGATGACGACAGTGTTGCCAGGGTGGTAATGGTTGGGGGCTGTGTCGGGGCTGAGGTCTAAGTTTCTCTGTAGGTGGACCAGTCGGCCCTTCAGGTGGTGTAATGGGTCTCTGGTTGGAGCAGAGGTGGGTGGCTGTAGATGTTGGCGAAGTGGCAATAGAAGGGGGGCCTCGCCGAATATCCTCTCATAGGGGGAAACCCCGTCTTCTCGGGGGCAGGAATTTATGCCACACTGAACAATTTTTACGTGAGCAGGCCAGTCGTCATCTTTTGTAGCCTCGATGCGTGTGCGCAATTGATTCATGATGGTGCGATGGCTACGTTCGCACACTGCATTTCCCTGTGGCCAGTAAGGAGAGGAGTAGGAGATCCTGTAACCACATATTCTGGCGAGCTCTTCCCAGACTTTTCTGGTAAACTCTGGGGCGTTGTCCAAATGGATGGCCTGTGGAATACCAAAATAAGGGAACACGTGTCGGAGGAGGATGTCGGCGATGGCGACGGCATGATCCTCTTTGGCTGGGCAGGCTACGACAAATTTGGAATATGTGTCCACAACTGTGATCACATACTTCTACCCTGATTTTGGAGAGAGGGGGCCCACTACATCAATTGCTAAGAGTTGCCAGGGCTTGTGGACGATGATGTAGCCCAAGGGTCCTGTGGTTCGTGTGCTATCTTTCCCCAGTGCACAGGCTCGGCAACTTTGAATGATTTCCTTAGCGAGGGTGGAGGGGTTTGGTGCCCAGTAAGTGACGTTGAACACCTGCAGTAGTTTCTTGGTGTCCAGATGAATGCCGTTATGGGCATGAAGGTGGCGTAAGGTGTCAAGCACCATCTCGGGGGCCAGGAGGATATGACCGGATGAGGTTAGGAGGTGGTTGCCCTGCCGATATAGCTTGCTGAACAGGTGGGAGGGATCCAAGGGGGTCGCTCTTTGTGGCGCCATTGTTGCAGGAGGTCTGTTTCCGGTTGTATGGCGTGGATGGGGAGGCAGGAAAGGGCATCTGCGTTAGTATGGAGTTTTCCGGGCCTGTAGGAGATCTCGTAATGAAATTCTTCCAGGGTCTCGCGCCACCTGATGAGTTGGGCATTATGGGAATCAGATTGGCATAACCACTGGAGAGACTGGTGATCCGTGATGATAGTGACCTGGGTCCCAGAAAGATAAGCCCTGAAGTGCTGGAGAGCCCATACTATGCCGAGGCATTCCCGTTTGGTTGCGGCATAGTTCCTCTCGGCTTGATTCAGGGTGCAGCTGGCGCAGGCGATGATGTGTTCCCGGATGGCTTGCACCTGGGCTAACACAGCACCTATGGCAGTGAGGGAAACATCGGTGTAGAGGCGGAAGGGAAGGGAATAATCAGGAAAGGCTATGATGGGGGCGGAGACGAGCTTGTTTTTGAGCTGTTGAAAAGCAGCTCGCCTTTCTTCCGTCCAGTGGAACGGTTCCCCCTTCTTGGTCAAAGCGTGAAGGGGCTTTGCAATGTGGGCAAATCCCTTCACGAAGTGGCGGTAATAAGACGTTAGTCCCAGGAAGGCACGGATGCCGTGGATGTCCTGTGGCAGAGGTATGTCTGCTAGAGCACAGATCTTGTCGGGTTCTGGGGAGATTCCTGCCTGGGAAATAATGTGTCCCAGGAACGAGACAGTCCTAGTGGCCAGGACACACTTAGAGGGCCGGAGTTTGAGGCCTGCCTGGCGAATCCTAGTGAAGACTTGGCGGAGGCCCTGCAGGTGGTCGGCCCAGGCCTGGCTAAAGACAATGACGTCATCTAAGTAAACCAGGCATATTTCCCAGGTGAGGCCGCTAAGGACAGATTCCATCAGGCTGGAGAAGGTGGCTGGGGCGTTTCAGAGGCCGAATGGCAGGACATTAAATTCATAATGTTTGCTGTTCCTTGTTGAAAAGGCCGTTTTGCCTTGGTCTTCTGGATGCACGGGGACCGCCAATATCCAGACTGGAGGTCGAGGGTGGAAAACCAAGATGCCCCGTAAAGGGAATCTAAGGAATCGTCAATTCGTGGGAGGGGGGTGGCATCTTTGATTGTGACGTCGTTCAGGCGGTGGTAATCGATGCAAAATCGCATCGTGCCGTCCTTCTTTTTCACTAGAACAACGGGGGACGACCAGGGGCTGGTGGAGGGGGAAATGACGCCGGCCTCTATCATTTCGTGTACCTGGTGGTCCTCTTCCTCCCTTTGTCGGGGATTTTTCCGTCGGGAAGGTTGTCTAATGGGTGGGCCTTTCGTGTGAATCTCGTGCAACAGGTACGTGGTGTGTCCTATGTCTGCTGGTCCTGCTGTGAAGAGATCCTGAAAATCCAGTAGAAGGTGGCGTAGGGTGTCTGACTGTTGGGCAGAGAGATGGTCAGGGATGGGTGGCAGGGGGGGCGGGGGAGTGGGAGGAGGGTGGGGCACAGGGCTCAGCTTCCTCCATCTCTCCAATGATGAGCCCTTTTGGAAGGGTCAGGGGGGAAGGGGCGAGGTTAGCGATGCGGACGGCAGTGTGATGTGGGGGGAGGAAAGTGGGAAATAATAGGCAGGTGGAGAGGGCGCCCGGCAGGAGGAGGGGAGAGAATAAGACACAGGGACCGGAGGGCCGGTTAAGGGGCACCCAGGCCTCGTGGTGGGGGGGAATGGTAACAGTGGCAGAGATAGTGGTCGGGAAGAAGGGAGGAGGGGTGGTGAGGGGGGGCATGGGGGGAGGAGGGGGGTAAGGAAGTGGAGGAGGGGGCGAATCTTCCGGCCGGGGCCGGGGCTTACAGGTGCAAACGGCCTGGGTGGGGTTGGGCGGGGCACGGAACTGGAGCTGCCGGTAGAGGCAGTCTACTGTAGCTCCGAGCTTCTGGAGTAGGTCTAGTCCTAAGTACCCATCGTAGCTCTGGCAGGATGAGTAGAAAATAATGAAGTGGTGTTGGGTTGACACTGGCTGGTGGGTATCGACCCGTAGGGCCCGTGTCTCCCCACGGATGGGAAGGGGGCCATCCCCCACGTCCACAAGGTGCGTGGCAGTGGGGCGGAACGGGCCAAAGGCCGATTTATGGCGGGAGAAATAGTGGCTGTAAAAGGCAGGATCTGGTCGCTCCTGTATCGACTAACAGTCTGTCCTTCACGCCGTTCAGTTTCATCTTGTGGTACACTGGGGGGCGATATTTAGGGGTAATGGCCCCCGCCACCGTGGGTTGGTGCAGGGGCGGGCCTAAAAATCCAGCTGTCTGGGGTTTCCATCTTTCTGCTCCTGCTCCTGTTCCCCAGGATGGGGCTCCTCTATGGGTGCCAATTCGTCTTCCGGGGCCTCGTCCTCCAGAGAGGACACCTTACGTGAACCTGGGACCGTGGGCTTGTGGCGGGCAACCTTAAGCTGGTCCCATATGGCATGTTGGGGACACCTGGAGCTGCAGGCTGTGAATTCCCATGGATTCACTAGGATCAGGTTCGGGTTTTCCCAGTGGGCGGGGCGCCGGCGGGAGGGGTGTGCCCTAGGCGGGCTCGGCGCCGGGATAGGGTTGGTGTGAGGCAAGGACGGACGTGGCATGATCGGGGAAGCCGGGGGTTGAGTGGGAAATTTCTTCACCACATTAATTTGCTGGGGTGTAGGGCAGGCGGTCAGGAGGCGCCATATGAGATGGACATCTCTATCCATGTCTTCAGTTGGGTCATGGATGGTAAAGTGTTGTTTAACAACACTCGGAAGCACTCTGAGAAGAGTGTTGAACGTGTGCTGATCCCAGGTTTCCTCATCTGTCTCCGGGTAGGCAGCAGTAACAAGGTGTCTTGCCTGTATCAGGGTATTATTTTAATCCCCATTGAATGAGAAGCTATCCAGTTGGGATAGAGCCACCACTTTCCCTAATGATGGAGTGATGGCCTGAACAACAAACTTTGTAAAGTTCTGCCAGGTGAGCTCCGGGACGACTTTCGGTGCTATGTTCGCCGCCGCTTTGCCTAATAATGGAAGTGTGACTGTGACTTTTTGCTGGTCATTATCAAAGCCAATATCCAGTAAGGGTTTAATGATCGCCAGATACGTGTGTATATCGTACTGGTCGGGGTCAGACTTGGGTAATTGCACGTGTGGTTTTGTTGCCATTTTGCCAAATATTTCCTCACTACCTCTCTTTTATGCCCGGGTCAAGAACCACCACTGGCCACCAGTGAAATGCTAGGTGGAAAAGGCCCGACTACTCGGTCCTAGAATACCTAACGTGTAGCAGGGTCCTCTTTCAAGACCGGGGCTTAGTGCAAATGAGAGAGGTAGGACACAAAAACTCCAGGCAATAACCTTTACACGTGTATTACTTCAGTCAGACACAGGACAAAACAGCAGATAGTACAACACAGTATTTGGTAAATGATAAAACCTTAACTAGATAATCAGTATCTCGCAGGATACTAGTTTACAGGCACTGATGCTAACACCCTAGGTTTAGTGTACAGGTTTACTTAGAAAACAGGGTCGCGGTGCACGTGGGGGGAGTCGGGGGGGGAGTCTTACACGGGGGGAGAGGGGTGACGCACTGAGGGTCTGATTATAGTTATAGTAGTATCGAGTGGGAATTGATGTTAAGGAGCTTGACTTGTTATTTTCTGGTAGCAAGAGGGTTTTGGTAATTTATTATAACACTAGTCCGGATTTTCATATACGCATCGAATGCCGAGAGGAGATTTAATAGGGGAGGGTGTAAGGCACTGAGAATCTCGTTATGTTTATAGTAATATGAGGGGGAGGGTATTGTTAACACTTTCTCTTTACTATTTTCTGGTAGCAAGGGACCTTTGGATATTTTACTAATGTGAATCCCTCAGGTTGGGCGTCTTACTGATTTCATACAAGGGCGTCACTCCGTGAGTCTGACTCACCAGCTCTTAGACTCTGCACTTGTTATTATTAGTCCTCCCTGTGGTATCATTCATTCCCCCTCTATCTTCTTGCGAACACTTGACCTGTTATTCGGGGTGCACTATGTCACTATATCTCTGTTACACTAACTTGGGGCAATATCACACTTAACATGAGTCATATGGTGTGGGCGGTGAGGAGACACGCCGGTGACAATTCTGCTGGGACTGGGGCACCGCCAGGGGAGGGCGTGCCAAGAGGGCACGGGACGACTTGCAGGGGCGTCTTCTCTCGTCTGGGGCTGCAGGTGGTGAAGGGGCATGTATTCTCCAGGCCAGGTATAGGGGTGTGGCCCTCAGGACTGGGACCAAACAGGTCCAGAAATCTCTGGCTCAGGTCTCAGCTGGAGGTGGAGGTCTTCCGCCCTTGGGGCATAGGGAGGTCTCACCCGGGAGTCCTGGGGAGGGCCTGGAGTGCCCTAGAACTGTGGCACCCAGAGTCAAGAGGCACCATCAGGGAGGGACTGCGGCACTGACATGAATCAGGGTCCGTCAGGTTGGTCTTCTCCAGGGCCAGGCGTAGGGAACAGAGGCCGAGGGAGGCATTAGGGCCTCTCTGGAATCCTGCTGCGTCCCCTGCATTGGGAGACGGGGCCCTCGTCCCATGCTGGGGTGGTGGCATTGCTTTCGCCTGTCCCCGGCTGTGGGGCCCCACTACTGGCTGTGGCTTCCCAAGGGCACGGATATGAGGCGCCAAGGCCTGGCTACTGGCCGTGGCCTGAGTGAGGGAATCAGAGCACCTCTGGGCACCTTCAGAGTGGCTACCGGCCATCTGACGAAGGTGGGAGCGGCTCCAGGCCGACTCCTCCAGGAGGGAGGGGGAGCAGCTGCAGGCCAACTCAGGGGCAGCACCTTCGGAGCAGCTATCGGCCGTCTGACAAAGGCGGGAGCAATTACAGGCCGTCTCCTTCTGCCAGGGGGAGGAGTGGCTACAGGCCGACTCGGGGGCAGCACCTTCGGAGAGGCTATCGGTCATCTGACGAAGGCGGAAGTGACTACAGGCCGTCTCCTTCCGCCGGAGGGAGGAGTGGCTACAGGCCAACTCGGGGGCAACACCTTCGGAGCAGCTACCAGCCATCTGACAAAGGTGGGAGTGACTACAGGCCATCTCCTGCTGGAGGGAGGAGTGGCTACAGGCCGACTTGGGGGCAACACCTTCGGAGCGGCTACCGGCCATCTAATGAAGGTGGGAGCGACTACAGGCCATCTCCTTCTGCCAGGGGGAGGAGTGGCCACAGGCCAACTCCTGCAGGAGGGGGTGTAGGGTGGCTGCAGGCCGTCCCTGGAAGAACACCTTCTGACGAAGGCGGGAGCGGCTACCGGCCTTCTCCTGGTTACCCTCGGGTCGCTTGTTCATCGATTCCTTCACGAGGGGTGGGCGGCAACCAGCCGTCCCAGAGAGGAAGACACCTTCGGAGAGGCGGGAGTGGCTACAGGCCAACTCCTGAGGGGCGCTGCTTGGAGCTGGATAGACAGCTCCACCTCTGTCTGATCCAGTGGTACCTCTCCCCAAAGGTAGTGTCCTATGTCTGCTAGGGCAATGGTGAGGCAGCTGCGTGTCAAAGGGGCGCACGGCCAGGGCTGACTTCTGCCGTTGTCGCACTGCATCTTGCGGTTCGGCTGCGGCTCCTCCATTGGGTCCTAGTGGAGGTGTCGGGGACTTTCCGGGGGCACTATGCTGCAGCTCACACATTTTACCAACATTGCTTTTCTGGGGTAAATACATTTCTAACATATTCACCGTACTCTAATTTTGCTTGCATAATATGTACAGGGTCCCATCCAAACAAAAAAATTGCACAAACAAACGAAAGTGAGGTGGCGAGAGCTTTCTTGACCTTTACATTATTTGGCTCAGTACATGAGAATCTGAGTACTGTGCACTGATTACCGTTGTGAAATAGAATTTAATGCATTGTGGTACTGCCAAACGTTATAAGGTTGGCTGTCATTCACAATGACTAATTTGTTTACATTACAACTCAATGTGGAAGTACTGGACATCTGCATGGATCAGTCTGAGCAGTGCAGGGCTATGTGAAGTTTATTTTTATTTTATAGTACATACCGATGAAAAATTATTCCCTGTTGTCTGGTGCCAATTCGCTTGTTAATGTAAAATTGTGGCATTTCAGAGAAGTTAAAAGCAGTACAATTGAAGAGTAGACCATAGCAGACAACGTGCACTTGACATGCTGGCCAAACTGACGCATGTTTTGCCTCCCCGTGCGGTAAACGGTTTGCCTAATGAAAATGTTCCCGGGCATAATCACATACATATATACGTTATCCTTTTTTTAATTAATGCCCCCTGGAACAAATGAAACACTGTTATGACAGGTTTTCTCTTTATGTTAATGCTACTTCCTTCGTGCTTAGAGTCGTTTACCCACCGCGCCAAGACAATACAGACACTCCCTCACTTTCTTGGTGATTACTTGACGCTGTTCGACTCGGTGACAACACTTTCGGATTGAAAAGTTTGTTACAAATGTACAGTATTTAAAAGAATAAAAATGGTGAAAGTATTCCAGCATATTTTGCACAGTAGTCTAGTCAATAGAAACGACAAAAATTAAATAAAAACTCCGTGGTAATTTTCATTGTTTATAAAATGCAGTATGGTATCACCGAGGGCAACCCAACACCCCGAGGAGCCCACATCGCGCCTGGACTCTGGGCAACAGGGACATAAGTCCACCCGGGCCACACGCCCCTATGACCCGGAGCTCGCCCACCGCCACCATAGCAGGAATACGAGACTACCTTCCAGGCGAGTCGACCATCGATGACTACGGGGTGGAGCTATTACTCTAGCTCCAGTCAGCATCCCTGAGACAGCCGGTAGCCGCTCAACCCTCCTACAGAAGATGGCCTGCAGCCACTCTGGAAGTAACAAGGAGACAGTTGGTAGCCAATCCTGCCTTTGTCAGGAGATGGCCAGAAGCCGCTCTGAAGGTGCCCTAAACGAGACGGTCAGTAGCTGCTCGAACCTCCTACAGGAGACAGCCTGCAGCTGCTCCGGAGGTAATGAGGAGATGGCTGGTAGCCGCTTTGAAGGGGCCCCTCAAGAGACGGCTGGTAGCCGCTCGACCCTCCTACAGGAGACGGCCTGCAGCCGCTCCAGAGGTAACAAGGAGACGGCCGGTAGCCACTCTGAAGGTGCCCCTCAAGAGACGGCCTGTAGCCGCTCGATCCTCCTACAGGAGTTAGTCTGCAGCCGCTCCAAAGGTAACGAGGAGATGGCCGGTAGCCGCTCCAAAGGTGCCCTTGAGTCGGCCTATAGACGCTCCCTTCCCCAGGCCATGGCCAGTAGCTGAGCCTTAGTGACGGCCGGTAGTCGCACCCTTAGAAGGCCACAGCCAGTAGCCGGGCCCTACGGCAGGAGACGGCCGGTAGCCGCTCCTCTGTCAGGTGCTGACTCCTGTCCACAAAACTACAACCCGGAGGGAGATCCCAGCATGGAGGAGTATTGGAGAGGCCCCGTAACTACCACCGGGCTCTTCTCACTGCAGCTGGTTCCTGAAAGGACCCACCTGACAGACCCCGACGGAGGCTGACGCCACAGCCCACTCCTGACGGCGTCTCCACCTGCCAGGGACCACAGCCCCCGGGACCTCCAGACTGCCCCCAGGACCCCCAGGCGGGACATCCCTTCTCTCCTCCACTGGAGATCATCGTCATCCATCAGGCACCTGAGTGAAAGGTTCAGACAGCTTTTCGGCCCCAGCCCTGAGGGCCAGACTCCCGCCCCAAAGCCCTAAAAGTCCGGAACCCTTCTCCACCAGCAGCCCTGGACAAGAGAGGACGCCTCTAAGCGTGATCCCGTGACCCCTGAATACAGAGGCCCCTGGCAGAACGCAGCCCCATCAGTAGTGAGGCTGAGTCATCTCCGCCGCCGTTATACCTGACCGCCAGTATGCCCAGTCCCGACAGTGACAGTGAAAGCAGTGTCCGTGACATTGTGAAGTAAGGGTAGAACAGTGTCAGAATATGGAAAGTCAGTGCGTGAAACATCAGTAATAATATAACAGGAAAGGTGGAATAAGATATAAGTGAAACAGTGAACACGGCAAGGCAGTGATATAAGGGTCTATCTCAGTGAATACGCTACCAGATAGTGACACCACCTCACATTAAGATCATACGGAGGCCCCAGTGCAAGAGTAATAATTAACGACCTGACCGACAAACCAGTTAGCCTGCCAGCAGTTGAAATAGTGCCAGAAACTCCACCAGTATACAGAACCTAGAGTTTCCCAAAATAATAGTGTTTAGCTTCTCTGTCCTAAGTGCTATTCACCTTAACCGATCGTGTACTAAGTAGTATCCTGTGTGATACTAACACCCGATATCTAAGCCTTAGAATTATAGTTGTCCAGCATAAATGTATTTGTAACATCTGCCCGTTCCACTGTAGAATTTAGCAATACATATGTAAGGTTGTTGCCTTGAGATTTTGTCCTGCCTCTCTCTAATTTGTCTAAGCTCCAGTCTAGAAAGAGAACCCAGCTGCACACTAGGCGTTAGAGGGATGGGAAGCCGACTCTATAACACCTAGTACTACACTGGTGGACAGCGGAGGTTCTTGACCTGGGCATACGAGAGAGGTAATCAGGAAATACCGGCAAAATGGCAACCAAACCTCATGTGCAATTGCCTAAATTCGACCCCGAACAGTATGGTGTTCACACATACCTGGCAATTCCCACCGTCACTAACTCAAGAGTTGCCATTGGTCGCCAGCTAGTTCAATATGGAAGTCAGGCTACTCATGTCATGCCGAGACCACAAAAGTCGCATATCTTCAAAATTCTCTTCCACGATAGTTCTTGATATACTGTACATAAGTTATTCATGATATTATTCTTTAGTAGATGTACTACTTTCCTAGATATGCTTTAATGCGATAAATGCAGGAAGCGTTACTGTAGAAGCCATGAAGGCGCACTGGGTGTGACAGCATTCATCACATATGTACAAGTCTCTAGCTGCATCTTTTGTTTGTGTTATGCTGCATGTTTTTAGTCCGACCTCTCGTCCTAAGAACACCAGCTACTGAGCGGCGTCCTCTTTCTGGACCGGAAGTAAAGCACCCACAAAGGAACAGGACATAAAAACCAGGCAGTACACCTTACACACATCCATTACCATAACTCTGACACCGTGACAATATACACAAAGAGATATTGGATATGTGTAAAGACAGGAAACACAGAATTAGCCTTTAATACAATGGATAAGATTACACACACAGTAAGTCACTCTTCACTTGTACAGGAATATTTAGTACTAATATTACAGTACCCGAATAATATGCTTTGGCAGAGATGGCGTTTTATTTACTGAGTTCGTTTCACTAGGGGAGGAAGTGACCAGGAGTGGGGGGAATGAATAGTACCATAAGTGGGTAGAATCCGGGTCGCGTCATTCACGGGAGTTACTTAGGCACAGTAGCACTGGGTCACAAGTTTCTGATGAACCCCGCACGCACCTGCTCTAACCCACATTTTCTTTACACCCTCCTGTATGTGGTCTTTTCTGTTCTGCCAGGTATCGGGTCACTGTGCACTGAATATGTCTATAGTCATTTATGTATCATTCGGGCCTTATTCTGTTCTTTCTCACTGTACACTACTGTGTAGATTGTTCACTATGTTAGCCTTATTAATGTCACTATGTACCTGTATTTTCTTTGGGTATCACCTGCTGTGCATCCTGGGCGTGAGAGAGGGGACCTACGGTGAGCCCTTCTGAAGGGGGCAGCGCACTGTCCCTAGGGGCGTCACTGCCCGGGTGGTAGTCGTCGTTGGGGTGCAGGGAGGTCCTCCGATCTGGGGGCCTTAACCTGTGGGGTGGCCTTCGGGACTGGGGCCAAACAGCTGCAGGAGTCAGGTCTGGCGCCTCTGGCTCCGAGGAGAGAGGGAGCCTGGGTTGTCTGGGCCTGGGGACTACTGGCCAGACCTGGGAGTCCGGGGACTGCGGCCGCCTACAGGAAGAAGCGCCGTCAGGGGTGAACTGCGGCGTCGCCTCCGTCTGGTGTCCGTCAGGGACAGGGACCTCCCAGGGGTAAGTGGTAGGGCTTGGACTGGGCCACGCCACCACTCCGCTAGCACCTTCGGGGAATTGCTCCTGTGGGGAGACAAAGGGCATCCCACGCAGCCGAGAGGAAAGGGGTTGGCCGCGCAAGGGACCTCCTGCTCCGGGAGAACCTTCGGGGTCACGAATGAGGGGCGTACGGTGGCCACTCCCTCCCTGTCACGTACGGTGGCCGTGAACGCGGTTTCGTGACTCCTAGGGCTTTCAGCTGAAGGGCATACAGTGGCCGCCCCTTTCCCGTCACGTACGGTGGCCGTGAATGGGGTGCTACTCCCGAAGAAGGAAAAGGCAGGAGAGGGGTGCACAGGGGCAGCGCCCTCTCTGGTGCGTGCTGAGGCCGTAGCCGAGGGTGTACTTACCCTTTCACGCACTAAGGCCATAGCCGAGGGTCTACTTACCCTTTCACGCACTAAGGCCATAGCCGAGGGTCTACTTACCCTTTCACGCACTAAGGCCGTAGCCGTGCACCTGCCCACCTGCTGGGAAGTAACTGAAGGGTGTACAGTGGCCGCTCCTTCCCCGTCACATATGGTGGCCGTGAACGCGGTGTTACTCCCACAGGAGGAAAAGGCAGGAGAGGGGTGCACAGGGGCAGCGCCCTCTCTGGTACATGCTGAGGCCGTACCCGAGGGTCTACTTACCCTTGCATGCACTAAGGCCGTAGCCATGGGCCTGCCTGCCCTTCGGGAAGTAACTGAGGCATTACTCCCGTAGTAGGAGGTAATAGTGGATGAGGGGTGTACGGTGGCCACTCCCTCCCCGTCACGTACGGTGGCCGTGATCGCGGTTCCACTATTCCTCTCTCTGCCAGTCGGGGCCCCGAGGCCGTCCCCAGAGGTGGCTGTGACTGAGGAGCATAAGGTGGCCACTCCCTCCCCCTTCACGTACGGTGGCTGTGATGGCGGTGTCACAGGGGGAAACAAATGAAGGGCGTACAGTGACCGCTCCTTCCCCGGTACGTACAGTGGCTGTACCGCGGTGTTGCCTGGGACTGACTCTGGATCAGCCCCACCCCGAACCTGCTGCAGGCTGGCCCGCCTGCAGGGTCGTTTTCTCTTCCTGCTCACCTGGTGTTGTGTCAGTTGCGGGGAAGAGGGGCTCTGGACAGAGGTGTCCTGGTGACCCTCTTGTCCTGAGTCACTAACCCCGCCATGGTGTCTTCCTGGGGTGGTGGTATGGTGGTGGCTTGGTGGTGGGGTGGGGGGTGGTGGGGTGAGTGGTCTGGTGGCGGCGGGTATTTTACCACCCTCCGTGTCGAAAAAGTCACGGCCTCGTGACTGGAGGTGGTATGTTGTGGTGGTGGATGTCTGGTGGGCCGGGTTGAGGTGTCGTAGGAGGTTGGTCCAGTGGAGGGTGGTGGGGTTTGGCTCTCGGTGGTGGTTGAGAGTGAGCCGGAGAGAGGATGGGTGGTTGGTCTGGCGTAGATGATGGAGAAGCTAGTATGTTGCCCTGATCCTGACATGGGGGCAGTTGTGAGGTTGCCATAGTACCCTCTCAATCTTTATCTCTGGTGGTGAATTGGGGAGTTTCCATGTTGCTTGATGGAGGGGGAGGGTGATGGGGGTGGTGTTTGGGGTATGGGTGGCATGTGCTGGGGAATGAGGAGCAGGATGGGCAGGAGATGAAGGTGTGGGGGTGTATCTAGATGGTGGGTGGGAGAGGCATCTTGATCTGGTGGTCGTGGTGGTGAGGGTGGGCATAGGTGGTGATGGTGGTTGGGCACATGGTGGCGTGGGCTTCCCATCATGGTTGTGGGCGGTTGTTGGTGGTGGTGTGGGGTGTCTTGTGTAATGGGCATGGTCGGTGGGTAATAGGTGGCCAGGAGTGGATGAGTGGGTGGAGTGGGTGGCAGGCGGGGTTGGTGCACATGGGGAGTTGGTGGGTGATGTGTTGTGTGGGACGGTACGTAGTGGGGTGCGGGTGGGGTGTGGTGGGAGTTGTGATGGTACAGTGGTGGTGGTTGTTTCCACAGCGGTGAAAGTGGGAGTTGGTGCTGGGTGGTATGATGCGGTGTTGGTGGTGGGCGTAGCGGGCGGTGATTGGGAGTAGTGGGTTGGAGGAGGTGGGGTAGCCCTAGGAGATGTAGGCGGAGGTGAGGTTGGTGAAGGATCAGAATCGGAGGAAGGTGGTGGAGGGTCAGGTGAAGGTGAAGTGGGGGAGGGGGTTTGTGAGTATGGTGAGGTTAAGGGTGGGGTGGGGGAGGTGAGCGAAGAAAGAGAGGGGGGTGAGAGTGAGGAGGAGGAGGGTGTAATAGGGAAGGCGAATGAGTTGGCCGTGTTGGTGGGGAAGATGAGTGGTGGGGAAGTGATGGTGGTGGGTGATGTGGGGTGGTCGGTGGAAGGAAGTAGATAGGAGGAGGTGGTTTTGGGAAGTAGGTTAGGGGAAGATGAGGTAAGGGTTCTAGGAGGCCTGTGACTGGGGAGGCAGGCTTTGTGTTGGGGAGGAATAGGAAGTGGGGGGGCGGTAGTGGTGGAGAAAGTGGTGTGTGAGGTGGGAAGGTTAGGAATACGGGTAGGAATAGGGGAAGGCAAAATAGAAGAGATAGTGAGAGGGGAGGAGAAGGAAACATGACTTTTCCCCCTGTCGTAGACTGGGGGAGATGTGAGGTGGCCCCTGTCATTACGGTGGGATGCGGGGGCAGTGGGGGGGGCGCCTTCTGTGCCTTCCTCATCTTATTTTCCTTCTTTGAGGCTTGGGGCAATCGGCGTATGGTGGGGAGGCTTGTAGGCATTCTTGTGTTGTTTTGCTGCGCCGGGCAGGTTTTAGCTGCTCACGGATGTTGTGGCTTGGGCACGCAGGGCAGCAAGGAGAAAATTCCCACAGATTTACGCTGATGAGATCCGTGGGGAATTCCTTGATTTGGCTGATGCGTTGGGGGGAGGAGTGGATGGCTAGAAGGCGCCTTATTAAATTGATTTCTTTATTCAGGTCTCCCGTTGGTTCATGTATTATAAAGTGTTCTTTAATGAAACCGGGGAGGATCCTGAGGAGTTTGTGGAATATAAGTTGTTCCCGGGTTTTTGCGTCTGTGCCCGGGTATGTAGCGGTGATGAGCCGCCTAGCCTGGATGAATGTGTCATCAAGGCTTCCGTCATATGTGAGGGCATCCAGTTGCGATAAGGCTACAACTGTGCCCAGAGATTGCGTAACTGCCTGTTTCACAATGTGGGCGAATTGATCCCATGTTAATTCTGGGACGACTTTTGGTGCGACAGTGGTGATTATTTTGCCTAAGTTAGGTAGAGTGACGGCTATCTTTTCTCTGTCAGAGTCGAACCCGATGTCTAGGAGGGGTGTGACCATATCCAAATATACATCAATGTCATATTGCTCTGGGTTGAATTTTGGCAACTGGATGTGAGGTTTGGCTGCCATTGTGCAAGTTTCCTTTTATTGTTCCTCCGTACTTTACTCGGATCCAGAACCACCGCTGGCCACCAGTGTTATGCTGGATGTTTTTAGTCCGACCTCTCGTCCTAAGAACACCAGCTACTGAGCGGGGTCCTCTTTCCGGACCGGAAGTAAAGCACCCACAAAGGAACAGGACATAAAAACCAGGCAGTACACCTTAACACATCTATTACCTTAACTCTGACACCGTGACAATATACACAAAGAGATACTGGATATGTGTAAAGACAGGAAACACAGAATTAGACTTTAATACAATGGATAAGATTACACACACAGTAAGTCACTCTTCACTTGTACAGAAATATTTAGTACTAATATTACAGTACCCGAATAATATGCTTTGGCAGAGATGGCGTTTTATTTACTGAGTTCGTTTCACTATGGGAGGAAGTGACCAGGAGTGGGGGGAATGAATAGTACCATAAGTGGGTAGAATGCGAGTCGCGTCATTCGCGGGAGTTACTTAGGCACAGTAGCACTGGGTCACAAGTTTCTGATGAACCCCGCACGCACCTGCTCTAACCCACATTTTCTTTACGCCCTCCTGTATATGGTCTTTTCTGTTCTGCCAGGTATCAGGTCACTGTGCACTGAATATGTCTATAGTCAATTATATATCATTCGGGCCTTATTCTGTTCTTTCTCACTGTACACTACTGTGTAGATTGTTCACTATGTTAGCCTTATTAATGTCACTACGTACCCGTATTTTCTTTGGGTATCACCTGCTGCGCATCCTGGGCATGAGAGAGGGGCCCTACGGGGAGCCCTTCTGAAGGGGGCAGCGAACTGTCCCTAGGGGCGTCACTTCCTGGGTGGTAGTCGTTGTTGGGGTGCAGGGAGGCCCTCCAATCTGGGGACCTCGACCTGTGAGGCGGCCCTTGCACTGGGGCCGCGCCGATGGGGTGCAGGGAGGCCCTCCGGTATGGGGGCCCTCAACCTGTGGGGTGGCCCTCGGGACTGGGGCCGAACAGCTGCAGGAGGCGGGTCTTGCGCCTCTGGCTCCGAGGAGAGAGGGAGCCTGGGTTGTCTGGGTCTGGGGACTGCTGGCCAGACCTGGGAGTCTGGGGACTGCGGCCGCCTACAGGAAGAAGCACCATCAGGGGTGAACTGCGGCGTCGCCTCCGTCGGGTGTCCGTCAGGGACAGGGACCTCCCAGGGGTAAGTGGTAGGGTTTGGACTGGGCCACGCCACCATTCCGCCAGCACCTCCGGGGAATTGCTCCTGTGGGGAGACAAAGGGCGTCCCACGCAGCCAAGAGGAAGGCCGCGCAAGGGATCTCCTGCTCTGGGAGAACCTTCGGGGTCACGAATGAGGGGCGTACGGTGGCCACTCCCTCCCTGTCACGTACGGTGGCCGTGAACGCGGTTTCGTGACTCCTAGGGCTCGCAGCTGAAGGGCGTACGGTAGCCGCTCCTTCCCCGTCACGTACGGTTGCCGTGAATGCGGTGCTGCTCCCGAAGGAGGAAAAGGCAGGAGAGGGGTGCACATGGGCAGCGCCCTCTCCGGTGCATGCTGAGGCCGTAGCTGAGGGTGTACTTACCCTTTCACGCACTAAGGCTGTAGCCGAGGGTCTACTTACCCTTTCACGCACTAAGGCCGTAGCCGTGCACCTGCCCACCTGCTGGGAAGTAACTGAAGGGCGTACGGTGGCCGCTCCTTCCCCATCACGTACGGTGGCCGTGAATGCGGTGTCACTCCCACAGGAGGAAAAGGCAGGAGAGGGGTGCACAGGGGCAGCGCCCTCTCCGGTACGTGCTGAGGCCGTACCCGAGGGTCTACTTACCCTTGTACGCACTAAGACCGTAGCCGTGGGCCTGCCTGCCCTTCGGGAAGTAACTGAGGCGTTACTCCTGTAGTAGGAGGTAATAGTGGATGAGGGGCGTACGGTGGCCACTCCCTCCCCGTCACGTACGGTGGCCGTGATCGTGGTTCCACTATTCCTCTCTCTGCCAGTCGGGGCGCGTTCAATAACTAACTCCCCGAGGCTGTCCCCAGAGGTGGCTGTGACTGAGGGGTGTAAGGTGGCCACTCCCTCCCCCTTCACATATGGTGGCCGTGATGGCGGTGTCACAGGGGGAAACAACTGAAGACCGTACAGTGACCGCTCCTTCCCCAGTACGTACGGTGGCCGTACCTCAGTGTTGCCTGGGACTGACTCTGGATCAGCCCCACCCCGAACCTGCTGCAGGCTGGCCCGCCTGCAGGGTCGTTTCCTCTTCCCGCTCACCTGGTGTTGTGTCAGTTGCGGGGAAGAGGGGCTCTGGACAGAGGTGTCCTGGTGACCCTCTTGTCCTGGGTCATTAACCCCTCCATAGTGTCTTCCTGGGGTGGTGGTGTGGTGGTGGTTTGGTGGTGGGGTGGGGGGTGGCGGGGTGAGTGGTCTGGCGGCGGCGGGTATTTTAGTTTGTGTAATGCTAGGTGAAAAAGGCCCAACTCCTCGGTCCTAAAACACCTAATGTGTAGGAGGGTCCTCTTTCTTGACCGGAGCTTAGTGCAATGAAAGAGAGGCAGGACACAAAAACTCTAGGCAATAACCTATTACATGTATATTCCCACAGTCAGACACAGGACAAAATACAGATATTACAACACGATAAGTGACAGAGAAATAAGACCTTACTTAGGATATTAGTATCTCGCAGGATACTGACTTAACCACTACGGTTGCCAATACAGAAAGTCTAGTGAACAGGTGTACAGGGAACACGGGCGTGCGTGAGAGCGCGGGAGATGGAGTTCACATGGGGGGGGGGAGGGGATGGACTCGTGACGAGCCGGAACAGAGTTTTAGTAATATTGGGAAAGGATACGTCTTTCTAATTTACTCTTAGTATCACTTGATAGAAAAAAGATTTTGGCATTTGATCTATCACTCGTTTATATTATGTTAGTTGTGGGGAGGAGGGGTTGTAGGGAGAGAGGGAGTAGCGGAGTACTGGATATTCACTGTATTTACGGTAATACAAAGGGATGGATATTATTCTCACTTTCTTTGGTTTTCTGACAGCAAGGGACATATGTATACTTTCACTACAGAGACTTCCTCAGGGGAAGAGTTCTTACAGGTTTCTTATGAGGGCGTCACTTATGAGTCAGAGTTCTCGGGTTTCACTCACTGTTCTCATCCTTACTCACTCGCCTGTGATTTTACTCGCCCTGCTACTGGACATGCATTTAGTCACTATATCACTGTAACCTGTTTTCTAGGGCAACATCACACCTAATATAATTTCTGTCACTAGTCTTGGGGCAATACCATACTTGACATATATTCACTCGTATCGTGGGGGCGGCGGGGGGACACGCCAGCGTCTATTTAGCTGGGCTAGGGGCACCGCCAGGGAGAGGCATGCAGAGGGGGCACGGGACGGCTCGCAGGGGCGTCTTCTCTCATCCAGGGCTGCACGTGGCGCACAGGCCCGTAGTCTCTGGGCTGGGGTTAGGGGTGTGGCCCTCAGGGCTGGGGCCAAACAGGTCTAGGAGTCTCTGGCTCCTGTCTTGGCCAGAGGTGGAGGTCCATCACCGTCTCTTGGGCATGGAGAGATTGCGCCCGGGAGTCCTGGGGAGGGCCCGAGGAGGCTGACGCAGGGGCGATGTCGACACCTCTGTCTGGCCGTGGGGCCCGGCAATAGGCCGTGGCTGTGTGGGGGGGTCAGCACACCTCTGGTCGTCTCTCCAGAGGCCGTTGGCTCGTCTCTTCTGCAGGAGGGGGGAGCGGCAATCGGCCATCTCAGGGGCAGCACCTATGGAGCGGCAATAGGCCGTCTCCTTCGGCAGGAGGGGTGAGCGGCAATCGGCCGTCTCGGGGGCAGCACCTTCAGAGCGGCAATCGGCCGTCTCGGGGGCAGCACCTTCAGAGCGGCAATCGGCCGTCTCGGGGGCAGCACCTTCAGAGCGGCAATCGGCCGTCTCCTTCACCAGGAGGGGTGAGCGGCAATAGGCCGTCTCGGGGGCAGTGCTTCCAGAGCGGCAATTGGCCGTCTCTTCGGCAGGAGGAAGGAGCGGCAATCGGCCGTCTCAGGGGCAGCACCTCCGGAGCGGCAATCAGCCGTCTCCTTCGGCAGGAGGGTTGAGTGGCAATAGACCATCTCTGGGGGCAGAAGAGATGAGCGGCAATAGGCCGTCTCGGCAGAAACACCTTCAGTGCGACGCTTGGCCGACTGACGAAGGTGGGAGCAGCAGTTGGCCGTCTCCAGAGGGGCGTTGACAGGAACTGAAATCTCAGTTCCACCCCAGTCTGATTCGGCAGTCCCGCTTTCCGAAGGTAGTGTCTTTTGTCTGCTATGGTGGCGGTGCGACATGTGAGTGTGATAAGGGCGCACGGCCCGGGCATTGGGTCCCCTAGTGTGGGTGTGGCTACTCCGTGGGGTCCGGATAGGGGTGTCGGTGTGTTTCTGGGGGCACTACACTGTTTCTCTCTCACTGTGTTTCTGGGGGCACTACACTGTTTCTCTCTCACTGTGTTTCTGGGGGCACTACACTGTTTCTCTCTCACTGTGTTTCTGGGGGCACTACACTGTTTCTCTCTCACTGTGTTTCTGGGGGCACTACACTGTTTCTCTCTCACTGTGTTTCTGGGGGCACTACACTGTTTCTCTCTCACTGTGTTTCTGGGGGCACTACACTGTTTCTCTCTCACTGTGTTTCTGGGGGCACTACACTGTTTCTCTCTCACTGTGTTTCTGGGGGCACTACGTTGTTCTTCCGTATTTCTGGGGGCACTATGTTGTTCTCTCACATCGTCTCCAGGGGCACAGATTTGCAAGCCACGCATTTTACCACTCTCCCCTTGGAAAAAGTCACGTCCCCGTGGCTGGAGGTGGTATACAGGAGTGTCGTGGGTGGCGTATGCAGGCTGGAGATGCTGGAGTAGAGCTTGCCAAGCGGTGGTGTGGGAATTTTCTTCTTGCTCGGCGTCGGAGGTGAGGAAGAGCGTGGAGTCGGTGAGGGCTGATCGGAGGAGGGTCAGTAGGTGGTATGGCCCTCTAAGCCGCCGATTCTTGCCTGTGGTCGGCGCCCATATGGCTCGTCGGATCTTCATTTTGGTCGGTGTTGTCGCTGACTGTGGTAGGGGGCTGTATACTGGCTACTGAGGGTCCGGGCCTGATTTTGTGCCGTGGTAATGCGGCGTTGAGTCTCTGGGAAGTGAAGGTGGAGGGGATTTGGGCTTGATGTATCATAATGGTGTGAAGTTGGGGGGAGGCAGGAGGTGTAGGGGTATGGGTGTATTGGGCAGGTGGGCGTGAGAGTCGGCCGGAGGGGGGTGGTGGTGGTTTGAGGGTGGGTGTGGGTGGGGAAGTGGGCATGCGGGGCAGGCAGGGTTGGCTAGCATGGGCTGTTGCGCATGTTGGGGGCGTGGTGGAGGGTGAGATCATCAGAGTGGGCGTGCGTAGGTGTGGAGGGGAGAGGGCGGTGGTAGTGGATTGTCCTGTGGTGGTGGTGGGGTGGGCGGGGCACGTAGGCTCGGGTGGAAAGGGTGAGGCTGCAGAGGGAAGGGGTGAGGATGAGCGAGGGGAGGTTGGTGTGGCGGGTGAGATGTCAGGTGAGTTGCGGGGGTTGGTGGCGGCGGGGGAGGTTGAGGTGGTAGGGGGGTTGGAGGGGGATGGCGAGGAGGAAACATAGCACTCGTATGTGGACGTGACAGGCGGTGCGGGGGGAGGGGGAGGTTGGGGGTGTGGGGTCAGTAGCGGTGGTGAGGTGGCAGGAGAGGTGGCTTGGAGTGTAGGTGGCGAGGAGGGAGTGCGATCTTGTGGCGCCGTCCCGGTGTTTGATGGTGGGGTGGTTTGGGCAGTAGCATGGTTCTGTGCTAGTGGTGTGGGGTGGGAGGTGGGTGTGAAGCCAGGGGATGGTGCAGGTGTGGGGGTGATGGCGGACGGTGTGCTGTGCTGGAACCGTGGTGGCTTGGCAGGGGCTGTGGAGTGGGGTGTGGCAGGTGGTGTGTGTCGTCGGAGGCGAGGAAAGGTGGGGTGAGGTGTAGGGGGAGAGGGAACCGGTGATGGTGGGGAGATGCGGCCTCATGGGGTTGTCTGAATGTTCAGGGATGGGGCGTTGCAGGTGGTAGCAGGGGGCTGAGCTCGTGAGAGAGTGATGGGTGGTGGGGTGCGGGGTGTGGTGGGCGGCACGGCATCTGGTGAGGTTATTGGGGACGAGGTGGGGGTCCGTGGGGATGGTGAGGTTGAAGGTGGGGTAGGGGAGGTGAGCGAGGAAAAAAAGGTGGGTGGGGATGAGGAGGAGGGTGTCATAGGGAAGGTGAATGAGTTGACTATGTGGGCAGGGAAAGCGAGTGGTGGTGAAGTGATGGTGGTGGGTGGTGCGGGGTGGTAGGTGGAAGGCAGTAGACAGGGGGAGGTGGTTTTTGGAAGTAGGTTAGGGGAAGATGAGGGAAGGGTCCTAGGAGGCTTGTGAAGAGGGAGGCAGGTTTTGTGTTGAGGGGGTATAGTGGTGTGTGGGGTGGGAAGGTTAGAAATAGGGGTAGGAATAGGGGAAGGTAGAACAGAAGAGATAGTGAGAGGGGAGGTAAAGGAAAGATAACGTTCCCCCCTGTCGTAGACTGGCGGAGATGTGAGGTGGCCCCCGCCATTACGGTGGGATGCGGGGGCAGTGGGGGGGGCGCTTTTTGTGTTTCCTTTTTTGCATTTTCTTCCCCTGAGGCTTAGGGGAATTTGCGTATGGTGGGGAGTTTGTAAGCGCCCTCGTGTCATTTGGCTGTCCTGGGCAGCTTCTAGCTGCTCACGGATGTCGTGGATCATGCATCCGTGGCAGCACGGAGAAAATTCCCAGGGGTTGACGGTGATGAGGTCAACGGGGAATTGATTTATTTCGCCGATGCGTTGAGGGGTGGCATGGACGGCTAGAAGGCGCCTCATTAAACTGTTATCTTTATCCAGGTCTCCTGTCGGTTCGTGTATTATGAAATGTTCTTAATAAAACCGGGGAGAATCCTGAGGAGTGTATGAAACGTGAGTTGTTCCCGGGTTTCTTCATCTGCCTCCGGGTAGGCAGTGGTGACTCAGCGTCTTGCCAGAGTTAGGGTATCATTTAGATTCTCATCAAATTTTAGACTATCCAGTTGGGATAGTGCCACCACTTTCCCTAATGATGGGGTGATGGCCTGAACAATGAACTCTGTAAAGTTCTGCCAGGTGAGCTCCGGGACGATTTTCGGTGCTATGTTCACCGCCGCTTTGCCCAATAGTGGGAGTGTGACTGCAATTTTCTGCTGGTCATTTACAAAGCCAATATCCAGTAAGGGTTTGATTATTGTCAGATACGTGTGTTTATCGTACTGGTCAGGGTCAAACCTGGGTAATTGTACATGTGATTTAGTTGCCATGTTGCCAAATATTTCTCACTACCTCTCTTCTGCGCCCGGGTCAAGAACCACTGCTGGCCACCAGTGTAATGCTAGGTGAAAAGGCCCGACTCCTCGGTCTTAAAACACCTAACGTGTAGCAGGGTCCTCTTTCGTGACCGGAGCTTAGTGCAATGAAAGAGAGGCAGGACACAAAAACTCTAGGCAATAACCTTTTACATGTATATTCCCACAGTCAGACACAGGACAAAATACAGATATTACAACACGATAAGTGACAGAGAAATAAGACCTTACTTAGGATATTGGTACCTCGCAGGATACTGACTTAACCACTACGGTTGCCAATACAGAAAGTCTAGTGAACAGGTGTACAGGGAACACGGCCGTGCGTGAGAGCACGGGAGATGAAGTTCACACGGGGGGGGGAGGGGATGGACTCGTGACGAGCCGGAACAGAGTTTTAGTAATATTGGGAAAGGATACGTCTTTCTAATTTACTCTTAGTATCACTTGATAGGAAAAGGGCTTTGGCATTTGATCTATCACTCGTTTATATTACGTTAGTTGTGGGGAGGAGGGGTTGTAGGGAGAGAAAGAGTAGCGGGGTACTGGATATTCACTGTATTTACGGTAATACAAAGGGACGGATATTATTCTCACTTTCTATGGTTTTCTGACAGCAAGGGACATATGTATACTTTCACTACAGAGACTTCCTCAGGGGAAGAGTTCTTACAGGTTTCTTATGACAGTGTCACTTATGAGTCAGAGTTCTCGGGTTCCACTCACTGTTCTCATCCTTACTCACTCACCCGTGATTTTACTCGCCCTGCTACTGGACATGCATTAGTCACTATATCACTGTAACCTGTTTTCTAGGGCAACATCACACTTAATATAATTTCTGTCACTAGTCTTGGGGCAATACCACACTTGACATATATTCACTCGTGTCGTGGGGGTGGCGGGGGGACACACCGGTATCTATTTAGCCAGGCTAGGGGCATCGCCGGGGAGAAGCCTGCTGAGGGGGCACGAGACAGCTCGCAGGGGCGTCTTCTCTCGTCCAGGTCTGCACATGGCGCACAGGCCCGTAATCTCCTGGCTGGGGTTAGGGGTGTGGCCCTCAGGGCTGGGGCCAAAAAGGTCTAGGAGTCTCTGGCTTCTGTCTCGGTCAGAGGTGGAGGTCCATCGCCGTCTCTTGGGCGTGGAGAGGTTGCACCTGGGAGTCCTGGGGAGGGCCCGAGGAGGCTGATGCAGGGGCGATGTCGGCAACTCTGTCTGGCCATGGGGCCCGGCAATAGGCCGTGGCTGTGTGAGGGAGTCAGCACACCTCTGGTCATCTCTCCAGAGGCCGTTGGCTCGCCTCTTCTGCAGGAGGGGGGAGCGGCAATTGGCCATCTCAGGGGCAGCGCCTATGGAGTGGCAATAGGCGGTCTCCTTCGGCAGGAGGGGTGAGCGGCAATCGGCCATCTCCTTCGGCAGGAGGGGTGAACGGCAATAGGCCGTCTCAGGGGCAATGCTTCCAGAGCGGCAATTGGCCGTCTCCTTCGGCAGGAGGAAGGAGCGGTAATCGTCCGTCTCAGGGTCAGCACCTCCGGAGTGGCAATTGGCTGTCTCCTTCGGCAGGAGTGGGTGGCAATCGGCCGTCTCAGGGGCAGCACCTCCAGAGCGGCAATCGGCCGTCTTCTTCGGCAGGAGGGGTGAGCGGCAATAGGCCATCTCAGGGGCAGAGCTTCCAGAGCGGCAATCGGCCATCTCCTTCGGCAGGAGGGTTGAGCAGCAATAGGCCGTCTCAGGGGAAGCACTTCCAGAGCGGCATTCGGCCGTCTCCTTCGGCAGGAGGGTTAAGCAGCAATAGGCCGTCTCAGGGGAAGCATTTCCAGAGCGGCATTCGGCCGTCTCCTTCGGCAGGAGGGTTAAGCGGCAATAGGCCGTCTCCAGGGGCAGAAGAGATGAGCGGCAATAGGCCATCTCGGCAGAAACACCTTCAGTGCGAAGCTTGGCCGATTGACGAAGGCGGGAGCGGCAATTGGCCGCCTCCAGAGGGGCGGAAGAGATGAGCAGCAATAAGCCATCTCGGCAGAAACACCTTCAGTGCGACACTTGACCAACTGACAAAGACGGGAGCGGCAATTGGCCGTCTCTAGAGGGGCACTGATGGGAACTGAAATCTCAGTTCCACCCCAGTCTGATTCGACAGTCCCGCTTCTGAAGGTAGTGTCCTCCGTCTGCTATGGTGGCGGTGCGACGGCTGAGTGTGATAAGGGCGCACGGCCCGGGCTGACTTATGCCGTTGTCGCATTGGGTCCCCTAGTGTGGGTGTGGCTACTCTGTGGGGTCCGGGTAGGGGTGTCGGTGTGTTTCTGGGGGCACTACACTGTTTCTCTCTCACTGTGTTTCTGGGGGCACTACGTTGTTCTTCCGTATTTCTGGGGGCACTATGTTGTTCTTCTCTCACATCGTCTCCAGGGGCACTGATTTGCAAGCCACGCATTTTAGTTTGAAACCCATATAAATTAGTTCTCTTAAAGAACAATGCTTCTTCTCCAAAATGCTGAAGAAAATCTGCAAAGTTTTTTCACATGAAAATTGTACAATGTTTTTAAAGCCGAAATCGTGCAGAGACGAGACCGCCGGCCGAAATTCGACGATGCCGAGGGCTCCAAAATACCGCACCCAAAGTCAAAACAACATCCCAGTGGTGTACCCTGAAGAGGGTATTCCTCTAGACTTCAGAAAATACTTCAGTCTAGGCACTGCCCATTTTTCTATGCAATGGTTTTCCAACATCTTTGTACAGCAGGTCCAGTGGGACAGTAGACACACGTGAGTTTTTTATTATAATCCTAATGTACGATCTTCAGCCGTGTCATGCTAATGTTTCGTAATGAATAATCGTTACATGTTTTCCATAACACTATTTTTGTTTTGATGGACAAATACATGAAATGGATGTAAAATAAAGCTTATCGATATTTAAGGAAGGAAAGAATAATACCCGTCCCAAAACCAAGATGGTAGACTCAGCCCACCAATTTTTTATTCTTTTTGACTATATTACAGCCTCTCTCCCTTGTAGCAATGAGTAAAATAATGTTATAATTTTTCCCTTTTAGTAACAAAGAGGGCACATAAACTGTACAGGGTTTAGTTGACCGACTTTGATGTCGAAAATTAAGTAATCTGGTGAAGAGTGGCAGTTTTTCCTTGGTTAGTGACATCGGGAATTATTAAACCTTTGCTAGATGTCGGGTTCGAAGGATGACGAGCAAAAAATCGCGGTCACACTCCCGCTACTGGGCAAAGTGGCAGCTAATATAGCACCCAAGATCATCCCAGGGCTCACCTGGCAGAATTTCACGAAACTCATGATTCAGGCCATCACTCCATCACTATTGTAAAGTAGTATAGCCTAAGCTTTGATGGCAATATGGACGATGCTCTAATCCAGGCCATCCGCCTGGTCACTGCTGCCTCCCCGGAGGCAGATGATGAAACCCGGGAGCAACGCACCATTAATACTATCCAAAGTGCTCCCCAGCATGGTCAAGGAGCACTTTACAATCCATGACCCTAGCGAAGACATGGATAAGGATATCCAACTGATACGCCGCCTCCTAACCTCCCGCCCTACACCCCAGCAAATCAACGTGGTGAAAAATTTCCCCACGAACATCCTGGCTCCCCCTGGCAAGCCACGTCCGCCTATGCCCCACACCAGCCCCACCCCAGCACCCAGCCTGCCTAGGGCGCACCCCACCCACCGGTGTCCCAGTCACAAAGAGAATACCAACCTCATTCTGGTGAATCCCTGGGAGTTCTCTGCTTGCAGCTCCAGGTGCCCACTGCACGATATCAGGGATCAATTAAAAGCTGCCAGGTGAAAAACCACCACCCCAGGCTGACGTAAAGTCTCCTCCCTCAAGAACGAGGAACCAGAGGACAAACCCGCACCCACAGAAGAGACCGAACCCGGGGAACAGGAGCTGGAGGAAGAGGAAGGAGGCCCCCGGCAGTTGGATTTTTAGGACTGCCCCTGCACCTTCCCGTGGTGGCAGGGGCCACTTCCCCCAAATACCACCCCCATTTACCACAAGATGAAGCTGAACGGGGTGAAAGCCAGACTTCTGGTCAACACGGGAGCAGCCAGAGCCTGCCTGTATAGCCACTACTTCTCCCGTCACAAGTCGACCTTTGGCCCGCTATTCCCAACGGTTACTCACCTTGTAGACGCGGGGAATGGCCCCCTGCCGATCTGTGGGGAAACACGGGCCTTGCACATCGACACCAATCAGCCGGCATTGACACACCACAAGTTCATTGTGTTCAACTCTTCCTGCCACAGTTACAACTGATATCTGGGGCTGGACCTGCTACAGAAGTTGGGAGCCACCATTGATTGCTGCAACAGACAGCTCCAGTTCCAGAAATCACCCGACCTCCCCCCTCCCACTCAGGCCATCTGCACCTGCACACCACAGCCCCGGCCGGAAGACTCCATGCTCCCCCCTTCTCTCCCCCCCTGACCTCTCCCCCCTGCCCCCCCTCTTTTCCCACCACCATTTCCTCCACTGTCACCATTCCTCCTCACCACGAAGCCTGGGTGCCCCTCGACCGGCCCTCACGTACATCTGTCGTATTCTTCCCACTCCTGCCACCCGGAACCCTCTCGGCCTGCCTTCTGCCCCCAACTTTCCTCCCCCCTCATCAAACAGCAGTCCGAATTGCCAACCTCGCCCCCTCGCCCCTCACTTTCCCTAAAGGGCTCATAATCAGAGAGATGGAGGAAGCCGAGCCCTGTGCCCCCTCCCTCTCCTCCTCCCCCACCCCTCTGTCCCCCATTCCCAACCATCTCTCCGCACACCAATCAAACACCTTCCTCCACCTCCTCCTGGATTTCCAGGATCTGTTCGCAGCCGAACCCACCGATATTGGACATATCACCTACCTAGCTCACGAGATCCACACAACGGGCCCACCGATCCGACAGCCATCACAGCAGAAGAACCCCAAGCAGCAGGAAGAGGAAGACCACCAGGTTCAGGAGATGATTGAAGCCGGGGTCGTCTGCCCCTCCACCAGCCCCTGGTCCTCCCCCATCGTCCTCGTGAAGAAAGAGGATGGCACGATGCGGTTCTGCATCAACTACCGCCGGCTTAATGATGTAACCACCAAGGACACTACTCCACTCCTGCACATAGATGACTCCCTAGATTCCCTGTATGGCGCCTCCTGGTTCTCCACCCTCAACCTCCAGTCAGGGTACTGGCAAGTCCTGATGTGACCAGAGGACAGAGGCAAAACTGCTTTCTCAACCAGCAATGGGAAACATTATGAATTTAATGTTTTACCCTTTGGCCTCTGTAATGCCCCCGCCACCTTCTCAAGACCAATGGAATCTGTCCTCAGCGGCCTCACATGGGAGATCTGTGTAGCTTACTTGGACGATGTCATCGTTTTTAGCAAGACCTGGGCCGACCACCTTCAGCGCCTCCGCCAGGTTTTCACCTGAATCTGACAGGCAGGCCTCAAACTCTGGCCCTCCAAGTGCGTCTTGGCCACCAGAACCGTCTCACTCCTGGGACATGTCATCTCCCAGGATGGCATATCTCCTGACCCAGACAAGCTCTGCGCCATCGCGGACATACCCCCACCACAAGACGTTCATGGAATTCGAGCTTTTCTCAGCCTGACGTCCTATTACTGGCATTTTGTGAAGGGGTTTGCTCACATTGCCAAGCCACTCCACGACCTGATCTGTAAGGGAGAACCGTTCATCTGGACGTACGAGAGACGAGTCGCCTTCCAACAGCTTAAGGACAAACTCAATTCCGCCCCAGTCATGGCCTTTCCCGACTATGCCCTCCCATTCCAGCTCTACACCGACGTTTCCCTAATCACGATCGGCGCTGTGCTGGCTCAAGTCCAACAGGACCACGAGCACATCATCGCCTGCACCAGCTGTACGCTCAATTAGGCAGAAAAGAATTATGCCGCCACTAAGAGGGAGTGCCCGGGCATCATCTGGGCACTCGAGCACTTCTGGGCATCATCTGGGCACTCGAACACGAGCACGGATGCCCTCTCCCGGATCCCCATCAATGCCGTCCAGCCGGAACCAGACCTCCTCCAGCAGTGGCATTGTAAGGAATGACCCCCCTGGATCCCCCAGCATCTCTTCAAGAAGCTATATCACCAGGGCGACCACCTGCTCACCCTCTCCGGGCATATCATCCTAGCCCCTGACACTGCCCTTGATGCCCTCTGACACCTGCATACTCACAATGGCATTCACCTGGGCACGAAAAAACTCCTGCAGGTTTTTAGCGACACCTACTGGGCGCCCAATCCCTCCACCCTAGCCAAGAAGATTATCCAATCTTGCCGAGCATGTGCCTTGGGTAAGGACATCACCCATACTGCCAGCCCATCAGGACACATTACCGCCCACAAACCTTGGCAGTTGCTTGCGACTAACATAGTGGGACCTCTACCCCCGAAATAGGGCTATCAGTACGTGATCATGTTCATTGATACGTACTCCAAATTCGTCGTAGCCTGCCCAGCAAAAGAACACTACCCTGTCGCAGTAGCTGATGCCCTGATTCAACACATGTTTCCATACTTCGCCATCCCACAGACAATCCACTCCGATAACAAACCAGAGTTCACCAGCAAAATCTGGGAGGAGCTAGCACACATATTTGGCTATAACATCTCGCACTCATCCCCTTACTGGCCCCAAGGAAATTCCATTTGCAAACGGAGCCATCGTACATTGATGAGTCAACTCCGTACCTGGATAGAAGCCACCAAAGACGATGTGGCTCGCCCATTTAAAAATCATGTGATGTGGCATCAACTCCTGCCCCCAAGAGGATGGAATGTCACCGTACGAGCGAGTGTTTGGGGAAACACCTTTCCTCCTACCCCTTCGTCAACACTTACAGCCCCCCAACTTTACTCCCACATCTGACCCACTACACAATCTCAAACGACGGCTAACCCTCTTCAAAACAAACTGGACCTCCACCCCGACACCACCTTCAACCCCTACAAGCCAGGCGACACTGTTATGATAGCACAACTCCCCACCCCCCACAAGCTTGCGCCGCACTTCACAGGGCCCCATACCATCATTCGCATCCCTAACCCTTACCAGGTGAGAGTCGAATATCACGGCACTTCTCACACTCTCCGAAACCATCATGTACGCCCCTTTCACGCTCCCATCTCCCCCGCCCATGCTCCGCACCCCACCCCATCCACTGTCCCCGTGATGCTTCCCTCTACCTCCTATGACTGCTACATCTCCCCCTCGCTGTCTCTTTCTCCCTCCCCTTCCCCCGCCACCTCCACCTCACCCCCCACCATGCTGCCTCACACCTCACCTGATAGCTCACCAACACTACCAACTCCTCACCTCCTCCCCACCAACCGCCCTGTCCCCCATGCCCAGCACCACGTGCCCCGCCCATGTGCCCTCATCCCCTCAACCTACCCCACCGCTGCCTCAGCCAATGCCCACTCCCGGCCCCAAATCTCCCTGCCCGCCGCCCACACATGCCCCCTTGACCCCGCCTGCCCCATCCCACATACCTGACTCCACCTGCGTCGCCCATGCACCCACTACACCACCACTCACTAGGCTTACACCCCACTCCACACCCCGTGCCACCCCCACTCTTACCACCCCACAGCCGCCCTCACACACCCTGCACACCTCACACACACACCGACACCGCACACCCACATCACCGCCCACACCCACCTTTAAAACAACCATCACATGCTCCGGCCGCCTCTCCCACCCACCTGCCTGATACACCCACAATCCCACCCCCCCCACCTCGCTGCAAAATCACACTCCCCCCCCTGCCCTCAATCATCTCACATTCATGCTACACCAGGCCCAAATCCCAGCCACCTACACTCCCCAGAGACATCGTGCTGCATTACTACGGCATAAAACCCCACGCTCGACGTCCATCTCCAGCATTCATCACAGCCCTGCACAGGAGACAACACCTACCACCATGAGGATTCACTGAGCCATATGGGCGCTGCCCATCGGACGAAAACATCGAGTCCGTGGACCCCGCCACCTCCTACAACTCCTCTGGTCCTCCACCAACCCATCCACCCTCTTCATCACCTGTGATGCTCAGCTAGACGAGAATCCTGCCACCACAGTCTGGCATGCCCTCCTCCAACACCTACAGCCAGTCTGCCACACCTATGACACCAAAGTTTACCACCTCCAATCACAGGGACATGACTTTTTCCCATAAGACGGTGGTAAAATGCAGTGTTGTATCACCAAGGGCAACCCAACACCCCCAGAAGGAGCCCACAGAGTAGCATATACAGCGCGCCTGGACTGCGGGCAACAGGTACATAAGTCCACCTGGGCCGCGCGCCCCTATGACCCAGAGCTTGCCTGCCACCACCATAACAGGAATATGAGACTACCTTCTGGGCGAGCTGACCACCGACAATCATGGGGTGGAGCTATTACTCTAGCTCCAGTCAGCATCCCTGAGACGGCCGGTAGCCGCTCAACCCTCCTACAGGAGACGGCCTGCAGCCACTCTGGAGGTAACAAGGAGACAGCCAGAAGCTGCTCTGAAGGTGCCCTAAACGAGACGGCCGGTAGCCGCTCGACCCTCCTACAGAAGACGGCCTGCAGCCGCTCCGGAGGTAACGAGGAGATGGCCAGTAGCCACTCCCACCTTCGACAGGAGATGGCTGGTAGCCACTCTGAAGGTGCCCCTCAAGAGACGGCCAGTAGCCACTTGACCCTCCTAAAGGAGACAGCCCACAGCCGCTCCGGAGATAACGAGGAAACGGCCAGTAGCTGCTCTGAAGGTGCCCCTCAAGTGATGGCCCGTAGCCGCTCGACCCTTCTACAGGAGACAGCCTGCAGCCGCTCCAGAGGTAACGAGGAGATGGCCGGTAGCTGCTCCAAAGGTGCCCTTGAGTCAGCCTATAGCCGCTCTCTTCCCCAGGCCACGGCCAGTAGCCAGGTCCTACAGCAGGAGATGGCCGGTAGCCACTCCTCCGTCAGATGCTGACTCCTGTCCACGAAACTACAACCCGGAGGGAGACCTCAGCATGGAGGAGTATTGGAGAGGCCCTGTAACTACCACCGGGCTCTTCTCATTGCAGCCGGTTCCTGAAAGGACCCACCTGACAGACCCCAACAGAGGCCAATGCCTCAGCCCACTCCTGATGGCGTCTCCAACCACTGGAGACCACAGGCCCCAGGACCTCCAGACTGCCCCCAGGACCCCCGGGCGGGATATCCCTTCGCCCCGACACCAGAGATCTTTGTCCTATGTCAGGCGCCTGAGCAAGAGGTTCAGGCAGCTTTTTGGTCCCAGCCCTAAGGGCCAGACTCCCACCCCAAGCACTGAAAGGGCGGGACCCTTCTCCACCAGCAGCCCCGGACGAGAGAGGACGCCCCTACGCGTGATCCCATGGCCCCTGAATATGGAGGCCCCTGGCAGAACTCAGCCCCGTCAGTAGTGAGGCTGAGTCATCTCCGCTGCCCTTGTACCTGACCACCAGTATGCCCAGTTCCGACAGTGAGTGACATTGAAAGCACAGTGTCCGTGATACAGTGAAGTAAGGGTAGAACAGTGAGTGTCAGAATATGGAAAGTCAGTGCGCGAAACATCAGTAATACTATAAAAGGATATAAGTAAGGTAACAGTGAAACAGTGAACATGGCAAGGCAGTGAAATAAGAGTCTATCTCAGTGAACACGCTATACCAGATAGTGACACCGCCTCACATTAAGATCATACGGAGGCCCCAGTGCAAGAGTAATAATTAACGACCCGACTGACAAACCAGTTAGCCTGCCAGCAGCGAAAGTAGTGCCACAAACTCCACCAGTATACAAAACCTAGACTTTCCCAAAATAATAGTGTTTAGCTTCTCTGCCCTAAGTGCTATTCACCTGACCCGATCGTGTCCTAAGTAGTATCCTGTGCGATACTCACACCTGAAATCTAAGGTTTAGAATTATAATTGTCCAGCATAACTGTATTTGTGACATCTGCCCATTCCACTTTAGTATTTAGCAATACACATGTAAGGTTGTTGCCTTGAGTTTTGTGTCCTGCCTCTCTCTTATTTGTCTAAGCTCCAATCTAGAAAGAGAACCCAGCTGCACACTAGGCGTTAGAGGGATGGGAAGCCGACCCTAAAACACCTAGCATTACAGTTTACTTTCAACTTTAACTTTGCATATTTAAAAAGACCTTATATATTGAAGTACATTACTTACAAATCGCAGCTTTCTATCCATCTATCTATAGCAAGGCGTAGCTTTAATCGTCATTATTTACTTTCAACTTTCTCTGCAACCCTGCTGATATAATGGTAGCTAAAATAAAAATGTGTGCATACTTTTTTTGGGTGGGCGGGTGTGGCCTTGATAGAAATAAGCCTAGATGCCACATCCTCCATTCTTTAATACAGCGGTGATGCGTCTGTGCGGCCGCCATCTTGAAGCGGTCAAGCATGTACTAGTGGCGCTTGTTTTAGAGTGAATTCAGACTATGAAAATGAATGTTGTTGTGGTGGTGATGGTGGCTATTGTTGCTGTGATGGTGGTTGTTGTTGTGGTGATGGTGGTGATGGTGTTTTTTGTACTGGAGGCGGTGGTGGTGGTGATGGTGTTTTTTGTACTGGAGGCGGTGGTGGTGGTGATGGTGATGGTGGTTGTAGTTGTGGTGGTTGTTGTTGTGGTGGTGTTTGTGGTGTTTCTTGTTGTGGTTGTTGTGGTGGTGGTTGTCGTGGTGGTAGTGGATGTCGTGGTGGTAGTGATTGTTGTGGTGGAGGTTGTGGTGGTGGTGGTGGCAGTTGTTGTGGTGGTGGTGGTGGCAGTTGTGGTGGTGGTGGTTTTGGTTTGTTGTGGTGGTGATGGTGGTTGTTGTTGTTGTGGTGGTGGTGGTTGTTGTTGTTGTGATGGTGATGGTTGTTGTGTTGATGATGCTTGTTGTTGTTGTGGTGGTGGTTGTGATGGTGATGGTTGTTGTGGTTATTGCTGTTGTTGTTGTTGTGGTGGTGGTGTGGTGATGGTTGTGATGGTGATGGTTGTTGTGGTTATTGCTGTTGTTGTTGTGGTGGTAGTGGTGGTTGTGGTTGTTGCTGTGATGGTGGTTGAGATGCCTGCCCCCACGGGAAACCCAGGGAGGGGTGTCGCAACACCCACCCCAGGAAGGACCCACGGCCCCACACCCACCCCAGGAGGAGACCTTGGAGGGGCTTGTAGAGGTAGTGCCGGGCCCGAGCGAGATGGGCCTAGGTGTCCCACGGCCCTGTGCCCCTCTTGCCCTCAACACGGCCACCAGCAGGAGAGTAGTCATAGCCAAATACATATCAGCTGGGCCAGCACTAGCCAGGGTCGGGGTGGGACTTGTCTCTGCAGTCCCAAGCAGCACTGTGGTGACAGCCACTGTACACACCGGGGAAGGGATGGCCACTGTACATCTTTCAGTTGTTACCCCCTGCAGCCCCACGGTGATGCCCACTATACGCACCGGCCAGGACAAGACGGCCATTCTATGCACATCAGCTGCAGCCACCCTGGAACCAGCCCTGCGGTGATGGCCACCTTATGCACTGAGCAGGACGTGACAGCCACTGTACGCACGTCAGCTGGTAAGCCAGGCAGAGGCAGAACTGCAGTGATGGCCACTGTATGCACTGGAGAAGGGACGGCCACTGTACGCCCTTTGTCTGCCTCCTCCTTAGGGAACAGCACTGCAGTGATGGCCACTGTATGCACCAGGGAAGGGTCAGCCACTGGATACCCTTCAGCTGTTGTCTCTAGGGCTCATGGAACCACCGTGACGGCCACTGTATTACCGGGGAAGGGATGGCCACTGTACGCCCTGGATCCACAGCCCCTAAGGTTACCTCTTTGGAGGAAGTCCCTGGCTCGGCCCACCACCCATCCGGAGGCCGATTGGGACGTCTCTATCTCTCTCTCTCTCTCTCTCTCCTCACAGGTGCAGCCTCCCCAGGGGAGTTGCAATTCAAGGAGTGGTTGTGAGGACCTATCCCAAGCCCAGGGATCCATGCCCTACAGGCAGCCCCTGGACGATGCCCACTGCTGACGGAAGCCACAAGGAAGGGATGTCGCAGGCAACTCCTGATGGCGGTTCAACCCCGTGGAGACCGCAGCCCTCAGACACCAAGGGGCACCCCCAGGACCCCAGGGTGGGGCCTCCCAAGCCTCACTCACAGACGACCCTCCGCCAGGAGCAGGCAAAGGCAGGCACACCTGTTGGCCCTGTTCGGCCCCAGTCCAGAGGGCCACCTCTCAGGTCGAGGCCCCACCAAGAAAGGGCCTCCCTGCATGCCAACCAGCAGCCCCATCTGGTCGACATTGCCCTTGGCAGTAGTTCCGTGCCTCCCATGGGAGGGCACACCTGACAAGTTATCTCCCACACCTGGGCGCCACCCGTAATCAGCCTGGGCCAAGCCTGACAGTGTCCCTATTAACCTGTACATGTATGTCATTGTTGTATATTGTAAAAGGATTGTAATTAAGGCAATGTATGTGTAAGGTTGGTCTGCCGAGTTTTTATGTCCTGTTCCTCCTGTAGTGCATTCTAGTTCCGGTCTCCAAAGAGGACCTCGCTCAGTAGCTAGTGTTCTTAGGACGAGAAGTTGACCTAAAAACACCTAGCATAACAGTGGTGGTGGCGGTTGTTGATGGTGATGATTGTTGTGGTGGTGGTGGTTGTGGTGGTGGTTGTTGTTGTTGTGGTTGTTGTTGTTGTTGTTGTGGTTGTTGTTGTTGTGGTTGTTGTTGTTGTGGTTGTTGTAGTGGTGGTGGTGGTGGTGGTGGTGGTGGTTGTGGTGATGGTTGTGGTGGTAATTGTTGTTGTGGTGGTGGTTGTTGTTGTGATGATGATTGTTGTTGTAGTAGTAGTTTTGGTTGTTGTGGTGGTGGCTGTTGCAGTTATTGTGGTTGTTGTTGTTGTTGTTGTTGTGGTGGTGGTGGTGGTGGTGGTGATGGTGGTGGTGGTGGTTGCTGTTGTTGTTGTGCGGGTGGTTGTTGTTGTTGCTGTTGTGGTTGTGGTGGTGGTGGTTGTTGTGGCGATGGTTGTTGTGGTGGTTGTTGTGGTTGTTGTGGTGGTGGTGGTTGCTGTTGTGGTGGTTGTGGTGGTTGTTGTGGTGGTTGTGGTTCCTGGTTCATCTGAATCATGAACTCGGTGCACTGCAGGCTTAAGTTTCCCTTCTGCAACCCACTGTCCTCCTTTTGGGGGATAGGGAAGTAGCTGAGGGATGCTTGCATAACCAAACAATTGAGCCACTTGTGCAATCGGTGCCACCCTGGATATATTTCGATCCTTTCATCTCTCCCAAAGCAGCACAGTGTTGCGGCATTTCTAGGTAGTGGTCAACGTCGCCCTTGTCAGGAACACAGCATCATCTGCCTTAACCGTTCCAAGATGGCAGCTGAGCAGATGCAACGAAAGTAGTGTCATGTTGCATCTAGGCTTATTTGTATCTGTTAAGCTAGGTGTTTAAGAGGCGGCTTCCCGTCCCGTGAATGCCTAGATTGCAGCTTGGTTCCCTTTCTAGACCAGAATTAGACAAATAAGAGAGGACCAGGGCATAAAAACACCGGGCAATAACCTTACACATATAGTGACAAATTCAACTGATTCAGAATGGGTAGACAATCTTACACAATATCATACACAAAAATCAATACATAGGCTGGCATTAGTGGGTAGAGTATCACGCAGGATACTAGATACACAAGGGCCTAAATCTGGTTCAAGGAGGCACGGCGCTGTTACACTGTTCGTGGGGAAAAGGCACTGACGTGAGGCGTTCACTGTTCCGGCATTGAGTTTCAGGACACTATGTTACTGGTGCTGTTACTAGGGATGGTGCGTCACTGCCTATATATTCACTGCTCTTTGTCACTGAGGTACCTGTTCTATTTCACTTGGCATTCACTGTTCTGATATTAAGTTTCAGGATACTATGTTACTGGCGTTGTTGATAGGAATGGGATGTCACTGTCTATACATTCACTGCTCACTATCACTGAGGTGCCTGATCTATTTCACTTGCCGGCTGAGGGTTTTATTAAGCCTCACTCTTCACTTCTGTCACTGTACATTTACTCTCATGCCTTGAATGCCGGCCGGCCTCACTGTTCACTGATTGTTCACTGTCTTTAAGTCCACTTTCTTTCACTGGGGGAAGGGAGGGCCTAGGGCTTATAGTTCTCGGCCTGGGGTAGGCAGAGGCCCTTTGGGTGTCTCTTTGTCTTGTGGCCACGGGACCACTCTCAGGGGCGTCGTCTCTCGGCTGGGGCTCAGGCTGCCTGTGGTGAAGGGCCCCTTGCTGTCGGGGCTGGGAACTGGAGTCTGGCCCTCGGGGCTGGGGCCAAACAGGCGTTGAAGGCACTCACTCAGGCGACTGGTGGAGGATGGGCTTCACCTTCGTTAGGGTGGGGAGTGGGCCTGCCCGGGAGTCAGGGGGACATCCTCAGAGGGGCATTTGCTGCGGTCTTCAGCCGGAGGCACCACCATCAGGGCTGGGCTGCGGCGTTGTCCCCTGCTGGAGTCTGTCAGATGGGTGCCCGCTTCCTCCAGATGGAGGGAAAACAACCCTGGAGACAGTATGGGGCCGCTCCACCAATCCTCAGGGCAGTGGTCCTCCTCCTGGAGGTTGCCTCAGGCTGGGTTGGTAGGAAGGTAATCTGTTCTCCTACCGGAGGGCAGGACTGAGCACAGCTCACCGTCTCGTGGTGTAGTCACAGGGGGCAAGAGACTTTGGCGACTCTCCCCAGCATGGCTACAGGCCGTTGCTAGGTTCCCTTGGGCAACAGACGGAGGGTGGCTACAGGCCGTCCCTTCGCTGTTAGCGCGACTACAGGCCGTCACCGGGATCCAACTCCCTAACGGGAACACAGGCGAAGTGCGGCTACTGGCCACCACCTGCCTGTTGGTGAGGCTACAGGCCGACACCGAAGTCCTGCAAGGAGGGCGACGTGCAGGAGAGGAGCGGCTACAGGCCATCTCCTCCCTACTGGCGTGGCTACAGGCCGTCACCGGTGTCGTGCCCTCCGAGACAACTACAGAAGGAGAGGGGACGTACCGGTCTCTCCCCAACATGGCTACAGGCCGTCACTGGTCTCTGTAGGGGGTGTGAGCAGCACTGGGCGGAGAGGCTACAGGCCGTCTCCTAATTAGTGATCTGGCTACAGGCCGTGACCTTTTTTGGTGAGTGGCTACAGACCGTCTCTGGTGCCTGGCTACAGGCCGTGGCCCTTTTGGCGAGTGGCTACAGGCTGTCTCTGGTGCCCAGCTACAGGCCATGGCCCTTTTTGGTTAGCGGCTACAGGTCGTTTCTGGTGCCCATCTACAGGCCATGGCCCTTTTTGATGAGCAGCTACAGGCCATCTTTTTTATTCCTGAGTGGCTACAGACCATCTCAGGGAAAGCACGGCTACAGGCCGTCACTGGGGTGCTTCTCTGAACTGTTGGGCCAGTTCCACCCCGATCCTGAAGGTGGTCAGCTCGCCCAGGAGGTAGTGTACTTTGACTAAGGTGGTGGCAGCGGTTGAGCTTCGGGGAATAGGGGCGCATGGCCTGGGTATGCTACATCTAAATTGCCTGGACACGTTCTGCGTGCCATCTAACCCTCCGTGTCCTCCTCCTGGGGGTGTGGTGGCGGCCTGAGCTGCCACTGCCGGCATTTTAATATCTATGACCTCAAGAGCATAAGCTGTACATCTCATCCTGGACTATGACTACTTTGTAGATGTGATCAAGTGTGGAGTGTTGTTTAAGGCCAATGAAATATGCACCCCAAGGGGAGACCACAGGGAGGTGTACAGATGGGATGAAAATACCCACCCCAGGGAGGGACCACAGGGAGGCGCGTAAAGGGCCCAGCCTAGACGGGCCAACGTCCCCCGCCACCATGAGCCCCTCTTCCCCTCAACAGAGCCAGCGGGAAGTACGCCACCCCGCCACACTACTCTCCAGCTGGACCAGCAGTCTTCAGGATCGGGGTGAGACTTGTGCTCTCACAGACCCCAGTAGGATTGCAGCAATCCACCATGCTTGCTGAAGAGGAAACGTCATTGTACTGTGTCCTGCACTTGTATCTTTTTGTGGTAATATATGTGTAAGATTGGCTAGCCTGTGTTTGAGCCTTGTTCCTTTGGTTGCATGCTCTAGACCCAGTCTTGGAAAGAACCCAAGTCAGTTACTTGTACTCAGAGGGCAAGAAGTTGAGCTCTGAGTATGCAGCATAACACTGGTGGCCAGCGGTGGTTCTTGATCTGGTCAGAGAGCAACAAGGAATGAAAGGAAAAGTTAACAAAATGGCGGCCAAACCACACGTACAATTGCCAATATTCGACCTGAACAGTGCGATATAGACAAGTACATTTTTTTTTTTTTTTACATGTCCGACTCTGGGCAAAGGCTTCAGGGCCTATTTCTTTGCGGGCAGTGACCTATCCCAAGGCCCAGTAGTCCTTCTACATCTCCACATGTCACCACTTTGGTGCTAACACCCACCATCCATGCTGAATACATGCTAAGGCTGTCTCCTACAGGACTGGTGTACTGGTATTAGTGGGGGTATTTCTACATGTTGACGGGTCATCTGGTAGATCAGGTAAGATTCCTTTTAGGAAATTCAAATCCTTAAACTGTTCCCTGCCCCAGTCGGGATTCGATCCTGGGTCCGTTAGGACTGCAGGCCGCCTCTCTACCGATTCAGCCACCGCCTTCCCCATAATTAAACTATTATTAGACATAGGATTCGAGCATGACAGGGAGAAAATTGCAGTAACCCTACCCCACCTGGAAAAAACAGTCTCGAACATCGCTACAAAGATCATCCTTGAGCTGACATGAGCACAGTTCAAACAAATTGTGACCCAAGCGGTCATGCCATCACTAGGGAAAGTCATTACCTTTTCCCAGCTCGACGCCCTCACCTATGATGGTAACCTGGACGACACCCTCATCCAGGCCAGGCGACTTGTCACTGCCGCTTACCCAGAAGCCGACGCAGCCACCCAGGAACAACGCATCTTCAATACCCTACTGAGGATCTTCCCCAGTGCCATCAGAGAACACTTCATGATCTACGCCCCGATGGGAGACCTCAATAAGGACATCCAGCTGGTCAGGTGCCTCCTCGCCTCTCGCACCACCCTGCAACATATCAGCGCTGTCAGCAGAGTCCCCACTCGCAAGCCACCACAACCCAAACCCCAGATGTCCCCCAACATCACTGTTTTCCTTCAGCACCACTCATCGTGCCAAGGGGACTCCCCACAAAGAGGCACCCCACCTCTAAGGAGAACACCAACCTCATCTCCATCAACCCTTGTGAGTTTTCCGCCTGTAGTCATCGGTGCCCAATGCATGACATACAGGAACAGCTGAAAGCCGCCAGCGTAGACCAACCACCCAGGGGGCACTACAAAGTTTCCTCCATAGAGGATGACTGCTCTGAGGACTACGCACCCACTGCCAACTGCTCCGATGCTGAGGGAGCAGAGCTCAGCGAGGAAGACACCCCACAACAGCTGGAATTTTAGGACTGCCCCCGTATCTCTCTCTAGTGGCAGGGGCCACCTCACAAAAATATCGCCCCCCAGTGTACAACAAAATAAGACTGAACGGGATGAAAGCGAGGCTACTGGTCGACATGGGAGTGTCCAGATCCTGCCTCTATCACCATTTCTACTCCTGCCATGCCTCAGCTTTTGGCTCACTCCTCCCCACTTCAGCTCACCTTGTAGACGCAGGGGATGGCCCCCTGCCTATATGTGGGGAGACCTGGGCCCTACATGCCAGCACCTGTCAAAATGTGTCTGCTCAGCACCAATTCATTATTTTCGACTCAACATGCCATGCCTATGATGGCTACTTAGGACTGGACCTCCTGCAGAAGTTACACACCAACATCGATTGCCACAGGCGGCACCTCCACTTCCAGAAGTCTCCAGACCCTCCCTCCCAGCCACACCGCACGTGCACATCAACCCCTTCCCCCTTGGTCCACTCTCCCTCCGTCATGTCCTCCACTTTACCCCCTGTGATCCCTAACCCTCCCACCTCCCTGCACACCACCTTCCTTGCCACCATCGCCTTCAGCATGAGGCCTGCACAGGCCCACCAGAACCTCCATCCTATTCTGTCCAAACCTACCATCGGGAACCATCTCCTACTTACTATCTCCCACCTTCCTTTCCCCCCACCTCAGGGCAGTATGCATTACTAACATCACCACCCCCCTCACCGTCCCCAGGGGATTAGTGGTCGGTGATAGGGAGGAAGCTGAGCCGTGTGCATCACCCCCCATCTTCCCCCACCACCTTTCCCCTTCTACTTGAACACCTCTTGCCACACCAGGCTGACAGCCTCCGACACCTCCTCCTGGACTTTCGAGACCTCTTCTCATCAGGACCAGTGGACATTGGTTACACCACATACCTAGTGCACAAGATCCACACCACAGGGCCTATTCGCCAACCATCTCAGAGAAAATAATCACAAACAATGGGCTGAGGAAGACCGGCAGGTCCAGGAAATGCTCGATGCCAGTGTCATATCTCCACCCACCAGCCCTTGGTCCTCTCCAGTCATCTTGGTAAAAAAGAAAGATGGCACCATGCAATTCTGTGTCAGCTATTGGCGACTGAACAACTTGACAACCAAGGACGCCACTCCCCTACCCAGAATAGACGACTCCCTCCACTCCTGCTATGGAGTGTCCTGGTCCTCCACCCTTGACCTCCAATCAGGGTGCTGGCAAGTCCCGGTGCACCCAGAAGACAGGGGCAAAATAGCGTTTTCAACCAGCAACGGGAAACATGAATTCAATGTCCTCCTCTTCAGACTATGCAACATCCCCGCTACACTCTTCTGGCTAATGGAATCAGTCCTCAGTGGCCTCACTTGGGAAATATGCCTAGCATACCTCAATGATATCATCTTTTTCAGCCGGACATGGGCTGACCACCTCCAGCACCTTAAACAAGTTTTCACCAGAATCCGATAGGCAGGGCTCAAGCTCAGGCTGTCAAAATGCATCCTGGCTGGATGGTCCATCTCCTTCCTGGGACACGTCATCTCCAAGGAAGGCATAGCACCCAACCCTGACAGGCTGCATGCTATCACAGACCTCTCCCTACCCCGAGATGTCCACGAGGTCCGTGCCTTCATCGGGTTCACGTCCTACTACCAGCACTTCATGAAAGGATTCGCCAACAATACAAAACCACTGCACGACATGACAAGAAAGGGCGAACCTTGTACCTGGATGGAAGACTGCATTCAAGCTTTTCACGTCCTCAAGACCAAGCTCATCACCGCCCCAATTGTCGCATTCCCTGACATCACCCTGCCCTTTCCCCTGTAAACGATGTATCCCTAGTGGCATTCGGTGTTGTCTTGACCCAAGTCCAAGAAGGAGGGGAACACATCATCGCCTGTGCCAGCCATACCCTCAACCAGGCAGAGAAGAATTACACTGCCACCACACGGGAATGCCTGGGCATCATCTGGACCTTGGACCACTTCTGTGCCTACCTATCAGGCACCCACGCCACCATAATTACGGACCACCAGTCCCTTCAGTGGCTGCGCTACTCTGAGACCCACAACATCCAACTGATCAGGTGGAAACACTCGATGAATTCAGCTTTGACATAGCATACCAACCTGGCAAATTACACACGAACACCGACGCCTTACCCCGGCAACCCATCAATGCCACAGCACAGCCACCAGCCTCCTACAACAATGGCAAAACAAAGATTGCCCAGGCTGGATTCCACCCCAAGTATTTTCCAAGCTCTACTGGCAAGCAACCACCTGTTCACCCACACCGGGCATATAGCGCTCGACCCAGACACCGCCCTTGACACAATGACCCACCTACACTCAGACAACGACATACATCTTGGGACCAAGAAACTACTACAGGTGTTTAACAACATGTATTGGACACCAGACCCTTCTAACTTGGCCAAACGAGTCATTCAGGCCTGCCGGGCTTGTGCACTCAGTAAGGATGCCACACAGACACCTGGCCCTTCAGGAAACATCACTGCTCCTAAGCCATGGCAACTCTTGTCTGTGGACGTAGTCAGACCCCTACTACCTAAATCAGGCTACAAATACATCATCACTTTCGTAGACACACACTCAAAATTCCTGACCGCTTGCCCAGCCATAGAACACCACGCCATTGTTGTGGCTGACGCCCTCGTCTGCCATGTGTTCCCCTACTTTGGCATTCCCCAAGCCCTTCACTCAGACAATACCCCAGAGTTTACCAGCAAGATATGGAGGGAACTCGCCACCATCATCAGATACAAACTCCCACTCCCTCTCATACTGGCCACAGGGTAATGGGATATGCGAGAGAAGCCACCGCACCCTACTCAACCAGGTAAGAGCCAGAATAGAAGAGACACAGAACAGGGACCGGCCAACCCATGTAAAAATTTAATCTTGCAAGGGGGGATGAACACCTGTCCCCGTGAAGACAGCATTACCCCTCATGAACGTGTGTTTGGAGAAACACCACTCCTCCTGCCGATCTGACACCACCTACAGCCACCCTCCACGTCTCCCACGTCCGACCCCCTTCACCACCTCAAGTGCTGACTACATCACCTGCAAAAGCACCAGGACCTCCAACCTGACACCACCCCCACCAATCCCTACAAACCCGGCGACTCTGTCATGGCTGCTCAACTACCAGTCCCAACCAAACTGTCACCCTGGTTCATGGGACTACTTACAATCATCAATGTCCCCAACCCCTTACCAAGTAACCATCCAGTACCACAACACTACCTGCACCTACCACAATTGCCACTTGCCTCCTTTTCACCCACCACCCACCACCCCTCAACCAGGCCACGCTCACTCCCCCACCCAGCACGCAGCACCACTGCCACCCCTCCCCCGACCACTCAACTTACTCATGCTACTTCACATCATCTCACTCCTCACCCTCACTCACTCCTTCCTCCACAATCACGTCCCCCACAGTACCCCCCTCCAACTCCATGCTCTCACCAAAACCCCCACTCACCCCTGGCGACCTCACCTTCCACCTCAACCCTCACCGCCGCACCACCACCCCTGGCCACCTCACCACGCGACCAGCGCTCCACGCCACCTTCATCTGCCCTCACCCCCGCTGCTCCCAGGACAGGGCACCTTACACCCACGCGCCCCTCACCTTAACCCACTCCTCACTCCACACCCACATCCTACACCGGACCCCACACCAGCTCCCCATCCTCAACCACTACCACCACACCACCACCTAATACGATAACCCCACTGCCCAAACCAAGAACCCCCCCACCCCCACCCGACTGGCTTACCACGTGGCCCAAGCTCCTTGCCACCCATGCCCGTCCTCACCACCACAATAACCAGATCTGGCTGTCTCTCTCACCCACCTGCAAGATACACCCCAACACCCTCATCACCACCACCACCAACACCACCCACACAATCTGCCCTCAGCTCACCCACACCCAACACCCCCCTCATCCTCAAAATACACCAGGCCGGAAGGAAAATTCCAGTAGCCCAGCCCACCAGGATGATTAAGGCACGTCCCCCACGACCTCATAAAACCCAGGTCACCTCACCAATCTCCAGCATTCAGCCCAGAACCACCGGCCAGTCACCATACTGTGTCGCCAGAGATGAAGATCAGACACGTGCTGTGGACCCCTGCCCAGGGGAACAAACATTGCCTGAGGGGAACATCACAACTGCTGCACCTCCTACAGAAGACTACCCATACCTCCACCCTTGAAATCGTCTACCACCCACACCAGGAGCCAAACCGACCCACACACCACTGGACCACCCTCCTTCACCACCTCATGCCATCCCACCAGACACCTACATCAGGCACCTACCACCTCCACCCATGGGGCAGTGACTTTTTCACCCAAGACGGTGGTGAAATACACATCCCAAGGGGAGACCACAGGGAGGCGTGTGGACAGGATGACAAAATACCCACCCCTGGGAGAGACCACAGGAAGGCACGTAAAGAGCCCAGCCTAGACAGACCTACATCCCTTGCTGCTATGCCACCCTCTTCCCCTCAACAGAGCCAGCAGGAACTACGCTACCCCGCCACACTACTCTCCAACTGGACCAGCACTCACCAGGATCAGGGTGGGATTTGTGCTCTCGCAGTGGGCAACGCCCACCGTGCTTGCCAGGGAGGGAACATCCACTGTACTTCCCTCGTCTGCTACCCCTGCGCTCCCTTCAAGGGTAGCATCCCTTGCTTGCCTCACTCCAGAGGCCGAGCGGGACGCCCTTCTCACTCCCCCCACACCTCAAGGGGTGGAGCTCGTTCCCCAGCAGAGTCCCTGTTGGAGAGTGTCTGGAGTGGCCCCATCGTGAGCCTGGGAGTGTGCTTACTGCAGCCAGTACCCCGACGTCACAAGCTGCTGATAGACCCCCCAAGGACAAGATGCCACAGGCAGCCCCTGATGGCCTCTCGACGCTGGCAAGACTGCAGCCCCCAGCTGCCAAAGGACGCACCCAGGACTCCAGGCCAGGACTAACCCAGACCAACCGGCAAGCCGTCCTCCTCCTGCTCAAGGGCAGGCACGGAGCAGTGCACCTGTTTGCCCCATTCGGCCCCAGTCTCGAGGGCCGCCACACATACCGAGGCCAGAGAAGGGCCTCCCTCGATGCTGCCCTGCAGCCCACACTGGACGATCCATCACACGACCAGGGATCTGCACCTCTCTCAGGAGCACACACCTGACGGGATGCCTCCCACACCTGGGTGACACCTGCAACTATACCTGATCTCTTGTAGTCCAACTCCTATTCTTATGTACTGATATTGTGAATGTTCTATGTCATTTGTACTGTGTCCTGCACTTGTATCTTTTGTGGTAATAGACGTGTAAGATTGGCTAGCCAGTGTTTGAGCCCTGTTCCTTTGGTTGCATGCTCTAGATCCGGTCTTGAAAAGAACCCAAGTCAGTTACTCGTACTCAGAGGGCAAGAAGTTGAGCTCTGAGTACGCAGCATAACAGCCAGTTACCGAGCCTTGGTCCCACGCACGTCACTACCCCGTTAGAACCTCTCGGGAGGGTGGTAACCATCCACTTATAGTACCCTTTGGTGAGCTAACAGTTGCTACACCTTGCCCAATGGTGAGCCGAAACTACTGCTGGACAAGGGCGTTCATCTTCCCTGAGCCGGACACATGTTCTGGTCGCATACCCCTACCAGTCAGTATTAAACCAGTTATTTATTATCAAGACAATCAATCAGATAACAAACTGTCATTTCTACACTTGCAGCAGTCTTCAGGATGAAGACGTCTGCTCTGGTTGCAGCAGCTGTAATCACAGTGGCTGCTGTGGTGATGGCATCGGAACCAAACTGCCTGATGAAGACTTGTACTGAATGTATCAGAACGGCAACATGTGTTTGGTGTAAAAGCAAGGTGAGTTCAATGGCGAATTTCTAGTTTTGACAGGCAGTGGTGAGAACAGTCTGGGAGTGGTAATACATCCACGTGTTGCAGCTGATACCTTCACAGATATATTAAGTGGAACAGCCTAATGGATTATTACAAAAATGTCAATAACACTTGCAAAATGAATATTGCAAATTACATCAGCAATGCTGGCATTCAAGTTTCCTCAAAGTTCCGCATCTTTCCTCCCAACCAGACATTCGATGGCGACTCTCGGTGTGTGAGCAAGGAGTCATTATCATACACCATATTTGTGTCGAAGTGTGGTGAGAGCAGTGTGGTTGACCCAGACAGTGAGAAGACTGTGGTGAACGAAGGTGATGACAGTGATCAGTTGAGGCCTCAACAAGTTCAGCTTGTACAACGACCAGGTTTGCTAATAATATTATTGTGGGTACCTTGTAGATTCGGTACTGATGGTTACTATCAATATGGTCTCTAGTGGGCATTAGAGACCATATTAATAGTACCTTATGTATGTTTACAGGAAGTCTTGCCTCATCACAGCGTATTATAGTAATTCCTTTACCCCTCTCTCAATTATCTGTCATCCATAATTTCATCATGCTTACCAGTATCACTTTCATGTCTAGTTGTGGTAAACTAGATTTAAGGTTGTTGTTGTTATGGCCCCAGACCTGTCAGAACTTGAACTCATGAGATTGCAGTCCATCGTTCATCTTTCGGGAGACAGGAAGGAAATTGAGCAACATTAGTACGATATAACCAAGCAGGAGAGCCACACACACTGATGGCACCGTGCGGTTATGCCTCTTGAATACTAGTCTAGTTAGAATACTACTGCATTATTATTTTACATAAAAGAGTGAACTAAACGGGGTTAGAGTTCTTGCTCCTTTGCCCTGCTGGTTACTGTGCCCTCACAATATACTGTATATATAACAAAGGGCATTAAAGACTATAGTCGCGGCGCGCGACTGTGAGGTTGTTATTATCGTGCTCTGGCAACCTTCTATTCAAAAGTGCGGCTGATTTCGTGTATAATATGAGACACATGTCATTCGTGTATAATATTTTCTAATATAATAATATTCGTGTATAATATATTCGTGGATAATATTATGATTCGTGTATAACATGATACAAAATCGGACACACTTTTGAATGGTAGGTTGCCAGGGTACGATAATGACATCCTCAGAGTCGTGTGCTGCGACTATATTGTTCTCTGTGAGACTGTGTAAAATTATTGTTACAGTGTAGTGCCAGTGCTTTCAAATTGATCAGTCTCTGATGAACATTAAAAAATCCATTGCCAGGTGAGGAAGTGTACTAACTTCATATTAACTGAATGTTAACTACATTCTTTCTTCCTTTCTTCCTGGCTTCAAGTAATTATGTAATTTCTGTCTATCTATCTATTGCCAGATGCCATAATCCCATAAGTGGTGGCCATTTGACTTTGAGTTATTAGTTTTACGGAGAGGGCACTAACCCTCCACCAACCCCCTTGCTGACACGTAGGGAGCACGTACGGTATGGTTTGGTTATATGGTTACTATAATGCAGTATAGTACCACAGGGGGCGACCCAACACCCCCACAAGGAGCCCATAGAGGAGCAACGACAACGCGCCAGGACTCGGGGCGACAACGGCATAAGTCCGCCCAGGCCACGCACCCCTATGACCCGGAGCTCGCCCGCCGCCACCATAGCAGGAATACCAGACTACCTTCCAGGCGAGCCTTCCCCAACCAGCTTCAGGGTGGAACTGTTCCTCCAGCTCCTGCCAGCACCCCTGAGATGGTCTGTAGCCACTCAACCCCTCCTGAAGGAGATGGCCTGTAGCCACTCTGAGGGAAATAAGGAGAAGGCCTGTAGCCGCTCCCGCCTTCGTCAGAAGACAGCCTGTAGCCGCTCTGAAGGTGCCTTTCTCGAGACGGCCTGTAGCTGCTCAACCCTCCTGAAGGTGACGGCCTGTAGCCGCTCCTGCTCTCGTCAGGAGATGGCCTGTAGCCGCTCTGAAGTTGGCCTTCTCAAGACGGTCTGTAGCCACTCAACCCTCCTGAAGGAGACGGCCTGCAGCTGCTCCCACCTTCATCAGGAGACGGCCTATAGCCGTTCCCGCCTTCGTCAGGAGACAACCTGTAGCTGCTCTGAAGGTGCCCTTCTCGAGCCAGCCTGTAGCCGCTCAACCCTACCGAAGGTGACTGTCTGTAGCCGCTCTGAGGGGAATCAGGAGACAGCCTGTAGCTACTCCCGCCTTCATCAGGAGACAGCCTGTAGCCGCTCTGAAGGTGCCCTTGGGTCTGCTGGTAGCTGCTCTTTCCCCCAGGCCATGGCCAGTAGCCGGGCATTGGCAATGGCCGGTAGCCACGCCCCTAGAAGGCCACAGCCAGTAGCCGGGCCCTACGGCAGGAGACGACCTGTAGCCACTCCTCCGTCGAGAGCTGACGCCTGTTCTCCAATCCACGACACAGAGGGAGTCCCAAGCCTAGAAGTGCACTGGAGTGGCCCCGTGATTTCCCCCGGCCTCTGCTCCCTGCAACCAGCTCTGGAGAAGATCCACCTGATGGACCCCAATGCAGGCCGGTGCTGCAGCCTCTTCCTGACGGCACCGCCAAGTACTGGGGACCGCAGCCATTGGGAACCCCAGACCGCCCCCAGGACTCCTGGGCGGGAACTCCCCACACCCCAACACAGGAGATCTTCATCCTCCGTCAGGCACCTGAGTGAGAAGTTCAGGCAGTTATTCGACCCCAGCCCTGAGGGCCGTACTCCCGCCCCCAGCCCGAAGAGTGCAGGGCCTTTTGCCACCCGCAACCCCGGACGAGAGAGGACGCCCCTGCGAGTGATCCCGTGGCCCCTGGATGTAGAGACCCCCGGCGGAATGCAGCCCCGTCAGTTGTAAGGCTGTGACCCCTCCGCCGCCCTTTTACCTGACCTACATGATGCCCAGATCCGAGAGGAGTGACAGTGATAGTACAGTGTCCGTGACCCAGTAACACAGAGGCAGAGCAGTGAACTAACTATCTAACAGAAGTTGGTGATAGTACCAAAGTGGTGGAGTAACAGTGAAAATTGCAAAGGCGAACACGGCTACCCAGTGAGAGACGGGTCTATCATAGTTAATACGCTACCACCAGATAATACCTCCTAATACTAAAACCGTATCCAGACCCCAGTGCCAAAGAAACACTTACCAATAGGAAACAATATCAGCGACTCCATGAATATATAAAGCCCAGACTTCCTATAACTAATAATACATAAACCTCTGCCCCAAGTGCTATTCATTTTGATCTGAGCAGTATCCTGTGTGATACTGATAACCCATATCTAGATGTAAGAGTTATAATTGTCCAGTGTACCTGTATCAGTGACATCTACTCGTTCCCCTGTCCAACTTAGTAATACACGGTAAGGTTGTTGCCTTGAGTTTTTGTGTCCTACCTCTCTCCTATTTGTCTAAGCTCTGGTAAGAAAGAGAGCCCCGCTACACACTAGGCGATTACGGGATGGGAAGCCGGCCTCTAACACACCTAGCATTACAGTTACCACCCAGCATTGTAAATGGTTTCCTGGCTTACAGGAAACCATTAGGCTTGTCACTCAATGTAAAGACACCTGTAAAGGAAAGAAAAGCAATGAGAAGTGACAGGAAAGATGGGAGAAGTAGGAAGAGAGGAGGGCAGGCACAGAAAAAGAATGATAAAGGCTAAGGAAGAAGTAGGCAGCACAACATCAAGTGAGTGGATTATGGTTGCCACCACCTAATTTCACAACTAAATATTTGAACATACTGTATTGCTCTCCCTTATCAGAGAGTGTCATATCAGAGACTTTACACACACACACACACACACACACACACACACACACACACACACACATATATATATACATATATATAACCCCTCCAATATCCGGATCAACAGAGCCATCGGTAGGTTCGGATATTGGTTTCGTCCGGATATTGGGCCCCAGCTTATGGACTTGTACTTATGGACCCTAACTCAGAGAAACACCTATACAACTCCCTCCGGACATGCATAGCACCTATTTAACACCCAAATCACACCAATAAGGCTCATAAATGACTGAAATAAATGCAAAAGAAACATAAAATGAGGGTTTAGAAGTATGTTCATACATTAATAAACATTCTGGTACTTATGGACTCTAACCGAACCTAACTCTGAAAAACACATTCCTGCTGCACATGCATGAGGTAAGTATAGTATGGAAAAAAGTACAGTATGACACATTCTGGTAAGTATAGTATGGAAAAAAGTACAATATGAAACATTCTGGCTACTTACAGCAAGTCCCTGGCCACCTCGATGAATAACCGCCTCCTCTCGGACTCTGACAGTAAGAACGATTTCCTGAAGCACTTGCAGTACACTCTTCCTGAAGTCTTGCACTGAACTTAGTCAATAACACACAGAAGTCCGTTCTCTTCACAGTGTTCACTTTAGTCCAAATAATGTTCCAGTTAACTTTGGTGTTGCACATAAACTTTTCCCAATCTTTTCAAGTTCTAAAGCCAAAACAAAGAAGGTTAGTTACGTTAAATTTTGTTTCCACAGAGTCTTTTCTCTCATTTCGAAAACCTTAAAACAACACACCGTTTTTTTCACTGCACAACACTCAAAATTCCCGTGTGGTCTAGTGGAGAAGTTCTTGCTGTTTATTCACTATCAGAGTCCGAGAGTATCACTGGCAGGCTACCAAGGGGGTGCATCGGTGGGTCGTGGTGATGGCGTACCGACTACAGAAGACTCTGAAGATAGCTGCAAACTCACATCGAGCGGTGACTCCACTGTAGCTGATGTGCTGGGCTGTGGCTCGGAGCATGAGGGCCTGTCTTGGGGAGGCAACGGAGAGTGGAACCAGGGCTTGGCACAGCGGGGGTCACGGGCCTGAAAAAACTGTCAATCGTTGACTGACGCAAGGACCGACGATTCTGGCGATTGATGATGCACTGCCGGAAAGCACGCACTTCCTCCATGAGTCCCAAGGGCCCCATCTCCCTGTCGCAGTCCGGGTGTTCCAGGTAGTCTAGGACGAACTCTAGATGTTCCCGGAGTGCGCTCAGCTTGGGGATGGCTGGAGTAGTGTCCTGCTGAGAGGAGTCCGCATCATCATCGCCTTCGTCATCGGAATCTTCAAGTTCGGGACTAACACCAGCAACCGAAGACGCGATCTCGATATCAGACAACGTCTGATACCCAGGATCTGATACCCTCATCGTCGTCCAACCACTCACGAACATCGTCCACATCAACATCGTCGCCGTGCGTACGTAGCCGTGCATGGAAGTCATCCACGTCAAACCCTAGGAAATCGTACTCCACATCTGTTCCGAGAAGCAGACGAGACCAACCATTTTCAAGAGTTTTCACAGGGACTTCCTTCCATGCACTAGCCCAGTCATACAGCGCAGACTTGATGTTGTAGCGGCGAAGGTTTTCCAAAGTCCGCTTGCCTCGAGTGTCACGTCCTTCCCTGCGCTCGTCCTCGTCCTCGAGAACAACCATCACCTCGTCCAGGAACTTCCGACGGTACAGGCACTTTGTTGCCATGATCACTCCTTGGTCCATGGGTTGAATGAGAGCAGTTGTATTAGGTGGCAGAAACATGCACCTAATACGGCCATTCTCAGCAACCAAGTCCTTGTCGCACGGGTGGGCAGGTGCATTGTCGAGGAGAAGGAGAGCCTTTACCTGGTCACGAGGAATTCCCAGTGTCTTCGTCTAGTACTGGATGACCTCCTTGATGAAGTGACGGTGAAACCAGTCTTTGAAAATCACAGCTGTGAACCATGCCTTCAAAGAATGGTACCATACGACAGGAAGGACATCCATCACCCCACGAAGGCACCGAGGCTGCTTTGCACGGCCAACAATAACGGGCTTAAGCCGGTGCATGCCGTTAGCATTGGCACAACACAAAGCAGATATCCATTCCTTAGAAAGCTTGCGGCCAGGTACACGCTTCTCCGTCTCATCGGCTAGAGTGTTCGTTGGCACCGAGCGATAGAATAGGCCAGTTTCGTCAGCGTTATAGACTTGACCGAGAGTGAGGCCCTCCCTGTCGATCAAGCCTTTCACCTTGTGCCGAAACTCGTCCACTCCATCCTCATTAGCGTCCAATGCTTCGCCATGTGCTTTACGGTTAGCAAGGCCATGTCGCAACTTGAACGCGAAGAGCCAACCCTCAGATGCCCTGAAGTCTAGGGCATCGTGAAGCCTTGCAAACTTCTCAGCAGCAGCCTTCAGCTCCGTTCCACGTACCATCACACCAGCTGCACGTTGCTGTCGATACCAAATCAACGTGGATCGGTCGATTTCTGCAAACTTGGGGGTAAACATAACCTTCCTTTCCACGTTGCGTTTGCTTCTCGACGAGAAGTCAGCCGTGTACTGCATGAGCTTGTCTCGGGAACGCTTGATATCGAACAAAGTCGACTGGGCCAGGTTGAACTCGCGGAGAATGCGTGAAGAAGACCAACCCGCATCAACTTTCTCCAATATCTCCCGTTTCTTCTCCAGAGTCAACACCACTCTCTTCCTTTTCTCAGGAGGCGGGGCCATCATCACACACACTAAGAGGAGGGCAGAGAGCAGCAGGAGGCCTTGCAGCAAGTACGGCACCACCACAAAAGCGAGCACGTGGGCAGCCATGGCGAAGAGCGTAGGTCCAGTCGCGGTGAGAGACAGGCAGGAAGTGGGGAGGATGCAGCGGCGCTCTATCGGATGTCGGAGGAATGACGAACCAAAACAATGCTCTCACGCGGCGCGCGCGGCAAGTTCAAATTACGGACGGCAAAAAAAAAAAAATCGATTTTTTTTTTTTTTTTTTTTTTTTTTTTTTTTTTTTTTCCGGACCATTTTGGGAATGTTTGATCCCAGGACGATAAGGTTCGGTTAGTGGGGATGTTCGGTTATTGGGCGTCTGGATATTAGAGTGATTACTGTGTATGCAGTATATATATATATATATATATATATATATATATATATATATATATATATATATATATATATATACAGTAGGCTCGCATAGTGCGCGAGAGATTGGGCGGTGCACGAGCTTGTGCACTGGGAATTCGCGCACTAGGAATACATAATCTTATGGGAATAATTACATATGGGCGGTACCCCCTCATACCTGGACATTTTTTGGCCCTTAGAGACATAATAAAGGTCATATGTTTCAGACATTGTACTAAAGCTATAGCTACAATAACAAAAATATGGGTAGTCACCTTAACAACAGTAGACAACAGGCCTCATGACCTTAAATAACAAAGGTTCCGAGGCGCGGCAACATTTACAGTGCCGCTCTCCCCACCGCACCTCCCACCGCACCAACACTTCCCTCCACAGACTCCTCTTGATCACCTTCCCCAGGAGCATCGAAGTCACTCACTTCGGCCATAAACCCTTCAAAGTCCAATGCTGACACTTCTGATATTGCATCCTGTTCATCCTCAACAGGATCAGGAGCAGACGATGTCGATGGTTCCGCTATTTCACCAACTTGAGCCCGCTGTGTGTAGCTTGTTATGAGCGTCTGTCTTCTCCTGTTTATTTCTTCCCTGTGCCTGTCTGTGTAGAAATGGAAAAGTTTGTTGATACCAACCAGAAGTTCCTCCGTTCTTAGGTTGCTCACTTCCTGTGCCTGCACCTCTTCCTTGAGCTTATCCACGGCAGCAAGGATCTTGCTAATGTTTGAAATACACAGCTCAGTCCTGCCTTCCATCACACTAGGCTGCTCAACTTGACTCTGGCGTCGGGCTCTGCGTCAGCCTCGTCTATCTATTGCAACACTTCCTCGGGAGGCTGTTCCTCAGTAGCAGTGTGCACTTCTTGTATGTCCGCCAATGTAATGTCCTCAAAACCTGGTACAGCTTGTGCTGCTGTCAATGTTGCTGCCTCAGCATCAGCCAGTGGTTGAATGGCCATCTTCTGGGTGATGCACAGGTGAGGCACGAGCATTCACCACACATGGTTCGCCATTGCAGGTGTAATCTGGTGCCAGGCTTGAAGGAGAAATTCAACTGCGTCCTTCACCGTAAAGTTACGCCAAAATGCCTCAACAGTCATGGCATCTGTGGTAGGTTGGGATAGAGGTGCTGGTGGAGATGGAATGGGAGCAGATGCCTCATCAAGGTCTTCGTCGTGATCTTATAGGGCATGAAGCTCCTCTTGTGTGTCGGTCTTCCTGCGTAGATAGTCATACACTTACTTATGGTAGAAATGCTTCACTGTGGTGATTAGTTCTTGATCGAGTGGCTGCATTAGTGACATTGTGCGGGGCGGCAGAAACACAACACGACAATCCTTGTGAAGATCTTCCAGGTATGGAGGGTGACTTGGTGCGTTATCAAGCACAAGGAGCATCTTAAATGGAATGCCCAGTTCCCAACACTTGGCTCTCGCATCAGGGACACACCGCCTCATTAACCAGTCTGCCATAATGTTCCCGGTCATCCAACCATTTACGGACTTATACCAATACACGCCACTTGCATCCATGTTCGTGAGGTTTTTGTAGCACCGTGGATGTGAAGCTGTGTGTACAACAACTGGCCTCATCTTGTGGCTCCCAGACAGGTTTACAGCAAACATTACAATCATCTTACACTTCTGGAGCTTGCGACCATGGGCTTGTTTCTGTCTTTTAGCAATGTAAGTTGATTTTGGCATGGCCTTGTAATATAAGGACGTTTCATCGATGTTGTAGATCAGTGGTCCTTGGTGTACTGTCCCTCTTCAATAATCGTTTTAAATATTGCAGGATAGTCTCTTGCGGCCAGCTCATCGGCAGAGGCACGTTCACCAGACAATTTCACGTAACGGAGTTCCTTGCGCTTGAGAAAACGGTCCAGCCATCCAACCGATACCCTGAACGGTTTTTCCACTTTTAACCTTCGAGATGCAGCCTTCTAAAAGAGCTGAGCTTGGTTCCAAATAAATCTTCCATCGAGTGGAGCACCTTCCTTTTCTTTCCGCATTATGAAGGTGGCAAGATAGCGCTCCATTACTATCATAGCACGATTTCCCACCCGCAAACGGCCATCTAGGTCAGAGGCACCGTACGTCTTCACTACAGCCTTTATGGCTTCACGGTTCTTCCACACAGTTCTCACTGTAGATTCAGCCAGTTCCAGGGTTCTCCCGATAGCCGTGTTTCCTTGACCCTCCTCCTTCATCTTAATTATCTTTAACTTGGTGGCGTGCATCAGAAGTTTCTTTACTCTTGGGGTTGGAGCCATGGTGCAGCAAAGTTCAGGCAGCACAAAAAACACCACACGTTGTACACGACAGGTTAGCTGTAGAGAGCGGATCCGCACAGTGCACGAGCCGGGACTGTTATGGCGCGCCTGCTCCCTTGTACCCCAAGCTGCGCAGTAGAATGCCCAGGAATTTCTGCGCATCAACATGACAACACGTGACGCGCTTTGTGCGAGGTGGTCGCGCACTAGTAGAAAATGGCATTTTTGAGCCACTCCTTGCCTCTGCCTCGCGTTCTGTGCGGTAAACTCGCCCATTAAAGGGTTTTTGGTTATGATTTTTGGTCACTCGTGCACAAGGCGAATCGCGCACTGCGGTGACGCACACTGTGCGAGCCCACTGTATATATATATAAAAAATGTGTTATGTTTCATGCGACGTAATGTTTAAACAAATAAATGTTATCGGGTAATCTGAGTACAGTAGTAACCAACAAGGGGTGTAATGCCTTCCCCACCTTTTTTTTTAATAGCCTGAGCCCATGACCTCCAACTTGTTTGTGCATTCCACTGAAACTTAGGCAAGGCTAGGGTAGGTTAAGAGACTTCTGCTTTGTATTTTGCCTGTGTCAGTGGCTGCCAAAACAGAAAGCAAGGTGATCTTTGATCATAAGTTGGATGGGACTTAAAGTTTCTCCCATTTTTTACTTTCAGGAAATGAAAGAGCTATGAAACTTTAGAGGTACTAGATAGATGTGGACATTCTTTTAAGTACAGTTCTGTAGACCCTCGATGTAACAAACCTCCACATGTTGGCCTCTTGTCAGCACCACTGATGTACAATAACGAAATTATATAATAATATATGGTATAATTTGTCACTGGAATAATAAACTAAGCCTGAATGAGCAGCCCACTGAGGGAAAAAAAAAAAATACGGTTACTGGTAACCTTCATTATAATGGCCTTCCAGTTACAAATTTTGGCTTTAACAGAAGCTTTGAGCCAACAGAGTAATCTCCTCTTTCTGGTAGCTATATATGGCATTCGTGACTGACCAACAAACCATTGGCATCAGTTGTTGCTCTTCCTAGAATTGTGGAAACACTTCCACCTCTGCTCAATCTTTTGCCTTGCCTAGTTCATTCTATTACCAGTAACTTAATGTACTGTACTGCAATTTATTATGGATTAAAATTTTTTAGTGATTTATAATACTGTGAAGTATATGATGGTGTATGAAGCCAGTACAGTATAGAGTTAGTGTGTGAAGCCAATACAATATTAAGTTGTGAAGTATTGTACTGAGACAAAAAAAAAAAAAAAAAAAATCAAAGCACAGTGCTGGTAGGTGAATACTTAGGGTACCATAACAAAGCAGAGCAATTATACTAAATGCTGAACTTGGGCTTGTAAATTAAGGTGACTGTTATACATTGGATTTAACACACTTTCAGATTCAGTGACACACTGGTGCTGGAGAGGGATACCTGCACTTGGTGGCACTGATGTTACTGGGTGGCTCCAGTGCCTGGCTGTATGAAAGTCCCCCCAACTCCCTGCCTGTCCCCAAAATGAGGAAGGTGAACTGCAGGAGAGGGGCAACTCCAGGCAGGAATCCATTGGGTATACATCCAGATGAACCTGGGGCTATGACAGCAGCAGCAATGTACTCTTTTTTTTTTTTTTTTTTTTTTTTTTTTTTTTTTTAATAGGCCAAAAACCTGTTGTTTACAGGCTGTTGTGTCGTCCCATACATTCCCTACACTGTTGATGTGTGGCATGTGTTGTTAAGTGCTTCATAAAGTTGTTATATGGGTCTGTGCTACAAGCAGAACACATGTCATCTGTGATTCTACCCAGTCCAAATCTTAGCTGGTAACTGAGGAGGTGATGTCCTGATCTAAGCCTAACTAAGTGAACATGGTCAGATCTGGTTAACCCGCCCCGTCCCGACCACTTTCTCACCACTGGTACTCCCCAATCCCGACCATTTTTGGACCCAAATTTTTTTTTGCTAAAACTTTCGCTTTTTGTCAGAAACAATGGTCAGTCACGAAGAAATTGTTCCCCGGGGTCCATAATTGCCCTAAACAGGTATGCCTTGGTCACACCTGGCACCGTGTTCTCTGTAGGTGGTCTGAGCCTCTAACGTTTTCTATGGTATTATAAGTCTGGGAAACCAATGAAAGTAAGTAGATATGTATTTATTACAAACATATAAACATGTGATAAAAGAGTAAATTGGATTTTATACAAAAACAGAGCTGAAATAAGTATTGTACCATCGTGCGAAACAAGCAAAATCGGGCAGACTGGTCACGATGAATCGCTAACATTCCAGAATCATGATACATATCATTTTTTCTACTTACATAATACTTCTACAATAACATTATACCATTTTACATTTTATTGAACTGTTTTTACGTATTCACAGGCCTTTCGATAACATTTAGCGTAATGTTAGCGCTTATTTACGTAGTGAGTGAACTCGCTGTGACTGTTGTTTCAACTTGTATTGTGTTTTTTCTACTTACATAATACTTTCCTAATAACATTATACACTTTTCAACTTTAGAGAACTGTTTTGAGATAGTTTCAGGCCTTACGTAAATATTTAGCGTAATAATAGCGCATAATAACACACATGGTGAAGTCGCTATGACTACTATTTCAACTTACAACCTATTTTTGTACTTATATAATAATTCTCCACTAACATTACACATGTTTACACTTGATATAATTGATATCACATCATTTCAGACCTTACGATTCAACTGAGCGTCATATTATAGCGTACTTACACAGTGAGTGTTATCGCGATATCATTTGTTTCATCTTACACTAGTATTCAACTTAAAAATTACCTTACTACTAACATTACAACCTTTTCCACTTTATATAATTCCTATCACATACTTACTGACCAGAATGTTCTACTGAGCGTAATATTTTCGCAGATTTACACAGTGGGTGTACTCATGACATCAATTATTACAACTTACACTATTTTTCAACTTATATGTTTTATTCATGCTAACATTACACCCGTTTCCACTTTATATTCTTCATTCATTCATTCATTCATTGCCAGACGCCATGTATCCCAAACGGGGTGGTCAAGGGCTTAGAGTTCATTGTTTTACAGGGAGGGGCACTAATCCTCCACCAACCCCACTTGACACGTAGGGAGAGCGTTATGCCAACAGCATCTGGTTGCTATCACATATTTACTGACCAGAGTGTTATACTGAGCGTCACATTTTCGCAGATTTATACAGTGGGTGTAGTTTTCATATCACTTCGTTCAACTTACACTATTTCTCAACTTATACATTACTTTCCTGCAAACATTACACCCGTTTCAAGTTTATATAAGACTTAGCACATACTGACTGGCCTTACCATTATACTGAGCGTCATATCGCCATCCCACACAGTTTCAGTAGTGTAGGAAGTTATGGTACTCTCTGAAACATGGCTGAAGGCACAACGCAACATTGGTGGTGGTGGGGGAGGTGGAGAGCGGCGCCTTTCATCACTCGCACTTCTCTTCCCTCTCCCTTTTCCTTTACCCTTTCCCTTCCCTTTCCTTCCTTTCCCCACATCCTGGGGCTGTGTGGAGGAAGTTTGGGAATATTGTATGGCGAAAGACATGCTAGGGAGTGACTCCACCTCCTCTCCCCTAGGCCTACGTGCACCACGTGCTCGTGCTGCCTCCCTCACACCACTTTCCCTTTCACCCCGCACTCCCGCCACACCACTTTCCCTTTCACCCCTCGCTCCCGCCACACCACTTTCCCTTGCACCCCGCACTCCCACCACACCACTTTCGCCTTCCCCAGACAAAACACTAGGCCATACTTTATTTGCCTTCTCGCCCCACCTTCTGATCCTCGGGGTGAGATTTTTTCCTTCCCCAACCACGAGGCAACATCACGTCCTAAGCCGCCGTCATCGTCATCGTCCTCATCCTCGTCCTCATCAGAATCTCTCTCTAGGGGATGGAGAGAGGTCCATGCAGGTGTTTTGGGTGCAGGCTGGCCTTCCCTTGCCTTACGATACGTGACATACCGCTTTTTCCGGGGCGAAGGGACCTCCTCATCACTGCTTGTTATTTCCTCCTCAGGCTGCACATAATCTCGATCCACCACATCATCATCAAGTGGAAAATCACTATCTCCAGTGAAGGCATCCAGGGCGGATTGTATTTCGTCGTCTGAGAGACCTTTACGCGCCATGTCTGACCTGGGTCACTGCTAACAGGTGAGTGACCGAGACAAGGGCGAGCGCAGGTCACGCGGGGTCTGGGACGCTGCCCGCCTGGCGGCAGGTAGGGGAGGCTTGGGTAGGTGGGCGAATCGAAAATCTCGCGCGAATTTTGAAAATTGTGGAAATTATGAACCTTGCAATTGCAGGACGTTGAAGTATGTCAACAGGATTGGCAGTGACAAAACGTGAGGACGTGGAAGTACGTTGACGGGACGCCGCGGGTTAAGGATACCTCTGCTGGGAAGATATTGGAAAAGGGTCTTATTGTAAAGCATTCTGACTGGGGTGCTTTATTATCCTGGATGTGAAATGAGAATGTAGGTGTTTTTTCATTGCCAGCGTTGGAATATCTAGAGGCAGATGTTGCTGAAGAGAGTCTGGTAATGTTTGTGTGGTGATTGTTTTTTGTGTCTAGGTTTGTTGTACAGCTCTGTCATGTAATGACAAAGGTGTTGTGTGTTGCTATAGGCTGCCATGTTGAATTGTGCATCTCTCATGTCAAGATATGCTCTATCAGGGAGGACTTAATTGGTTTCAAGTGTAAGGGGCCTATGGAAGTGTTGCTGGTGCAGCCATTCATGATGCATAGATGTTCTGGAAGGTGTTGTACAGTAGTAGGTGTTATATAGGAGGGGCCCATGCCAGGGAGCCATAGGATGACACTGATCTGATACAGGATGCTCTTGTTTTGTGATGAGGTTGCATGTAAAAAAAAAAAATCCATTGTGTAATGGTTTATCACATGCACTGATCCGTTGGTTATCTCTCATAATTGATACCAAACATGACACATGATAGTGGAGCTGCACAATAACATTGGATTTATCCTGTTTGGTACCAAGCACCCCAGGTGCAAACCCATATTTTCCCCTTTACGACAACATACACCCAATTAGGACGTACATACTGTTATGGTAAGTACTAGGAACACACATAAGCGCTGTAAAGAAGAAACATGTCCCACAGAAAGACTTGAGATGGGCTTGAGGTAGAGTGTGGAGAAACAGAGGTCTCCTCCACTAGGATTAACTCCTCAAGTAGTGCCTCACCTCTGAACCCCTCAAAGCCATCAGAAACCACAAGTATTGCATCATCATTGTTGGCAGAAACCAGGTCAGGCATACAACTGTGATGTTTAGTGGAAAAATTAGCTATAATGGCAAGAGTGCATATTTTCATTTTGCACTGATAAAGAAAACTGCTATAACCAAGGGATCAAAGTATAGAGTCAGCTATAACATGGGTTCAGTGGGAATATATATTTAGCAAAGGGTCATTCACCGAACAATGTTAAAAACTAGCTTCTGGTTGTTATTTCACTTCACTTTGCTTGCTCATTGGACTCTGACACAACATCTTGGAACAAACAAATGACTGTAAGCTTGCATATCAGTGTTTGTACATTATGGTCGCCATGTACTGTATTGTAGTAGTGCTTGTTACCATGCACACACTATTGTTTCATCACTGACACTAACACACATGATAATGATGAAGGTCAATGGCCATCTTGGAACAAATAAATGATTGTCATCTTGCATGTCGGTGGCTGTACAGTTTGCTTGCTGTGTACAGTAGTGTAGTAGTGCTTGTTACCTTGCTCATTATAATCTTATATCACTTTACTGTATAAAAAATTTATGCACTTTATTATACTGCAAAGTCAGCTACCTATATTTTGCTATGGAAGTTCGAGACAATAAAACATTTATTGGCAGGGCATTAGCGCCTTCATTTTTCACAAAGTTCATCTGCCAACTGTCAGAAATTTGAAAGCTTTATTTACCCCTAAATTGCTTATCTTAGTGTGTTATACTACACAGCCAGCTACATGCACTCGTGACTGCCTACAGTTTCTTACAGTCGTGTTACTGGAAGAGGCTCGCTGTTCAGCTAGTTACTGCAGCTAGGTGTCCCGACACATTTCTTGGTGGTCGCTGTGTGAAATGAACATTATATGTGCTCTATAAGTGAATTTTTGTTCCTGATTTGCCCCAAATTTATCAAGTCTTCCTTCAAATTAACCCATTGTTTTAGATGTTACTACACTTTCAGGTAAATCATTCCACATGTCCACAGCTCTGCATGGGAATGAATATTTTCTTGCATTCAGTTTTGATCCTGTCTTGAAGATATTCTTTGAACTGCCTTTTGTTGAATTTTCCTTCCTTAACTGGAACATCCAGTCACAGCAGTCCTCATCATACTTCCACTTTTTTGTACATTTCACTCATATCATGTGATCTTCTGTAGGTCACTGATGGTAGAGTTAGTGTTCTTAGCCTCTCTTTGTATGGTATTTCTCTCATCCAAGATAGCAGCTTAGTAGTCGTGCATCGCAGACTCTTCACTGCCTTCATGTAAATGATATATATTACAAGTATACCAGCTGTATTTCATATGGATTTACTGTGCACACACATATATATATATAGGATACTTAGCTTACATGAAGAGGGAATCTCTGACATTGTGATCTGGCATAATAACTGGGTTTACCACTCATTCATACTCCTGAAGCTATGATGTAAACAAACACACTACTGTCACATATACCAAAATGCACCAGCCACTGTAACAGTGATAAGTGTTGATAACTGTACTGTACATAAGCAGATGGGGGGGGACAAAAATCCTTCTTGCCCTCACTAAAAATCTGGGGGGGGGGGACATCTGTCCCGTTGCTCCCCCATTTATGGCACCCTTGCTTGTATTTGTACGGTAATGTATTCCATCTCTGTTTCATGCTGTATAAAGGGCCTACTGTAAAAATGAAAACTGCTATATTCATCAGCCAGTGAGGCTATGTTCAGGATCATAATGATCATAAAAGTGAAAACATGATTGTATACTTAAAAAAGGTCCTAACTTTTTAGTCATCATATAGGTGATTCATTGCATACCGGTTCGCTATAAAACAAAAGTCTGCTGCATATTTTTTTGCAGAGGAGGGAGAATGCTTCTCTCTGTTGACCGAAATCTGCTTTTGTAATTGCCCTAAGTGTTTTGTGTCTAGGGGTACACTGCCTCATGATGTCTTCCACATGTGGTCCTTGAAGGTGACTCTAGTATCATCTGTTACTTCAAGGATCTTGGTGGAGAGTGTGTGGCACGGGTACATAGCTAAGTGTGATGTTGGGGGGGTGTACCTGGGCTCATGGTTGCTGCTGGTGATTAGTGTAATGGTGTATTTGGCTGGAGTGATTTGAGAGGAGTAGACTGTAGCACCAGTCGAGCAGGGCAGTACTCCCGAGGTGGATGGAAAGCTGATGACTGGGAGTGCTGGAGCTCCCGTTTCATCAGCCCTCAGGACTAGGTCCTGACCATCCCCCTTTGCTGAACTTTTTCAGTGTCTCAGTTACACAGAGAGTAGGCCAGCATGCTCTCCAGTACAAATTTCTCTATCTACACCAAACTACATGCACAGTACACACTACACTTCCTTTTCCAAAATTCAAAAAATTATGGCGTCTTATCACCAAGCCTCGGAGTCCCCAGGGGGGGGGGACCATAAATGCCCCCACCATCCGCCCCTCTCCCGGTGACGACTCGAGGTGCCTGGAACCACTGTCTGACTCTCTTCTTCATTTCTGCAACATTCGCAGCCTTTCCTCTAACTTTCGCTCTGTTGAGCACCACCTCTCCTCCTCTAAACCTCACCTTCTTTTTCTAACTGAGACTCAGCTGTCTGAGGCAACTGACAGCAAACCCTTTTCTGTATCCTCCTACTTTCTCTATACTCATTTCAAAGCCAAAGGTGGCTGTTGTGTATATATACGCAACGACTTATCTTGCTCTCGTGTTCCTGAACTCGATTCTTCTGAATTCTCTACACTCTGGCTTCGGCTTTCTTGTCATTCTCTGACTAAATACATCTGTGCTGTTTACTTATCCCCTAATTCTACTATCAAAAATTCTTCGACTATCTTACTTCTACGATGGAACACATTCTACCCATTTCTCCTTTCTCTGAAATCTCCATTCTAGGAGATTTCAATGTTCACCACCACCTTTGGCTCTCCTCTCCTTTCACTGATCCACCTGGTGAACAAGCCTACATCTTTTCTATCCTTAATGACCTAGAGCAGCTTGTACAGCACCCTACCCGTATCCCTGACCACCTTGGAGAGAGCTCCAACATACTTGACCTCTTCCTCACAACTAATCCTTCTGCTTACTCTGTTAATCTTTTCTCTCCGTTGGGCTCCTCCGATCACAACCTTATCACCTTAACCTGTCCTATCACTCCGGTACGGCCTGTGGACCCTCCAGGGAACATCGTCTGTGACATTTTGGAGCCGCGGACTGGGAGGCCCTCAGGCAGTACTTCTTTGATTTTCCCTGGAATGATTATTGCTTCCATGGCTGTGAGCCATTTGAGTGTGCTTTGCGCATTACGGAGCTTATTCTCTCGGGCATGGAAGCATACATTCCCTTCTCATATCCTTTGACTAATACAAGAAAGCCTTGGTTTAATCACGCTTGTTCTAATGCTGTCCGCAACAAGGAGAGGGCCTACAAAAGGTACCGGAGCCAACCCACCCCTGAATCACATCTTCTTTACGTTTCTGCTAGGAATCGTGCTAAGTCTGTTCTTCGCTCTGCTAAAAATAATTTCATCCGTACTAAATGCTCTCAACTCTCCAACTCGAATTCTTCCCGCTCCTTCTGGCACCTTGCCAAAAACCTTTCTAACAACTTTACCTCATCATCCTTCCCTCCTCTTTTCTACTCTGATGGTTCTGTAGCTATTTCTTCTACTGATAAAGCAGATCTCTTCGCACAGACTTTCTCCTCCAATTCCACCTTAGACAATTCTGGTGCTGTTCCTCCATCACTTCCCCCCTCTGGCTTCCTCATGGCTGACATTAAAATTTCTTCAGCTGATGTATTTTCTGCCATCACTGGCCTCAGTACTAATAAGGCATATTGGCCTGATGGGGTCCCTCCTGTTGTTCTCAAGAACTGTGCTTCTGTGCTTATACCCTGCCTAGGCAAATTCTTTCGCCTTTGTCTGTCAACTTGTACCTTTCCTTCTTGCTGGAAGTTTGCTCTCATTCAGCCAGTCCCAAAGAAGGGTGACCACTCCCAACCCTCCAACTATCGTCCAATTGCTTTAATGTCCTGTATTTCAAAAGTTTTCGGGTCAATTCTTAATAGAAAAATTTTAAAGCATCTTTCCTATCACAACCTTCCTTCTGATCGTCAGTACAGGTTCCATCAGGGACGCTCCACTGGCGATCTTCTCACCTACCTTTCAGACTCCTGGTCATCCTCCTTTCGGGACTTTGGCGAAAGCTTTGCCATTGCACTTGACATCTCAAAGGCTTTCAATCGAGTCTGGCATAAATCTTTAATTTCCAAACTGCCCTCCTATTGTTTCTATCCTTCTATCTGTGCCTTCATCGCTAGCTTCCTTTCTGATCATTCTATAGGCGCTGTTGTAGACGGCCATCGTTCTTCTCCTAGATCTATCAACAGTGGTGTTCCTCAGGGCTCTGTCCTATCACCAACTCTCTTCCTTTTATTCATCAATGATCTTCTAAGCTGTTCATCTAACCCTATCCACTCATACACTGATGACTCCACCCTTCACCCTTCCATTCGGTTCCCGCAACGCCCATCTCAACAGTTACTTCAACAAACAAGGGATGAGGCTATGGCACACCTAATGTCTGACTTGGCTCGTATCTCTGACTGGGGTAAAAATAATATGGTTGTTTTGAGTGCGTCTAAGACAGTTCTTACCCCTATCAACCCGACAAAATCTTCCACAGGTATACCCACTGTTTAATAATATTCAGCTAAATTCTGCATCATCCTTGAACATGCTTGGGGTTTCATTTACTCGGGACTTATCTTGGAAAGATCATATTACATCTCTTGTAAAATCTGCTTCCAAGAGATTGGGTGTGCAAAGCCGACTCCGCTCTTTCTTTACCCCTGTACAATTGTTGACTCTATACAGGGGTTTTATCCGCCCCTGCGTGGAGTACAACTCTCATGTGTGGGGAGGCTCCCCACATACAGCTCTTCTCAATAGGGTGGAGTCAATGGCTTTTCGTCTCATTAACTCTCCTCCTCTTACTGACTCCCTTCAACCTCTGACTCTTCGCCGCACTGTTGCATCTTTATCTCTTTTCTATCGCTACTTTGATGGTCACTGCTCCTCTGAACTGTCTGTTTGCATTCCTCCACCTCTACGACGGGCGCGTAGCACCCGTCTGGCAGCAAACTCTCATCCCTTTTCTGTCCAACTCTCTAGTGCAAGAGTTAACCGTTACTCCCAGTCTTTCATTTATGCAACAGGTCAGCTCTGGAACTGTCTCCCTTTGTCTGTATTTCCTGCTGCCTATGATCTCCAGTCTTTCAAACGCAGTGTGTCCAGGCATCTCAAAATGATCGGATCTTGAATTTGGCTCTCTCTTGTATTTTGTTTTTCTCTTGGAGGGAACTGTACTGGGGGCTCATGGCCTTTGGTTCCTTCTTCCTCGCATTAAAAAAAAAAAAAAAAAAAAATCAGCCTGTTGTATTTGACCCGTACAGTATTTATGTTAAGGTAGACTTCTCGCAGTGTGCAGGGTTGTCTGATGGGATGTGTGGTTGTAATGGTAAAGTTATTTGCACATGAGACATTTGTAGGCAGCTGTGGGTGTATGAATGGCATGCAAGTATAGGTTAAAAAAGAGCAGGTGAAAGAATGGAGCCCTGTGGAACCCCACTGGGGAAGTTTCATGTTTATGATGACTTGCCCTGGAGTGTAAAATGTGCTTGTCAGCCAGATAAGTAGTTGGCAAGCCAGAATTTGGTGCTATTCTCTCTCTCTCTCTCTCTCTCTCTCTCTCTCTCTTTCTTTCTCTCTCTCCTCTATTTTAATCAGGGGATGGCATCAAAGACTTTACTTATGTCTATTGTTGTAAGAAGTGTACAGTGTGCAGGTTGCATGGAGTTGATGCCATCAAATGTGTGTTGTGTGAGGATTTGGGAGGGGGGGGGGGGCATGGTGCCTGAATCAGTAGAGAGGCAGCCTGCAGTCCTAATGGACCCAGGATTGAATCCCCACTGGGGCAGGGAACAGTTTAATTATTAGATTTTTACAAAAAGAAGACTTTACTGATCTACCAGAAGACCTGCCAACATGTAAAAATACCCCCGCTAATACCAATACACCAGTCCTGTATGAGGCAGCCCTAGCATGTATTCAATATGGATGGTGGGTGTTAGTGCTGATGTGGTGACATTGGAGGTGTGCAGGAGGACTGCTGGGCCTTGGGATGGGCCTTGAAGCATTTGCCCAGAGTTAGACAAAAAAAAAAAAAAAAAAAAAGTCTGTGATAAAAAAAAAAAAAAAAGTCTGTGGAGTGTTGTGCTCTAAAGCTGTGTTGTGCAGGAGCAAGGGGAATATGAGGTGTTGTGATGTAACTTTGAGTGTGTGAGAGGGGAGTTGTGCACAAGTGAGTTATGTTGTTTTATGAGGTAAGCAATCTTCATTGAAAAGTTTGGGTTATACAGTAATGTCTTACATATATATATATATATATATATATATATATATATATATATATATATATACATACATACATATATAGATAGATAGATAGACAGATATATATATACAGTATAACTTCGTTATAACAGACTTCAATATAGCGGAATTCGCTTTTATCGGACTCGAGGAGCCAACTGGACAAATTTCTTATGCATCAGAAAAAGTCCGATAAAGCCAGAAGCAGTCCACCTCTTGGAATAATGAATAAAAAAACAAACGGAGGAGATACCATAACATCGGTCCCTCCTCCCTCTCTCCTCCAATTCTTCTCTTCCTCCCCGAGATGGGAGAGGGAGAGAGAGAGAGAGAGAGAGAGAGGTGAAGGTGAAACTGAAAATGAAAATTAAAGTAATCGTGCAAATGAGTGTAAAGGTGAAGGTGAAAGAGCATGGAAGTGAATGTGAACGTCAGAGTCGACAGAGAGAGAGAGAGAGAGAGAGAGAGAGAGAGAGAGAGAGAGAATAAATACGGGAATGACAAGTGGCGTCCCCTTTCCCATAAACAAATGAGAGAGATAGGCATAACATTGGTCCCTCCTCTCTCTCTCTCTTCAGGAGAGAGGTGAAAGTGAATTTATAAATGAAGGTCAGTGAAGGTAGTGTGAAGGTGAAAGTAAAAGTTAATGTGAAAATGATGAAGGTGAAGGTGAAAGTGAAGATGAAAATGAAGTCAAAAGTGAAAGTGAAGGTGGAAGGTGAAAATGAAAGTGAAGGTGAAAGTGAAATCAAAAGTGAAAGTGAAGGTGAAGGTGAGGTGAAGGTGTGGGTGAAAATGAAGGCAAAAGTGAAGTTGAATGTGAAAGTGATGGTTAAGATGAAAGTGAAGGTGAAAATGAATGTAAAAGTGAAGGTGTAAGTGAAAGTGAAGATGAAGGTGAAAGTGAAAGCGAAGGTGAAAGTGAAGGTGAAGGTGAAAGAGGTGAAAATGAAAGTGAAGGTGAGTGTGAAGGTGAAGGTGAAAGTGAAGGTGGAAGTCAAGGTGAAGGTGAGAGGTGAAAATGAAAGTGAAGGTGAAGGTGAAAGGGAATGTGAAAGTAAAAGGGAGGGTGAAAGTGAAGGTGAGTGAAAGTAATTCTAAAGGTAAACATGAAAGTAGTATTGCAAGTGAAAGTGAAATGGAAATTCAAAATGAGTGATAGTAAAAGTAAGTGTGAAGATGAAGATGAAAGTGAGCAAGGAACTGAATATGAAAGTGAATGTGAATGTCAAAGTGAACTGAAAACAAAGGCTAAATGAATGGGAAGGTGAAGATGAAGGTGACGAGGAAGACAAAAAAATATATGAAGTAAAATGGAAGTGCCCAGTGTGAGAGAGAGAGAGAGAGAGAGAGAGAGAGAGAGAGAGAGAGACTGTAGAATAAATGCATGAATGACAAGGCTTCTCTTTGCATAAGGAGGAGGAAGTCCAGGGAGGAGTCCACATGTCGCTTTTATCGGACTCTCGCTTTTTTCGGACTGGCTTGTGCCCCAATTAGTCCGATATAGTGAGGTTTTACTGTGTATATATATATATACAGTAACCTCTCAACTAATGCGAGTTTAAAAAACATGTTTTTGGTTTAACATGAGCAAATATTTAAGGAGATATGTTTAACTAACAAGGGTTTCTCGATTTAACGCGACTTTACACGTACGTGATGGTTTCAAATTAGCTGCGCGTGCCTTGGACAGTCCTGAGCTGATAGACCGTGTGTGGCAGTTTATGCATAAATACAATTTTTTATTTGTCTGTTGCTTAAACTGGTTTTATTCGAACTATAATAATCGAAAATGAAGTTTGGCCCCATTCTGAGCAATTTCACTCAATTTCGGACAAAATTTGGCCAGGAGAGTGATGGCAGATCTAAACTGTTACAACTTGATGCTGCATGACAGAAAGAAGAAAACCACTCAGACCAAGATAAAGCAGTTCTTTATGAAGAAGACAAAACTTAAGGGAGTTATCTTCATCACCAGTAGCACAGGAGTCAGAGGAAGAGGAAGACGAAGTACAGCAGAGTGAGGAGGGACAGCAGAGCGAGGTCGGACAACAAATTCAGGGTGGGGAGCAGTGGGAGGTGGGGGAGCGGGGTCAGGAGAGACAGCAGAAGACGACAAGTGATGCATAGATGAAGTGAGACTGTGTTGTTATTGTTTGTGACATATTTACTGTAATGAAAATGTTGCTTTTAATGTAGTGTTTTTATGACCGACTAATGCATTAATAATGTTGAGGAACTTTCACAATGCCGTGAATGAAGCAGAATTGAAAGAAAATCCACTTAAAAAACAAAAACAGTATGTATTTCAGGAAAAGTAAACAATGCTTCGGCCCAATTATGGCTCAAATGTTGTTTATTTCTCCCCAAATATACTGTTTTTGTTTTTTATGTGGCTTTTCCTTGAAATTAATATTGTTGCTTTTAAGTTTAGAGCAGCATAATTCCCCAAATGGGTAGACTTTCCCAGAGTCCAGGAACGTAACCCCCAGTATTACCATTGTTTCTTATGGGAAAATTATGTTTAAAAAATGCGTTTTTAACTAACGCGACCTCTCCAGGAACCTAACCCTCGCGTTATTTGAGAGGTAACTGTACATAAATATATATATATATATATATATATATATATATATATAGTGGTAGGTGGTGGCGACCATCATCCACTCACTTGATGTAGTGCTGCCTACTTCCTCCTAGCCTTTATCATTCTTTTTCTGTGCCTGCCCTCCTCTCTTCCTATTTCTCCCATCTTTCCTGTCACTGCTTAATGTTTCTCTTTCCGTTACAGGTGGCTTAACATTAAGTGACAAGCCAGATGGTTTCCTGTAAGCCAAGAAACCATTTACAATGCTGGGTGGTAACCATATAACCAAACCATACGTGCTTCCTACGTGTCAAGTGGGTTGGTGGAGGGTTAGTGCCCCTTCCTGTAAAACAAGTAACTCAGAGTCAAATGGCCACCCCCTACGGGATTATGGCATCTGGCAATAGATAGATAGATATACAGTAATCCTCGTGCTTTCCGGATGCCCACTTTCCGGACACCCCACTTACCGGACATTGTGGGCCTGGACCTTCGGAACCCAAAAATGACCCAAAAACGAAAAAAATCCCCCCAAAAATCCGAATTTTTTCCCATCCATAATTTGAAATTGCCACGCATCACCAAACAGCTGTTTACACCACAGCCCCTTCACCCCTCCCTTCCTCCCCCCTCCCCTCTCAGGGTTGCCATTTGGTATTTTTCATTACCAAATGTGGGCCAATTTGGTAATGAAAAATTTGTTTGGTAATGAATCAGAATAATGCATTACCAAATGGATTTTTCACCAATTTGGTAATGAAAAATTTGTTTGGTAATGAATCAGAATAATGCATTACCAAATGGATTTTTCACATGCATGAAGATACACAGGACGGAGATGGTGGATTGTTTGCTCTCCCTGATTAATCTGCTAGCCAACATAGCATGAAAATAATCAACATACTGTTAATTATGAAAAGAGTGATTACATGTATTTCCACTTGTATATATAATTAGTGAAGAATAAATGCTAGCTTTACGAATTTGGTAATGAAAAGTTATATTTGGTAATGAAAACTGAGGAGTTTGGTAATGTGGCCATTGCGATCTGGCAACACTGTTTCCCCGTCATCAACACTCCAACAGTTACTACCTAACTTTGATGGCAAGTAGATGCCTATCACAATGGAAGCCACACATGCTCATTTTTTGTGAATAAACAGTGAATAAACTGCAGGTACCTCACCACTAGACCACATGGGAATTTACAGTGTTGTGCAGTGTTAAGAAATTAGAATTTAGAGTGCAAAGGATTAACTGTGGAGTGCAAATTGGCAGTTGAAACTGGCGTGGTGCAGGTAAGAACAATGTGCAGTGTTAAACAATTATAACTCACAGTGCAAAGAACTAAGTGCAGCACAACACTAGATTACTGTACATGCTTCAGGAGCATTTTCACCACTGCCAAAACCTTAGAAAAGCCGGCCACAAACGTGTTTTAAGTACCCTGGCTGAGGTACAGTCACTTCTAATTCCTCATTCTTTGGTTCCTTTTCATTTATTTCATGCTTTATGTCCATTATTGGTGTGAATAGGGTCTTAAATAGGTGCTATGCATGTCCGGTAGGGAGTTATTTAGGTGGCTTTCAAAGTTAGGCTGGATTAGGGTCCTTAAGTACCAGTCCAGGAGCTAGGGGCCCACTTTCCAGATGGGACCACTTTCCGGACATGCCTTTAGCTCTATTACATCAGATAGTAGAGGGATTACTGTATATATATATACAGTACCCTCGCATCCAGCACGGTAATATTGTCATGCATGGGTCACGTGTTGGACCAAAAACATGTTGGATTAACAATAGAGCTAATGGGGAAAAATGAATTATGTCAGCAACCCTAGGAAAAGTCACCCTAAATACCTACCATATACCTATACATATATTGGTACTATTGTAATTATAATAAATGGTACTGTGCTATGAATGATAACTAACCTTTTAGGATAGTGTTGGTGGGCTTGCTGGGAATGGAAGGTGGTATCCAAGGCTGTAGGTAGTCCTACTGGGTCCCCAGAGGATGGCTGCTGGCGTCACTAGCGGATAATGGCTGTTGTTCCTCCTCAACCTCCCTCATAAATCCTTCGAAATCACACTCAGAATCATTATCTTCGTCCACAGCCACGGAAGGTCCTGCTTCTGCATGTCCTAGCACTCTGTAATCCTCGGCAAAGTGCATGCTTCTCACACTGTTGCCAGAGCCCCGTCTCGTGACTGTGGAAAGTGATCGCTGTCGCTGACTCGGTTGAGATTAAGGAGAAGCAACTTTGTTTATAAACTGGTACGCACGCCGATGAGAAGGGTTTCAAAACGATTGATATTTATTCTAAAATATTAATATGTATTCAGCGTCAGGCTAAATGTTCAATGCTGTAGTACGATACATTCTCTGTCGAGTCACCTGGGTTTTGGTCACACTGTTTTGCCCGTCGTATCCTCGGCAGGAATCCATCCAGATGAATTCCAAATGCCCGTGGTATCGTCGGAAATTTTACCACGTTACCGTTCCGATTTACCATCGTGTCCTCAGCAAACCTGGTATGAAGTGCCGTGTGATAGCCTTCGGCTGCCAGGATCTTGTCTTAGTTTTTTATTATAATCCTCACGTTGGCTTCATTCATGTCATAGGCCTTGGCAATGTCAACTTTCCTCTCCCCTTTCTTCTTCCTCTCGATGCTTTCTAGCTTGGTGGCCTGAGGGAGGTGCCGACGCTTCTTGGGGTTCTCAGAAGGCTTCTTAGGCATCGTGAGCAAGGTAAAATGCAGTAACAAGGGCAGAAAATGCAGTAAGAAAAAAGCACCTTCCAATGCAATTATGCGACTGAGTGGCGCTGTGGTGGGAGAAATTTAAACAAAACATCATGTGACACCAGAAGCGTTTTTAATTGGGCGGCATCACGATCACGTCACGATAGCGGGCGGGGAAGGCTACTTGATCAGAAGTTTTCATTGGCTATCATCATCATGGGAATGTCCAGTATGACCGTGTTGGACCGGGGGTGATCATGCTAGAGTGAACTCTGCGGATTTCGCCCACTTCTCGGAGCTCTGTGCGTGTTATGCTAACACACTCGTGTTGCAGTAATTAAATCGTATTAAATAATACTAATTAATTGCTCTCTGTGCTGGACCTGAATCGTGCTGGACTAACGTGTGTTGGACGCGAGGGTACTGTATTTATACTGTATATATATATATATATATATATATGTAAGTGGTAGGTGGGGACGTTCATCATCCACTCTCTCAATGTAGTGCTGCTTTGGGTGTCTGCCATTTCCTCTCTTCCATCCTTCCTCTTTTCTTTCTTTCCTTCGTTCTTTCCTCTTTCTTCTGCCCATGGGTGACTTTACACTCTCTCTTCTGTCCTTCTTTTCTTCATTTTTTTCTCCTCCTTCTGTCTATAGGTGACACTACACTGAGTGACAAGCCAAATGGTTTCCTGTATACCAGGAAACCATTTATGATGCTGGGTGGTAACCATATAATCAAATTATGGCACTTGATGATTTAGTGGGTAACTAAGGTGCTCCAATTGAATTGAGCATGTGTAGGTTTATATCCAAGAAGTGGTTGGGGTTTATTGCTCATGTAATGCCACTCACGAATGAGTGAGGCTGGTCACTCTCATTTTAAATGTCAGGACCGACTTGCCAAGCTCCATGTTCCTATGCTTCTCTATGGAGTGACATGGAATTGGATGAATGTACATGTATATTTACATTATATATATACAGTAATCCCTCACTTATCCCAAATATTAGAGCCAGAAGCATATCAGGATAGGGGCAAAGTTTGGATAAGGAGCAATATCCTCTACTGTACTCATACCCTACCCATACCCAACCCTATACCTATACCCAGCCTATATGTACAGTACCCCTCCTGTTTTTGTCAGAGTTCTCCGGAGTTTCAGCTGTTTTTATACATCAAAGCACACATTGGTATGAAACATATTCCAAAACACTAATAAAGCAATGCATAAACAACAAAAAACCACAAAAACCCTACCTTTATGTACAGTACCCCTCCTAATTTTGGCAGTGGTCTCTGGTCTTTCGGCTTTTTTTTAGACATCAAAACACACATTGGAATATGCAGTGTAAGCCTAAACACTAAGGAAACAATGCATAAATAACAGAAATTATAAAAAAATCCACAGTACTTACTGCCCAGCACACAGCATACAGGTGTCGTAACCCACAAGGCTCCAGCAAGTGTACAGGTATCCCATGTGGTCTAGTGGCTAACACTATAACTTAGCAAAGATCAAAGAACTTCTCCTCCTCCTTCTCCCCCCCTCCCCCCCACTGCTGCCGCCGCTGCTGCTGCTGCCACTGCCGCTGCCGCTGCTGAAGCCGGGCAGTGAGCAGGAACCTGCAATGAGGTGATGGTGCCCTACCCACCTCAAGAGACTGAAGATAGCTGCAAGGTCACATCTAACGGTGGCTCAACAGCTGTCGATGTGCTCGGTTGTAGGTCCAAGAGTGAAGATTGGGGTTGACAGGGTGGTGGTGGTGATGTTGGGGAGAAGTGGCTGCACTCATGGGGATGGCAGGCTTGAAGAAGGAGTCAATCTTTGTCTGACAATAGGTGCGGCGATTTTGTAGGAGGATGACAGCATCCCTGACTGCTTGCAGATTCATCGCCAGCTTGAGCAGCACCAACTCCTGTTGCAATGAGGATGCTCAGTATATTCAAGCACCTGCTTGATGACAGCCCGTAGCGCGCCAAAACGAGGGAGTGATGGAGTGATGGGGTGGCCAGAGTCAGGGTCCTCATCCTTATCCTCGTTGCTTTCCTCTGTCAGCCCTGCAGAGACAGCAGCAGCGTTCACCTCAAAAGACATCTGATAACCTGGATCACTGCCGTCGTCATCCAACCAATCCCTCATGTCGCTGACGTCCACATCCCCACCTGTGTTTCGTAGCCGAAGGTGGAAATCATATACGTCAGATCTTTCAGAGTCGGGCCAGACTTCACATCCCTAAAGGAAACGAGGCCAACCACTTTCCAGGGTATTGACAGAGACTTCCTTCCAAGCATTGGCCCAGTTGAACATTGCAGATTTGATGTTGTAACGCTGCAGATTCTCCAGGGTCTGCCCCCCACTGGCTGTGTTAACCCCTTCCTTGTCCTCAAGCACCACCATCACCTTGTCGAGGAGCCTCTGACGGAACAGTCTCTTGGCTGCAATGATGACACCTTGGTCCATTGGTTGAATGAGAGTACTCATATTAGGTGGCAGAAACATGCATCTAATACAGCTGTTATCAGCAACCAAATCATTGTCTGAAAGATGCGCAGGGGCATTGGCGAGGATCAGGAGAGCCTTCACCTGGTCGTGAGGGATACCAATTTCCTCTTTGAGAACGGATAACCTTCTTGACAGAGTGCCTGTGAAACCAATTTCTGAAGATCTTTAAGATAAACCAGGCTTTCACAGAATGGTACCACACAACAGGTAGGCTATCCATTAACCCATGGAAACAGTGTGCCTGTTTTGTGTGACCAACAATAAAGGGTTTGAGGCAGTGCATCCCGTTAGCATTGGCACAGCACAACACCAAGACATGTTATTTGGACAATTTCCGACCAGGCACAATCTTCCCTTCTGCCAGGGTGTTGGTGGGCATGGAGCAGTAGAACAGACCAGTTTTGTCAGCATTGTACACCTGACCGACAGCAAGGCCCTTTTTCTCAATCAGGCTTTGCACTTTCAGGCAAAATGGCTCAGTGTCCTCTGCTATTGGGTCCAAAGCCTACCCATGTGCCTTACAGCCAGTAAGTCCATGCCAAAGTTTGACCCGGAAGAGCCAACCCTCTGATACCTTGAAGTCGTGCACATTGCATATGCATGCAAACTTCTAGACTGCAGCCTTCAACTTGGTCCCGCGTACAAGCACGCCGGCACCCAGTTGCTGGCGGAACCAAACCAAAGTCAACTTGTCAATGCTGGCATGGCGGGGCTGGAACATCACCTTCCAGTTGCCTTTTCAAGTGGTATCGCTATAGTCCTCTCCGTGCTGAGTCAGCTTGTCCCATGATTTCTCGATATCAAACATGGTTGAACGGACCAAATCACATTCACACAGAATGTGTAAATTTGGCCGGCCGGCATCAACCTTGCCCAGTACTGTATCTCACACTTCTTCTCCAGAGTCATAACCATCTTTCATTTCTCAGTTGGTGGTGGGACCATCATCACACACATGAGAATACCACAGAGGAAGATTAAGGCCTGCAGAAGGTAGGGGCACCACCACAAAGGCAACAATGAAAGCTGCCATTGTCTTACCCCAGCCAAGCACATCCACATGTGGAGAGACAAAGGCAGGAACTGAGGTGCAGTAGCACTTGGGAATGTAAGGCATTGCCATCTTTCTACCCATGCTTGGCTATGAGCATGCAAACAAAACATGGCATAATGACGTACGAGCACAAGGGTCCTTTTCGTTTGGCCAGGCAAATGTCACAATGTGGCAGAAACACTGGGTCCCCGTACATCATAAGCCTAAGGAGTGGCTGAGTATTCTGGAGGCCGATGTGACTTTGACCATTCAGTGAGGGGGCAGATGGCCGTGCGTGTCTGGGAGTTTCTGACTAATCCGGGTGGCTGGTGGACTTTGACCATTCGATTGGGAGCTGGACAGCCATTCTCGTTCAGCTTGTGGGTTACGGTCTGTAAAACACTCACGCTGCCGGTATGTAACCAGTGAACGGGGGGGTGGGGGGAGTGGACTTGGACCATTTGGTTGGAAGCCAGACAGCCATTCTCGCTCAGCGTGTGGGTTATGGTCTGTAATACGCACGTGCTGCCGTTATGTAACTGGTGATCAGGGGGCCAAAGGACTTTAGCCATTCGTTAGGGAGCTGGGCTACCTTGTTGGCTTTGCTTGTGGGCTACAGTCTATTACATGCGCATGGACAGAGAGGTCGGTGAACCACCCAGTGGACTTTTTTGACTTTGTAGGCCAGCTGGCTGCCAGTCCCAGAACTTTTATGTCTGGGTATGGACAAATAAATCCAGATACTGACCCAATACACTAAATCCAAGGCCTAATGTCCATATACGAAGCATGACCAAATACGGAGCTTCCAGATAATTGAGTGATTACATATATATATATATATATATATATATATATATATATATATATATACAGTACAATCCCAGTTAACCAGGCAGCTTGGGGAATTTACCTTCCCGGTTACAGATTTTTCCTGTAGTTCTGATATTCAAAGCTATACAAAGGCAATAATCATCAAAGCAGTAAATATAATTCAGATACTCACCACTCATATCAGGGGCCACACTATGAGATTCCACCTGAAACACTGCCTCGTAAACACACACCATGGTCATAATGCATGTATTTACCTATTTGTATTTACCTATTTGTAGTATACAGGAATTGAGCAATGCTCGTGTTGTCCTGTCTCCATATCCAAATTTATCAAGTCTACCTTTACACACATGAATGTTTTTCTCATGCACCACCTCTTTGTCTAAGTCGTTCCAAATATTTAAGTGTTTACCTAATATACCTAATTGTGATATACACGGAATGTACTATGCTCGTGGGTTTCCGTCGCTGTTTCTCAGTAAGTCGAATTTAACTTTAAACTCGTTTAAGTTTTTAGACTGGACGATCTCTTTGTCCAGGCTATTCCATAAGTCTATACTTCTGTAAGGAAAGCTATATTTCTTGATATCCTTCAAGCAGCTTGACTTTTTCAATTTCATTCCATGACCTCTTGTTGCTCTCTTATCCCATACAAACAGATCTTCTTTGTCAATTTTATCTACTCCCACCATGGTCCTGAACACCGCAATCATGTCTCCCCTCTTTCTCCTTTCCTCTAACGAAGGCAAATCCAGTTTTTCCAGCCTCTCTCTGTATGACAGGTCTGCCAGACTGGGGACCATCTTGGTTGCTGTTCTTTGTATTCTCTCAATCTTGTTTATATCTTTCTTTTTGTGTGGGGACCACACTACCGCTGCATATTCTAACCTGGGGCGGATCATGGCCACTATCAATTTTTTCATCATTTCCTCATCCATATAATGAAATGCTACTCTTATGTTAGTCAAGAGTTTATAAGTCTCTCCAACTATCTTGTTAATGTGCTTTTCTGGTGACAAACTATCTTGGACCAGCACTCCCAAATCTTTCTCTTCTCTCCTTTTTGTGATTAATTCATTACCCAAAAAATAATTCAGTGATGGTCTCCTGGTACTTTTACCCATTTCCAATATTTTACATTTCTTTACTTTAAATTTCATTTCCCACGTCCGGCTCCAATTGTGTATCCTATCCAAATCCTCCTGCAGTATTTTACAATCCTCCTCAACCTCTATCTTCCTCAAGATCTTTACATCATCAGCAAACAGACTTACATAACTGTTCACTCCATCTACCACATCATTTACGTAAATCAGGAACATTACTGGCGCCAACACTGAGCCTTGAGGGACTCCACTTGTTACTTCCCTCCATCCAGACATCTTTTCCTTTATTTCTGTCCTCATTTGTCTGTCTCTCAAAAAGTCTCTCATCCATTCCAGAAGTTTCCCCTTTAGTCCTCCTATATATATTCTAGTTTCCACATTAGTCTCTTATGAGGTACCTTGTCAAAGGCCTTCTCTAAGTCTAAGTACACACAATCCACCCAACCATCTCTCTCCTGTACCACATCCATCGCTCTTGAGTAAAAGCTCAACAAGTTTGAAACACATGACCTTCCACTTCTGAATCCAAACTGACATTCAGCCAAAATATTCATCTCTTCCAGATATTTTATCCATCTGTCTTTCAGGATTCTCTCACACAATTTTGCGACCATGCTGGTTAGAGACACTGGTCTATAATTCAGGGGTTCTTCCCTGTTTCCTCCCTTGTAAATTGGTACCACATTTGCCCTCTTCCATTCTTTTGGCACTTTCCCCTCTTCCAGTGAGCATACAATTAAGCTGTGAATTTTATCCGCCAGTTGTTCTCTGCATTCCTTCAGTACCCAATTAGAAATTCCATCAGGTCCTGGAGCTTTCCTTACATCTTGAGTTTCCAGTAATTTGTACACTTCCTGTACCTCCACTTTTATATCTTCCATCACCGGAACATTTCTAATCGCTCCCTCCCCTTCCACAAGCTCCTTTTCTTTAGTGAAAACTGACTGGAAACGTTTGTTCATTATTTCTGCTTGCATTGCCGCATCCTTAAAGACCTCTTCTTCTACTTTCAGCTTGGTGATTCTTCCTTTTGTTTCAGTTTGCCATTAACAAATCTATAAAACAGTTTGGGTTCATCCTTGCATTTGTCAATTATACCTTTTTCAAAATTCCTTTCTTCTTCTCTACGTATTCTTGTGTATTCATTTCTTGTTCTTTTATATTCTTCCTTTGTTCTGTCGTTACCTCTCTTTCTCCAATTGTTCCACGCCTTATCTCTCTCTTTTTTTGCTATCATACACCTTCTATTAAACCACTCCTTTTTCCTTTTTTTTTCCCTCTTACTCTTGGTACAAATTTTTCCACTCCCAAATTATAGAGGTCTAGAAAGTTATCCCACTTCCTCTGTATCTCTCTTGTTTCTCTGAATTTTCTCCAATCTGCATTTTCAAAAAAGTTTCTCAATCCTGTAAAATTTGCTTTCCCAAAGTTGTATCTTCCCTGTCTATGAAGCTTGTCTCTTGGCTCGACGTTTCCTATTAACATCTGGAACTCAATGACCACGTGATCACTTTTTCCCAAAGGACAGAGATATTCCAATGATTCTATTACATCGGGTTCTTTGGTGAACAGTAAATCTAACCTTGCTGGTGTGTCCTCACCTCGAAACCGTGTCTCTTCTTTGACCCATTGCGTCATCACATTATTCATTATTATATTTAATAACATAGTGCCCCACGAATCCTCGCCGCCTCCCGAGTACCATTCCTCCCAGTTCACCTCTTTACAATTAAAGTCACCCACCAAAGTTATATTATTGCTTTTCTCAATTATGTTTTGCAAGTAGCTAGCCATATCTGACAACATCTCCTGGTATTCGTCATCCTTCCATGCTCTCGTCTTTGGGGGAACATACACTACCGCCATATCTCTCTTAACATTCTCTCCAGTTTCTAATTTCATATATATCACTTCAGCCCTGCCTTCTCCCATTTCCACAGTATCTACATTTATGTTGTTCTTCACTGCTATCATCACTCCTCCTCCCTTTTTTTCTTTTCTGTCTTTTCTCCACAGTTTGTATTTACCATCTCCCAAATGAACATCAATATCTTCTCTTAATTTGGTCTCTACAAAGCACATGACATCAGGTTCATGTTCTCTCATGAAATCATTAATTTCGATCCTTGTCGATATGAAACCATCAACATTAGTATATATCACCTTCAAATTATTTTTGACATTATTAATACCCTCTTCTCTCCTGCTCTCTGTCCGTACCACTTCCTCAACTTCTGATCTTTCGCAACCATCCCCCTTAGTTTCCTTCACTTCTATTTCCTTAAGTACCATTTCCTTACTTTCATATCCAATACTCTCCAAAAAAAAGTATTACATTCTTCCTCTGTCCTCTTATCATTTTTTTCCTTTACTTCTTCCTTTAATGATTTTAAAACTTCTCTTTCTTCTTCATTCAGATCTTTTCTTATTATAATATTTTCCATCCCCGCCTCTTTGCTTAATTTCCAGGTGACTTTAAGTATCTCATTTATTACACTTTCTGATGTAAACTTGATTCTCATTGGTCTTGTTTCCCCTTTCTTGTAAGGCCCTATCCTCCTTACTTCCTCAATTTCTTTTACCCACTTGTCTCCTTCGGGGTCAGTCTTGCCTAATATTCCTCTCACCAGGTTCGTGTCTCTCTCGAGTCTCGCGAACCTAACCTTTTCTTCCTCTTCCCTGTTTCCAAATACTACCACACATCTGTTCCTTTCTACAGTTTCTCTCACTATTTTCTCTTTTTTCTTCAGTATTTTCACTACATTTTCTTCCATTTCTTTCTTGTTCATTTCCCTTTCTTCCTGGATGATCTCTCTTAAGCTGACCACTTCTTTCTGTTCTTCTTCTATTTGTGCCCACTTTGCCTTATGTTCTTCTAATAAATTACTCACCTTCTCCGTTTTATTAGTACTCTCTTCTAGTTTCCTCCTCAGTTCAACATTTTCCCGCTTCAAATTCCTAATCTCTTTATTATCTGTTTCATTGGACTGGATCAGACTCTGTATGGTGGTTTCCGTATTTACTGACACATCCTTTATCACTAGATTCTCTACTTTCTTTTCGAGTTCACTAATCCTCATAATTAATGTTTTAACCAGGTCCATGACATTGGTATTAGCATCAAATCCTTGAAATTCCAGTCCCTCATTGTTTATATTTTCGGCCATGTTTAATGTAAAGTACCAAAACAGCTGTTACCAAAAAAAACTACAAACATTCATGTATACTATAGCCAATAAATCTTTACATTTTTGGTAGTCTATTAACTTTCATTTTAAATTTAAGGCAAGACCCTAGGAGACAGGACGACAAAATTCCTCATACTACTTAAGGTTAGGAGCGATGGCTGGGACGTCTGCTCTCTCCGGCTGTTCGTTGTGTGTGCAATGCCTTGCAGTACTGCAAAATGCAGAAGTCCATTCTGTTAAATACCGAATAATTTGTTGTATGTACTGTACTCATAAAAATGGAAAACTAAAGAAATAAAATCCTGAATATTTATTTGTGAATTATCACGACACCTGTGCCCCCATATGAGTTTTGTTTACGGTCCCGGCCCCGACTGACCGCCACTCATCTGTTTTGCACCATTCTGTTAACTAACGAAGTATTCGTTGTATGTACTGTACTCATAAAAGTGGAAAAATAAAGAAATAAAATCTTGAACATTTATTGGTGAACTGATGTTAAGACTATCTATCTATCTATTTATTGCCAGACGCCATAATCCCGTACGGGGTGGCCATTTGACTCTGAGTTATTTGTTTTACAGGGAGGGGCACTAACCCTCCACCAACCCACTTGACATGTAGGGAGCACGTATGGTTTGGTTATATGGTTACCACCCAGCATTGTAAATGGTTTCTTGGCTTACAGGAAACCATTTGGCTTGTCACTCAGTGACTACACTGTAGAATTATCACGACACCTGTGCCCCCACACAAGCTTTGTTTACGGTCCTGGTGTGGCGTAATAATCTGTCCCCCTGTCCGCCCCCTACAGCGCATGCGTGGGGGTTGTCAGAGGCCGCCACAACTATGCCATTTGTCCTCTAATCTCTGTAGGGGTAACATGATTGGAGCCTCTCGCCCTTTGTTTACAAATGGCAAATGGTCATTCCAGCGTCTCATATCATTCATCTCAAAGCTTTCTCGGGTAGTTTCCACCCTTAAATTAAATTAGGTTAGGCGGAAAGCAGTAAAAATTCGAATTTCTATGGTATGAATGAGTTAGGTTGGATAAACATAGTTATAATTAATCATCTGGGGACGAGTTATCTAATCTGTTAGGCGTGAGGATTGCCTTAGCTTTGTATCTTTATAGGAATGAGTCAAGCTCATACTGTCCCGTGTATTAAACCATTTTTATCATATATATCCTTGAAATTATAAATAGTTTTGGCACACACTACCTCATTCGGTTGTGCATTCCACTGATCAATTGTCCTATTAGGGAAACTGAATTTCCTTACATCTTTATCACCTCTCTTTTAACACTGTATTTTACAATGTCCTCTTGCTGATGCTTCACACATATGATATATATTCATTTATGTCTATTTTCTATTCCCCTGATATGCATTTATATAGCATAATCATGTCTCCTCCTCCTCTCCTGCAGCGTTGGTAAATTCAATCTTTCCAGTCTTTCTCAGTAACTTAAATCCCTTAAGCTTGGTACCCATCTTGTAGTGGCCCGTTGTACTTTTTCAATCTTATCTGTGTTTTTTGAGATGAGGATTCCAGATTACTGTGATGCATACTCCAGAGTTGGTCTGATGAATATCTTCCTCAGCATCTCTTCCTTAATAAATGTGAATGCTGTTCTCATATTAGCAAGCAATGTATACATGTTTCGTACCTTCTCACTGATGTGATCATCAGGAGATAGTCTGTTACTGATAATTACTCCTAGGTCCTTCTCCTTTTCTGATATGTGTAGGGTTGATCTTCCTAACTTATAATACCAATCTGGTCTTTTCTCATTTTTACCAAATTTTATTACATGACACTTATCCACATTAAATTCCATTTGCCATTTATTGCTCCATTCATGAAGCTTCTTCAATTCCTCTTGCAGCTCTTTGCAAGAATCTATGTTAGTAATTTTCCTATGAATTTTTGCATCGTCTGCAAACATATTTAGATAGCTTCCTCTCTGCGTTATATATTCACTTTAATACCCACCCAACCCCTTTTAAATGCCATAGAGTCAATAAGTCACTTGGTGCTAGCTTTTCCTTTTCCTTTTTTTTCCAATTATCCAATCCAATCCCTTTAGTTTTGAGAAATCTTACATCTCCCTTTAGTTTTGAGAAATCTCACATAAGAGAGTTAGGCTAGTCCAGTATAGTTCAAGTTCAGTCAATGTGAAATAAAAATTAGCCTCTAAATTTCATTTATGGAAAAGTACTTTTAGATCCAAACACTATGAAAACAGTATGCACTCCAGTAGGGTATGCTTAGTGAAGTTTCCTGTTCACACTGTTACAGCACTTCTACTGATTCAATGGATAATGATAAAGTAAAAACCCTTATCAGTTACGTTACTGAGATCACTTCAGATAACAGTTATGGGAAATAAAAAAAAAAAAAAAATCCTAAGTTAGGTTACTCAGCACATTGTGTACATTACTACACATCACTGATTGGCATATTTTAATACCAATCGTTTATTTAAATCTGCACAAATGTGCAGTAACATAAACCCTCTTATGTCCAGTAGCACAGGATATATTTATATACTGTACTATCTGTGGAAATGCATTGAATACAGCTATGAAAAAAAAAAAAAGCAAAAGTTAGCACCAAGCCAATGAAAATATGGCACTGAGGTGGAAGGGGGTTGGGTGGTTATTAAAGTGAAAATATAAGGCTGAGAGATAAGACACATGAAGTACAAGAGGAGGTGAATAATAAGCACCAGTACCAAGCTAAAACAATGACTACATGGCACTATAGTGGAAGAGGGTTTGGTGGGTATTAAAGTGAAACTGTAAGGCAGAGAGGTAAGACAGATAAAGTACAGGAGCAGAGTGGGAAGAGGGGAAGGATGGAGATTAAAGTGCCCCTGTTGCCACAAGTAGGGATACTGAGGAAGTATTCTGTCCCCCCTCCCCAGAGGGGTACTATCAATGGAAACTAAGCCAGCTCCTAGTCACGGTTATCTCACAAATCCTTTCCCCTCGGGGAGGGGGGGACAGAACACTTCCTCAGTATCCCTGCTTGTCGTAAAAACCGACTAAAAATCCTTCCCCTTTTTTCCCCTCAGCTTCTTGTACTTTATCTGTTCCACCTCTCTGCCATATATTTTCAATACCCACCCAAGTTAGTGCCATATAACTTAGTCATTGAATGAAATGGATTATTTAAAAAAAAAAAAAAAAAGGAAAGCGAGCACCAAGCCACTCAATGACTATATGGCACTACAATAGGAGTTGGGTGGGTATTAAAGTGAAAATATACGACATAGAGGTGGGACAGATAAAGTACAAGAAGCAGAGGGGGAAAAGAGGAAGGATGAAGATTAAAGTGCCCCTTTTAGACGGATTTTACGACAAGCAGGGATACTGAGGAGGTATTCTATCCCCCCCCTCCCAAGGGGGAAACTTAGTCATTGAGTGGCATGGTGCTCACTTTCCCCTTTTTTTTTTTTTTTTTAATTATTCCGTTCCATTTCATTCCATTCCATTCATGAGTCCTTTACTCATCCCTCTTAACCACCTGTGAGGTCTACAAATACCTGTACACTAGTCAAATTTAACACAATGAGAACTACTCAGCTTCAGACCAGTATCACTGACCATTGTTGTAAGATACTAGAAAAGCTGATAAGGGAAGTTTGGGTAAAACATCTAGAACATAGTATGATAAAAGAGAGGCAGTTCGGTTTTAGGAAGGGAAACCGTTACACCGGTGTAGCGTTATAATCTTTCCCCGTGTCCGCCCGCTACGGAGCATGCGCGGGGTTGCCAGAGGCCGCCACAAATATGCCATTTGTCCTCTGAACTCTGTAGGGGTAACATGATTGGAGCCTCTCGCCCTTTGTTTTACAAACAGCAAATGGTCATTCCGTCTTCTCATATCATTCGTCTCAAAGCTTTCTTAGGTAGTTTCCGCCCTTAAATTAAATTAAATTAGGTTAGGCGGAAAGCAGTAAAAATTCGAATTTCTAAGGTATGAATGAGTTAGGTTGGATAAACATAGTTATAATTAATCATCTGGGGATGAGTTATCTAATCTGTTAGGCGTGAGGATTGCCTTAGCTTTGTATCTTTACAGGAATGAGTCAAGCTCGTATTGTCCCGTGTATTAAACCATTTTTATCATACATATCCTTGAAATTATAAATAGTTTTGGCACACACTACCTCATTCGGTTGTGCATTCCACTGATCAATTGTCCTATTAGGGAAACTGAATTTCCTTACATCTTTATCACCTCTCTTTTTATGCTGATTTTGCAATGTCCTCTTGCTGATACTTCAAACATATGATATATTCATTTATGTCTATTTTCTGTTCCCCTGATATGCTTTTATATAGCATAATCATGTCTCCTCCTCCTCTCCTGCAGCGTTGGTAAATTCAGTCTTTCCTGTCTTTCTCAGTAACTTAAATCCCTTAAGCTTGGTACCCATCTTGTAGTGGCCCATTGTACTTTTTCAATCTTATCTGTGTTTTTTGAGATGAGGATTCCAGACTACTGTGATGCATACTCCAGAGTTGGTCTGATGAATATCTTCCTCAGCATATCTTCATTTATATATGTGAATGCTATTCTCATATTAGCAAGCAATGTATACATGTTTCGTACCTTCTCACTGATGTGATCATCAGGAGATAGTCTGTTACTGATAATTACTCCTAGGTCCTTCTCCTTTTCTGATATGTGTAGGGTTGATCTTCCTAGCTTATAATACCAATCTGGTCTTTTCTCACTTTTACCAAATTTTATTACATGACACTTATCCACATTAAATTCCATTTGCCATTTATTGCTCCTTTCATGAAGTTTGTTCAATTCCTCTTGCAGCTCTTTGCAAGAATCTATGTTAGTAATTTTCTTTTGAATTTTTGCATCATCTGCAAACATATTTAGATAGCTTCCTCTCTGCATTATATATTCACTTTAATACCCACCCAACCCCTTTTAAGTGCCATAGAGTCAATAAGTGGCTTGGTGCTAGCTTTTCCTTTTTTTTTTCCAATTATCCAATCCAATCCCTTTAGTTTTGAGAAATCTTACATCTCCCTTTAGTTTTGAGAAATCTCACATAAGAGTGTTAGGCTAGTCCAGTATAGTTCAAGTTCAGTCAATGTGAAATAAAAATTAGCCTCTAAATTTCATTTATGGAAAAGTACTTTTAGCTCCAAACACTATGAAAACAGTATGCACTCCAGTAGGGTATGCTTAGTGAAGTTTCCTGTTCACACTGTTACAGCACTTCTACTGATTCAATGGATAATGATAAAGTAAAAACCCTTATCAGTTACGTTACTGAGATCACTTCAGATAATAGTTGTTATGGGAAATTTAAAAAAAAAAAAAAATCCTAAGTTAGGTTATTCAGCACATTGGGTACATTACTACACATCACTGATTGGCATATTTTAATACCAATTGTTTATTTAAATCTGTACACATGTGCAGTTACATAAACCCTGTCGTGTCCAGTAGCACAGGATATATTTATATACTGTGCTATCAGAGGAAATGCATTGAATACAGTTATAAAAAAAAAAAAAAGCAAAAGTTAGCACCAAGCCAATGAAAATAAGGCACTGAGGTGGAAGGGGGCTGGGTGGTTATTAAAGTGAAAATATAAGGCTGAGAGATAAGACACATGAAGTACAAGAGGAGGTGAATAATAAGCACCAGTACCAAGCTAAAACAATGACTACATGGCACTATAATGGAAGAGGGTTTGGTGGGTATTAAAGTGAAAATGTAAGGCAGAGAGGTAAGACAGATAAAGCACAGGAGCAGAGTGGGAAGAGGGGAAGGATGGAGATTAAAGTGCCCCTTTTGCCACAAGCAGGGATACTGAGGAAGTATTCTGTCTCCCCTCCCCAGAAGGGTACTATCAATGGAAACTAAGCCAGCTCCCAGTCACAGTTATCTCACGAATCCTTTCCCCCCGGGAAGGGGGGGATAGAATACTTCCTCAGTATCCCTGCTTGTTGTAAAATCCGACTAAAAATCCTTCCCCTTTTTTCCCCTCAGCTTCTTGTACTTTATCTGTTCCACCTCTCTGCCATATATTTTCAATACCCACCCAAGTTAGTGCCATATAACTTAGTCATTGAATGAAATGGATTATTAAAAAAAAAAAAGAAAAAAGAAAAGAAAAGAAAGGAAAGCGAGCACCAAGCCACTCAATGACTATATGGCACTACAATAGGAGTTGGGTGGGTATTAAAGTGAAAATATATGGCAGAGAGGCAGGACAGATAAAGTACAAGAAGCAGAGGGGGAAAAGAGGAAGGATGAAGATTAAAGTGCCCCTTTTAGACGGATTTTACGACAAGCAGGGATACTGAGGAGGTATTCTATCCCCCCCCTCCCAAGGGGGAAACTTAGTCATTGAGTGGCATGGTGCTCACTTTCCCTTTTTTTTTTTTTTTTTTTTTTTTTTTTTTTTTCCCATTCCATTCCATTCATGAGTCCTTTACTCATCCCTCTTAACCACCTGTGAGGTCTACAAATACCTGTACACTAGTCAAATTAAACACAATGAGAACACAATGAGAACTACTCAGCTTCAGACCAGTATCACTGACCATTGTTGTAAGATACTAGAAAAGCTGATAAGGGAAGTTTGGGTAAAGCATCTAGAACATGGTATGATAAAAGAGAGGCAGTTCAGTTTTAGGAAGGGAAATTCATGTGTTACTAATCTTCTAAGCAATTATGACAAAGTTAGAGAAACATTACAGAAAAGAGAAGGATGGGTGGACAGTATCTATTTAGATTTTAAGAAAGCATTTGACAGAGTACCGCACCAAAGATTTTTATGGAAGCTGTACTATCAAGGAGGTATCCAAGGCAATTTCCACTGTTGGATGCAGGATTTTCTCAGAAAAAGGGAAATGAGAACAATATTAAGGGGAAATTACTCATCATGGAGGGAAGTGACCAGTGGAGTTCCACAGGGCTCAGTTATGTTTTTAGTATATTATGTTTTTAGTATAAATAAATGGCATAGATAGTAATATTGGAAATGGAAGCTATCTAAATATGTTTGCAGATGATGCAAAAATTCAAAAGAAAATTACTAACATTGATTCTTGCAAAGAGCTGAAGAGGAATTGAACAAGCTTCATGAATGGAGCAATAAATGGCAAATGGAATTTAATGTGGATAAGTGTCATGTAATAAAATTTGGTAAAAGTGAGAAAAGACCAGATTGGTATTATAAGTTAGGAAGATCAACCCTACACATATCAGAAAAGGAGAAGGACCTAGGAGTAATTATCAGTAACAGACTATCTCCTGATGATCACATCAGTGAGAAGGTAAGAAACATGTATACATTGCTTGCTAACATGAGAATAGCATTCACATATATAAATGAAGATATGCTGAGGAAAATATTCATCAGACCAACTCTGGAGTATGCATCACAGTAGTCTGGAATCCTCATCTCAAAAAACACAGATAAGATTGAAAAAGTACAACGGGCCACTACAAGATGGGTACCAAGCTTAAGGGATTTAAGTTACTGAGAAAGACCGGAAAGACTGAATTTACCAACGCTGCAGGAAAGGAGGAGGAGACATGATTATACTATATAAATACATATCAAGGGAACAGAAAATAGACATAAATGAATATATCATACGTGTGAAGCATCAGCAAGAGGACATTGCAAAATACAGCGTAAAAAGAGAGGTGACAAAGATGTAATGAAATTCAGTTTCCCTAATAGGACAATTGATCAGTGGAATGCACAACCGAATGAGGTAGTGTGTGCCAAAACTATTTATAATTTCAATGATATGTATGATAAAAATGGTTTAATACAGTGGGCAGTACGAGCTTGACTCATTCCTGTAAAGATACAAAGCTAAGGCAATCCTCACGCCTAACAGATTAGATAACTCGTCCCCAGATGATTAATTATAACTATGTTTATCCAACCTAACTCATTCATACCTTAGAAATTCGAATTTTTACTGCTTTCCGCCTAACCTAATTTAATTTAAGGGCGGAAACTACCCGAGAAAGCTTTGAGACGAATTATATGAGAAGCCGGAATGACCATTTGCCGTTTGTTAAACAAAAGGCGAGAGGCTCTGATCATGTTACCCCTACAGAGATCAGAGGACAAATGGTATATTTGTGGCGGCCTCTGACAACCCCGCGCATGCGCCGTAGGGGGCGGACAGGGGGACAGATTATAACACTACACCGGCCCCGACTGACCGCCATCATTCCACCCTTCACCCGCCAAACAGCTGTTTTGCACAAAATAAAATACGTGATGTACATATGAAGTGCAAGCATATTATTTTTTTTTCTTCCAGCAAAGTAAACCTTCATTCCTATTAACCTTTTTTTTTTTTTTTCTGCCAGCACATATGCATTCTAAGATGAATTTATGTGGTGCAAGTTAGAATGGGTCCGTTAGGAAGAAAAACACCGGCGTTTGCTGTTTGCTGATTTGCTCTCTCTCGAGATGTCTGGTTTAC